>NC_135954.1:73745547-74057047 GCF_053455715.1 Rhinoraja longicauda
ATTGTGTCCAAATTTGCAATTTTGAAGGATGTTGGCTCCAACCCGAAATACAGAATCTTGAGAAATATTACGATTGACTTCCAGCCACTGAGAAACAACCCTTAGTCTGTTCTGTTTCCTCCATTTTTACTGTGTTTCAATCTGTGCCCCAATAATCTGCTACAATAGTTCTCACATTCTCATAATTCTCCAAAAATGACCTTCACAATCAATGAGTTATTTTTAAAACATCGTCTTTGTTGTTTTGTTGGTAACCATGGCAGCAAATGTGGTTTACAGCAAAATGTAACGCAAAGCAAGTCAGATAAACGTCTAAACAAAATTATGTTTTTTTTTAAAAAGGGTTCAGCATGAGTGGAGATTTTTACCTTTATGTGTCACCACACTGGATCACCTTGGCTCAGGTCAATAGTAGATAGAGAGGTCAGAGTGTAAGTCTATATAGAAATCTGTCTGGCTTTTCTCTGTTTAAATTAATACAAGAAGTTGAATTGCCCACAGGCATGCTTTCCAATACAAACAATTTTCCAAAATTTGCTGCAGTGTTCCAGCATCCAGCATGTGTGGGTATGGATCAGGGAAAAATTCCAGTATTGAGTAACAAAGAAGTCAATTGCAATTATTCACAAACTGCTCACTCTTCATACTGCAATCTGGCTGAGTTAACAGCTTGCAATTTGGAAGAGGCAGCTCAAACCCTGAACCGAACCAATCTATTAGCATTGTCCCTATACCAAAATAGACCAACACATTTTTGTGTATGTTAACATTATGACAAAAAAAGTGATTTGAAATGCAAAACCTGGAACTAACATTTTTTCGACAAAACAAATTTAATTGGATTGAACTACATGTCACATTTTCCACTTGCAAAGGTTGAGGTGTCTTACCAGATAAAGTGCTCCATCTAGTGGCTGAATTCCAATTCAGTCAGCAATCTTACGTGACAAACCTCCCCCTGGAATGAAATATGTTACTTAGTGATGTGGATGCAACAACTAGTTTCAGAATCCAGGGAACACTAAAATATTTTAAATTTTCTCAAACATTCCTCAGAAGTTGGGTTGGGTATGAAGACCAAAGGGTGGAAAGTTTAGTTTAGAGATACAATGTGGAAACAGGCCCTTCAGCCGTCCACGTCAACTAATGATCACCCGTACACTTGTTCTATGTTATTCCAGTTATGTTATGGGTGGCGTGAGCTCATGGACTCAACATTCCTCGATCACTCACTATTTAAAAAAAAGTCACCATTTCTTTTTTTCCTACCAAAGTGGATAACCTGACATTTTCCCCACATTACCCTCCATCTTCTATGTTGTTCATTCACTCATTTAATTTAAATCCATTTCAAGTCTCTTTGTATTCTCATCACTAATTACATACACCCACTTAATGTTGTGTCATTAGCCAACTAGAACATTTGACCTTTTGACCTCTGAGTCAAATTTTCAGTCAAGATTGTGAAACATTTGGGCCTGAGCAATAACTCATTATCAATGTCTCTTTTGCTGAGAAGAGGTTCCTGAGATTTGGAAAGGGATTCACATTTTCCAGGATCTGAACTTGGGTCTTGATTGTCAGTGAGTTGTGTTGTGTAGTTGGCGCTGGTTGATGGAGGACCTTTGTCTTGTGGAGATTTAGTGTGAGGCTTCATATTATACTTGAGTGAAATAAGCTTGGAGCTCGATCTCTCATATATATATATATCTATAAATGAGCAAGCATTATCTCCACATTGTGTACTTGGAAAATCAGATTACTTGAGCAGAATCCAGTACTGCATTGATGGGGAGCATTTAGCCCATTTGGAAGGATGTGGAGGAATGAACAGGATAGATGTAATGTTTCATACATATTAAGAGTTGGGCTTTGGAGTTGATATACTAAAGGTTTGGAGAAATGGAGACTGGTGACTAGATGTCATAATGAGCTGAATGCGATTTGAGTGTTTGGTGTAGAAGAGATGAAGATTCTGCAATGTGATGCTCAGAAGTTCAAGAAGGGGAGTTTTCAAGTCAAGATGATGTAGATTACTCTTCCACTTGGCACTGCATCTAGTGCCTCAAGAGGACTGAATAGTCAGCTTCTTCAGGACCTAAGGCTTCCTTTTGGGAATTTAGAGAAAAAATAGCACTTGAGCACCTAGACAAACACTGGCAATGATTATTAATAGCTGTATAAATGTAGCTAAATGTACTGTAGTACTGTATTATAATTGAAAACATTAATTTACCACAGCTGAGCAAGTATGTCATCTCTGAGGATAGAATCCTTTCCCCTTGTGCTTTTTCCTAACGTCATTGAGTACAGGAATGAAAAATTAGCATCTCTGTCGAGTGCAGAGTTAAAGGTCTGATCAAGCCATGTGAAGCAGCTAACAAAACTGAATAAATAGTGCACTTGGATGTCATTTGAAAGCTCAGTTAATGTTCCAGGGGAAAAAAAATGTTTTTGCAGCAAAAAATGCTAGTCTGTGGCTGAAAGCTTTCTAAATTACTGTAACATTTATCACCTGTAGGCCAAGAATTTGGAGGCAATGAAGAGAGGAAGAATATGAAATGTAAAACTATAAAGACAAATACACATCTTTTTTTAATCTTCATCAATAATTTAAAATTCTAATGAAGCTTAAAAGATGAATGCGTAATTAAAATGTAGTTTAAACCAGACCCAGTACTTTGTAAAATTGTTGTAGAAATGAGCGAGACATATTGTTGTGTTTTAGGCATGGTTTACAGATATTTGCAAGAGAGAGAGATCCTCCTGGTTCAGCAGAACACTTTGATTTGCCTCTGTGGCAATAGGGCTTTGCCAGATGGATGCTTGAGTTTGCCAGTTACATGAGATCAACAGTCTGTTTGTGTGTGGGTGACCTAGATAAATAATTATAGAATTGGCACTAAGTTGTAGGAGCTGTCTATAAAGCTCTTCTGTAATCCAATTTTTTTCAACTCTTAAAGCTTATGTAAACAAAGTTAGTAAATAAATTAAAACCATAAGTAGACATGGAATATGATTTTGGATCAGCTCCTCTTCAAGAGCAGTGCACAGCACGCTTTATGTTCACCCGTCACACGTTGCCATTACCACGGTAACTTCCATTTTACTGGTTCATTAATTATTCACTGCAGGCTTTGACAAGGTCTTAGGGAGTTGAATGGATTTGGAAGTTTCTGTGCTCCTGCAATAAATGAAGACCATATGAGCTTGAAAGTGCTGTAGAAATTTACCAACAAATGCCTGATCTGTACTTATTGCAGGTATAGGTCTAGAAATATCTTCAGGGACACTGAGGTAAAGTCACGGGCAATTGTGGTGCAGGTGATATCCCATCACAGTTCAGCTCTCTCCATCTGTTCTATCATATTTCCTAATTGCTGCAATTGGAAATTAAATTGTGACTGTCATATTTGTAATAAAAAGTTTAATCAGCAATTAGGAAAAATAATTTTTGCTCAAAAATGTTATTGGTGGAGGCAGAAGTGTTATGGATTTTCAAATGCAACTGAATACTGAGGGTTAAATTACATTGACGAAAGGGGGTTTCTATTGTTGACTAATATTAGATTTTTCAGTAACAGGTCTAATTTTATGCAGAAGTATATTAGGAAGTTGAACTCTGCATTGAAAGATGTTGCTTACACTAATATTAAAACAATGACTGCATTTCAAAAGATCTTCACTGACTGTGAAAATCATGTGCTCTAGGAAGTAACTTCCAGCATTAGGAATATAATGCTAAATCCTCTACTCTCTTTTTAAGCTCAAAAGGTCTTTATTTCACATTTTTGTTGATTCCTGAAACATCCGGATCACACAAATCTCATATAATTTTAGACTCTGGGCATCATCACATACGAGCTGCTCAAAAAATATAGGTTCTTTCTTTAATGATTAATGTATCAAGTATCAATTATATTCATAAACTAGAATAATGAAAACACATATTCAATGGTGTAAAATGCAACTTTGATGCAGAATGTTAATTGATCAAATTGCCTGTTATATGTATAGGAACATAAGAAACAGGACCAGAAACAGGCCAAGCCTGGTCTACCACTCAATAAGATCAAGGTTGATCCAGACTTGCCCTTATCACCACTTTATATATCTTCCATTCCCCTTGATGCCTTTGTAGTTCAAATGTGTCAAACTTCACCTCAAATATATCAAATGACTTCACCTCTGCAGCTCTCCTGAGGTCGAGAATTTCAAATAATCACAGCCCTCAAGGAACATATTCAGATATTCCTCTTAATTCCTGCTAGAAATGGGTGACAATTATTTTGAAACCATATCAAACCGTAGCCTCCCCTTGAGGAAACATCCTCTCTTTCAGGATCATAAATGTTTTCAGATTCCAAGCCGAACCTGCTCAAACTCTCTTCATAAATCAACCTCTTCATCCCAGGAATTGACCTGGTGAACATTCTTCCTACTGTGACCCATGCAAACACATCCTTATGCATGGAGACCAAAGCTGTGGCAATGCTCCAGGTATGATCTGACAGTACTCTGTAAAATTGCACGAAGATTATTTTTACTTTTATTTTCCACAATGAACGGAATAAAGATCAACATTCCATGGGCCATTGTAATTAATTGTTGTACCTGTAAGCAAATATTTTGTGTTTAATTCACCGGGTTCTGTTTAATTCCCTTTGTACTGTAAAACCTTTAAATCTCATTCCACTAATTAGCATTATTATTCCACCTTCCAAGGTGGCTAACCTTACACTTCCCACTTTATATTCCATCTGGTAACTACTTGCCCACTCACCTAACCTATCTTTATGTTTTTGCAGGCCATTTATGTTCTCCGCACAACTCACTGATCAATCCCTCTTTGTATCATTAGCAAATTTGGCTACAGTACAATGAATTGCTTCATCTACATCACTAATATAGATTGTAAATACTTGAGGGCCTAACACTGATCTCTTGCATCCCATGCATTACTGATTTCTCATTCAAAATTGACCATCCATCCCAACTCTATTTTTTGTTATTTACCCTTTAGCTAACCCATGCCAATATATTGCTGTTAACCTCATGGTTGTTTTGTGCTGTCATTTTTTAAGTAGCATCGTATCTGAAAATCCAAATACACTACATCTACATGTTTCCCTATATTGACCCTGTTTGTTAAAGAAGGGGTAACACCTCACTCATTTTATTTCAGTTTAAAGAAATCCAGACATGCAATTAATTTCTTGTTCTGAAATCTGCTCAAATTTTCCACTCTTTATTTTTTCTTCCAAATAAAAACATGCCTGCCTGGAAAACTGTCACATGGACGTTATGGAACTTGCTCAGTTTTCAGTTTCTCATTTTTGCCACTTCTTTGGGCGGTACAGTGGTGGAGCAGTAGAATTGCTGCCTGACAGCACCAGAGACCCGGGTTCGACCCTAACTATGGGGGCTGTCTGCACGGAGTTTGCACATTCTCCCTGTGACTGCGTGGGTATTTTCTGGGTGCTCCAATTTCCTCCCACACTCCAGACATACAGGTTTGCATTTTTATTGGCTTTGGTAATGTGTGTGCAGGTTAGTGTTAGTGTATGGGGGTGATCGCTGGCTGGCGGGTCTCGGTGGGCCGTAGGGCCTGTTTACACATTGTATCTCTAAAGCCTATTTAATTAATAAGCCAAAACTAACAAAGAAGAGGGGAACACAGTGCTCAATTGTGTATGTGTAAACATGGGAATGTTAAAAACTAAATGCGGTTTAAGTTGAGCTGTCCCCAGTCACAAATAAAATGTCAAGTACTATCAAAAGCTTACTCTTTTGGTTAACGTCTCAGATGGCCTTGTTTCCGCTGTCATGCTCTGTGTTTATTTTCCGGTCGAGGGCTCAGTTATTGCTTTAATTTACATCAATACAAGTAATTTTTTCATGTGTGTGCATTACACAGAAGATGTATGATATGGAAGTTGTACTTTTATCTGCTGATTTGCATTCACTATCCAAATCATGCAAACTATTCCTGTCCACTTATGTGTTTAAGAAAACTATTTGGATTGTCAATCCAACAGCTGCACAGCATATTATGATGCCAGAAAAATGTTAATGCAACTTGACCAATATATAAGACTGGGTATATTTCATGAATAACATTTGAGACACCTGCACATCCATATATTATTTTTCACACTATTAGAAATATAAGAAGTAACTTTATACTTTTAATGTTATAAAAATAGTATCTTGGTGTCAAGTTGGAAAGGGTGCAGAGAAGATTTACAAGGATGTTGCCAGGACTCGAGGGTCTGAACTCCCCCCTACACCTCCCCTCTCCCTCCCCCCTTCCTCCCCCTCCCCCCCTTCCCCTCCCTCTTCCCCTCCCTCTTTCCCTCCCTCTTCCCCTCCCCCCCACACCATGGACCATCATCAATATCACAACATAAATAAACTTCAACATATACATATACATATCTATCTATCTATCTATCTATCTATCTATCTATCTATCTATCTATCTATCTATCTATCTATCTATCTATCTATCTATCTATCTATCTATCTATCTATCTATCTATCTATCTATCTATCTATCTATCTATCTATCTATCTATCTATCTATCTATCTATCTATCTATCTATCTATCTATCTATCTATCTATCTATCTATCTATCTATCTATCTATCTATCTATCTATCTATCTATCTAATACTAAAACTCAGATCTTGTGAATATATATATTTTTTTTTTTGGGGTTTGACCTGAATATATCGTATATTTATACGTAACAGCGATTGCAGCAAAACGGCGGACCGTAGCACGACGGTTTTCGCACCGCCTCAATCCCCAATCTCGCGCTCGCTCGGCCGTGATATTTTCATTTAATTTGGTCGCGTGTTTTTTAAGTTACAGAGGTTTTAAAGCGCTGCCCCCCCCCCTTTTTCAGGGGGGCGCTGCGGTGCAGATTTAGTTTTCAGCTTGTGGCTTGTGACGGCTACATTTGTTTCGAAAAGTTTCCAGAAAAGGATTTAGTTTTCAGCTTGTGACGGCTACATTGTTTCGAAAAGCTTCCAGAAAAGCACTGATTGTTTTGTTATTGCAAGTCAAGTCAAGTCAATTATATTTGTATAGCACATTTAAAAACAACCCATGATGACCAAAGTGCTGCACATCTGATTAGGAAAAAAAAAAAAAAAGAAGGTTATAGTGGTCACTTGACATACACAGATCAGGAGGACGGGCCCAACGGGCACACTTGGAGAGTAAGAGTGGGGCTGGGGGAGGAGAGAATGGGGGGTGTGGGGACGGGCCCAACGGGCCCGCTTTGAACGGGCACACTTGTTCTAGTCTATATACTACTAAAACTCAGATCTTGTAGCGTTGTATATATATTCCACTGATGTCGGCTGAATACGGCAAAACGGTGAACCGTAGCGCCACGATTTTTGTACCGCCTTAATCACCACGCGGGCCAATGCTGGAAAATGATTTTTTTATTTAATTCTGTCGCATATTTTTTAAGTTACACAGGTTTTAATGCAATGCCCCCCCCCCTTATTGAGGTTTCGATAGAGGGCGCTGCGGTGAGGCAGTGCTCAGTACGCATGCGCGGAATCTCCTCACTCTGTGCTCAGCACGCATGCGCGGAATCTCCTCACTCGCAACCAAAAAATGGACGCCGTTAGCGGCGCCAGCCCGCGATCACCGGCTCACCTCTCCTCTCCCCCCCTGCTTCTCTCCTCTCTCCCACACCCGGGAGAACATCTTCCCGCTATCTCCCCCCCCCCGGGTCCATCCTCAACACCACCCTCCCTCCACCACTACCTCACCGCCCAAGGGGAGGGTGTGGGGAGAGTAAGAGTGGGGCTGGGGGAGGAGAAAATGGGAGGTGTGGGGACGGGCCCAAAGGGCCCGCTTTGAACGGGCACACTTGTTCTAGTATAATACTAAAACTCAGATCTTGTGAATATATATATATATTTTTTTTGGGTTTGACCTGAATATATCGTATATTTATACGTAACAGCGATTGCAGCAAAACGGCGGACCGTAGCATGACGGTTTTTGCACCGCCTCAATCGCCAATCTCGCGCTCGCTCGGCCGTGATATTTTCATTTAATTTGGTCGCGTGTTTTTTAAGTTACAGAGGTTTTAAAGCGCTGCCCCCCCCCTTTTTCAGGGGGGCGCTGCGGTGCAGATTTAGTTTTCAGCTTGTGGCTTGTGACGGCTACATTTGTTTCGAAAAGTTTCCAGAAAAGGATTTAGTTTTCAGCTTGTGACGGCTACATTGTTTCGAAAAGCTTCCAGAAAAGCACTGATTGTTTTGTTATTGCAAGTCAAGTCAAGTCAATTATATTTGTATAGCACATTTAAAAACAACCCATGATGACCAAAGTGCTGCACATCTGATTAGGAAAAAAAAAAAAAAAGAAGGTTATAGTGGTCACTTGACATACACAGATCAGGAGGACGGGCCCAACGGGCACACTTGGAGAGTAAGAGTGGGGCTGGGGGAGGAGAGAATGGGGGGTGTGGGGACGGGCCCAACGGGCCCGCTTTGAACGGGCACACTTGTTCTAGTCTATATACTACTAAAACTCAGATCTTGTAGCGTTGTATATATATTCCACTGATGTCGGCTGAATACGGCAAAACGGTGAACCGTAGCGCCACGATTTTTGTACCGCCTTAATCACCACGCGGGCCAATGCTGGAAAATGATTTTTTTATTTAATTCTGTCGCATATTTTTTAAGTTACACAGGTTTTAATGCAATGCCCCCCCCCTTATTGAGGTTTCGATAGAGGGCGCTGCGGTGAGGCAGTGCTCAGTACGCATGCGCGGAATCTCCTCACTCTGTGCTCAGCACGCATGCGCGGAATCTCCTCACTCGCAACCAAAAAATGGACGCCGTTAGCGGCGCCAGCCCGCGATCACCGGCTCACCTCTCCTCTCCCCCCCTGCTTCTCTCCTCTCTCCCACACCCGGGAGAACATCTTCCCGCTATCTCCCCCCCCCCGGGTCCATCCTCAACACCACCCTCCCTCCACCACTACCTCACCGCCCAAGGGGAGGGTGTGGGGAGAGTAAGAGTGGGGCTGGGGGAGGAGAAAATGGGAGGTGTGGGGACGGGCCCAAAGGGCCCGCTTTGAACGGGCACACTTGTTCTAGTATAATACTAAAACTCAGATCTTGTGAATATATATATATATTTTTTTTGGGTTTGACCTGAATATATCGTATATTTATACGTAACAGCGATTGCAGCAAAACGGCGGACCGTAGCATGACGGTTTTTGCACCGCCTCAATCGCCAATCTCGCGCTCGCTCGGCCGTGATATTTTCATTTAATTTGGTCGCGTGTTTTTTAAGTTACAGAGGTTTTAAAGCGCTGCCCCCCCCCTTTTTCAGGGGGGCGCTGCGGTGCAGATTTAGTTTTCAGCTTGTGGCTTGTGACGGCTACATTTGTTTCGAAAAGTTTCCAGAAAAGGATTTAGTTTTCAGCTTGTGACGGCTACCTTGTTTCGAAATGCTTCCAGAAAAGCACTGATTGTTTTGTTATTGCAAGTCAAGTCAAGTCAAGTCAAGTAAATTATATTTGTATAGCACATTTAAAAACAACCCATGTTGACCAAAGTGCTGCACATCTGATTAGGAAAAAAAAAAAAAAAGGTTATAGTGGTCACTTGACATACACAGATCAGGAGGACGGGCCCAACGGGCACACTTGGAGAGTAAGAGTGGGGCTGGGGGAGGAGAGAATGGGGGGTGTGGGGACGGGCCCAACGGGCCCGCTTTGATCGGGCACACTTGTTCTAGTATAATACTAAAACTCAGATCTTGTGAATATATATATATATATTTTTTGGGTTTGACCTGAATATATCGTATATTTATACGTAACAGCGATTGCAGCAAAACGGCGGAGCGTAGCACGACGGTTTTCGCACCGCCTCAATCCCCAATCTCGCGCTCGCTCGGCCGTGATATTTTCATTTAATTTGGTCGCGTGTTTTTTAAGTTACAGAGGTTTTAAAGCGCTGCCCCCCCCCCTTTTTCAGGGGGGCGCTGCGGTGCAGATTTAGTTTTCAGCTTGTGGCTTGTGACGGCTACATTTGTTTCGAAAAGTTTCCAGAAAAGGATTTAGTTTTCAGCTTGTGACGGCTACATTGTTTCGAAAAGCTTCCAGAAAAGCACTGATTGTTTTGTTATTGCAAGTCAAGTCAAGTCAAGTCAAGTCAATTATATTTGTATAGCACATTTAAAAACAACCCATGTTGACCAAAGTGCTGCACATCTGATTAGGAAAAAAAAAAAAAAAGAAGGTTATAGTGGTCACTTGACATACACAGATCAGGAGGACGGGCCCAACGGGCACACTTGGAGAGTAAGAGTGGGGCTGGGGGAGGAGAGAATGGGGGGTGTGGGGACGGGCCCAACGGGCCCGCTTTGAACGGGCACACTTGTTCTAGTATAATACTAAAACTCAGATCATGTGAATATATATATATATTTTTTTGGGTTTGACCTGAATATATCGTATATTTATACATAACAGCGATTGCAGCAAAACGGCGGACCGTAGCATGACGGTTTTCGCACCGCCTCAATCGCCAATCTCGCGCTCGCTCGGCCGTGATGTTTTCATTTAATTTGGTCGCGTGTTTTTTAAGTTACAGAGGTTTTAAAGCGCTGCCCCCCCCCTTTTTCAGGGGGGCGCTGCGGTGCAGATTTAGTTTTCAGCTTGTGGCTTGTGACGGCTACATTTGTTTCGAAAAGTTTCCAGAAAAGGATTTAGTTTTCAGCTTGTGACGGCTACATTGTTTCGAAAAGTTTCCAGAAAAGCACTGATTGTTTTGTTATTGCAAGTCAAGTCAAGTCAATTATATTTGTATAGCACATTTAAAAACAACCCATGTTGACCAAAGTGCTGCACATCTGATTAGGAAAAAAAAAAAAAAAGAAGGTTATAGTGGTCACTTGACATACACAGATCAGGAGGACGGGCCCAATGGGCACACTTGGAGAGTAAGAGTGGGGCTGGGGGAGGAGAGAATGGGGGGTGTGGGGACGGGCCCAACGGGCCCGCTTTGAATGGGCACACTTGTTCTAGTATACTACTAAAACTCAGATCTTGTGTTATATATATATATATGCGCGTAACAGCGGTTTCTCTGATTTCGTCAAAACGGTGAACCGTAGCGCCACGATGTTTGCACCGCCTTAATCACCACGCGGTTATCTGCTGCAAAATTGTTTTTTATTTAATTCGGTCGCATGTTTTTTAAGTTACAGAGGTTTTAAAGCGCTCCCCCCCCCCTAAATTATAGGGGGCGCTGTGGTGCGGATTTATTGAAGGTCTTCAGATTATGATGTCACAATGCCCCTGTGAGATGGGGGATACATTGTTGCGAATACAGGCGCTGTGGTGCGGATTTATTGAAGGTCTTCAGCTTATGATGTCACAATGCCCCTGTGAGATGGGTGATACATTGTTGCGAATACAGATCGCCGTGAGAAGCACTTGGTCAAGTCAAGTCAAGTCAATTTTATTTGTATAGCACATTTAAAAACAACCCACGTTGACCAAAGTGCTGTACATCTGATTAGGTACTAAGGAAAAAAATGAAATATACAGTGGCACGCAAACAGTTCACAGTACCTCCTCAATGAGCCTCAAACGCTAGGGAGTAGAAATAGGTTTTGAGCCTGGACTTAAAGGAGTGGATGGAGGGGGCAGTTCAGATGGGGAGAGGGATGCTGTTCCACAGTCTAGGAGCTGCAACCGCAAAAGCTCGGTAACCCCTGAGCTCGGTCCCCCATCCACGAAGGGGGACTGGGGAGGAGGACAACAGGGGTCGTTGCGGAGGGGGCTTGGTGGTGGGGGAAAGAGGGGTACTGGGAAAAGGGGAGGTCCCCCTTCATCCCCCCTCCTTCCCACCTCCATCCCCACTCCCTCCCCCCTCCTCCCCCTCCCTCCCCAACTCCCTCCCCCCTCCCTCCCCACCTCCCTCACCCATCCCCCCCTAACTCCCCCCCCCTCCCTCCTTCCCTCCATCCCTCCCTCCCCCAATCCCTCCCCCCTCCCTCCACCCTTCCATCCCTCTCCCCCTCCCCCCTCCTTCCACCCTCCCTCCCCCCTCCCGGTTACAATGGAAATCCTATGGGGACGGGCCCAACGGGGAAAGAGGGGTACTGGGAAAAGGGGAGGTCCCCCTCCCTCCCCGTTCCCCCCTCCCTCCTCCTCCCCCCTACCCACCTCCCTCCCCTCTCCCTCCCCCCTCCCCCCCCCTTCCCCCCTCCACCCCCCTCCCCTCCCTCCCCCTCCCCTCCTCCCTCCACACATCCCTCCTCCCTCCCTCCCTCCCCCTTCCCTCCCTCCCCTCCCAGTTACAATGGAAACCCTATGAGGACGGGCCCAACGGGGAAAGAGGGGTACTGGGAAAAGGGGAGGTCCCCATCCCTCCCCCCTTCCCCCCTCCCCTCCACCCCACCCTCCCCCTCCCCCCTACCCCTCTCCCTCCCCCCTTCCCCCCTCCCTCCCCGTCCCCTCCTCCCTCCACTCCTCCCTCCCTCCCCCTTCCCTCCCTCCCCTCCTCCCGGTTACAATGGAAACCCTACGAGGACGGGCCAACGGGGAAAGAGGGGTACTGGGAAAAGGGGAGGTCCCCCTCCCTCCCCCCTCCCCTCCCCCTCCCTCCCCTCCCCCTCCCCTCCCCCTCCCCTCCACCTCCCTCCCCCCTCCCCCTCCCTCCCCCCTCCACCCGCCTCCCTCCCCCCTTCCCCCCCTCCCCCCTCCCTCCCCCTCCCCTCCTCCATCCACACTTCCCTCCTCCCTCCCTCCCCCTTCCCTCCCTCCCCTCCTCCCGGTTACAATGGAAACCCTACGAGGACGGGCCCAATGGGGAAAGAGGGGTACTGGGAAAAGGGGAGGTCCCCCTCCCTCCCCCCTCCCCTCCCCCCTCCCTCCCCCCCTACCCACCTCCCTCCCCTCCCTCCCCCCTCCCCTCCCCTCCCCTCCCCCCCTCCCCCTCCCTCTCTCCCCCCTCCCTCCCCCACCCCCCCTCCCTCCCCCTACCCCCTCCCTCCCCTCTCCCTCCCCCCTTCCCCCCTCCCCTCCCCCCCTCCCTCCCCCTCCCCTCCTCCCTCCCTCCCCCTTCCCTCCCCCCACTCCCCTCCCGGTTACAATGGAAACCTTACGAGGACGGGCCCAACGGGCACACTTGTGCTAGTATACTACTAAAACTCAGATCTTGTATGGTAATATATATGTATGTATATTTGATTTCGCTGATTTCTCCAAAACGGTAAACCGTAGCGCCAAGATTTTTGCGCAGCCTTAATCTCCAAGGGGACATCTGCTGGAAAATGATGTTTGATTTTAATTCGGACGCATATTTTTTAAGTTACAGAGGTTTTAAAGCGCTGCCCCCCCCCATGAATTATTGATGGTCCTATAGGGGGCGCTGCGGTGCGGATTTAGTCTTCAGCGTGTGACGTCACAATGGACAAGCAGCTGCTATTGGGTGTCTACTCTTTACAAATTTACATTTTTTTATTTTTAACCTTTTTTTTCAAGGTCTTCAGCTGGTGACGTCACAATGCTTGTGTGAGATGGTTGCAACATTGTTGCAATAAGCAGCTGATTGTTTTTTAAAGTATTTTTTTTTATTGCAAGTCACTTAACATACACAGATCAGCATTGGGCCCCTATGCTCGTGGGCCACCGGGGCAAGTGTTTCGAAAAAAGCACTGAGAGTGTGTCTGGGGGAGAGAGAGAATGGGGGGGGGTCTGAGAATGGGGACTGGGGAGGGGGACAACAGGGGTCGTTGCGGAGGGGGCTTGGTGGTGGGGGAAAGAGGGGTACTGGGAAAAGGGGAGGTCCCACTTCCCCCCTCAACCCCTTCCTCCCCCCTCCTTCCCACCTCCATCCCCACTCCCTCCCCCCCTCCCTCCCCCCTCAATCCCAACCTCCATCACCACTCAGCCCCTAACTCCCCCCCTCCCTCCTTCCCTCCATCCCACCCTCCCCCACTCCCTCCCTCCTCTCTCCACCCTTCCATCCCTCTCCCCCTCCCCCCTCCTTCCACCCTCCCTCCCCCCCTCCCGGTTAAAATGGAAACCCAACGGGGACGGGCCCAACGGGGAAAGAGGGGTACTGGGAAAAGGGGAGATCCCCCTCCCTCCCCTACCCCCTCCCCCCTTCCCTCCCCCCTTCCCCCTCCCCTTCCCCCCTCCCCTCCCCCCCTCCCTCCCCCTCCCCTCCTCCCTCCACACCTCCCTCCTCCCTCCCTCCCCCCCTCCCGGTTACAATGGAAACCCTACGAGGACGGGCCCAACGGGGAAAGAGGGGTACTGGGAAAAGGGGAGGACCCCCTCCCTACCCCCTCCCTCCCCCCTTCCCCCCTCCACTCCCCCCCTCCCTCCCCCTCCCCTCCTCCCTCCACACCTCCCTCCTCCCTCCCTCCCCCTTCCCTCCCTCCCCTCCTCCCGGTTACAATGGAAACCCTATGAGGACGGGTCCAACGGGGAAAGAGGGGTACTGGGAAAAGGGGAGGTCCCCCTCCCTCCCCCCTTACCCCCCTCCCTCCCCTCTCCCTCCCCCCCTTCCCCCCTCCCTCCCCCCTCCCTCCTACCCCTCTCCCTCCCCTCTCCCTCCCCCCTCCCTTCCCCCCTCCCCTCCCCCTCCCTCCCCTCCCCCCTCCACACCTCCCTCCTCCCTCCCTCCCCCTTCCCTCCCCCCACTCCCCTCCCGGTTACAATGGAAACCCTACGAGGACGGGCCCAACAGGCACACTCCTGCTAGTATATTACTAAAACTCTGTTTGTTATTCTGAGGGTTGATGTATATTATTCCGAGGGTTGAGGGGGAGGGGCAGGGGAAGAGAGGAGGGGAGCGGGATGGGGGAGTGGTGGGGAGAGGGGAGGGGAGAGGGAGTGGGGGAGGGAAAGGTGTATTTCCACATGCACTCAACATTTGTCCATTTTCCCAGTAGCAGTTGCACAGTTCGTAATATTGTAAGCTGTTCTTCACGTGTTTCTTCTCCCACCAATGCAAATGGAAGCTTTAGGTATAACCTATCATCTTCACTGAGGGTTCATGGCTCAATGCTGAGTTCATAGTGGTTCCATTTAAAGTTGCACACATTGGAGACCTAACAGAGCTGCTTCATAGCTTCATTACTGTGCAAACACCTCGAATGACTTGGGCACAAACATGCTGGATTAAGGATGTGTACACTTAACAAGAACTAAAACAAGGTCTCAACTGTCCTTTCAAGTGGACATTAAATTTCCATGGCTGATTTTGAAAAAGGCAATTATTTCAGATGTGCTTCTCCTGACATTAATCCTAAATTACGCAGACAGATTATCTGGTTGTTATCCATTGCTGTGTGGGGGCTCACTGTGCTGCATTTTGTACATTACAGTAATAGTTTTTTATAAATGTAAGCACATTCGTTGCGGTTTCTACATTACAATAATACTTTTCCTTTAAATTAATGCTTTAATTCATTGGTTGTGAAGCTTTTTGGACATTCTGAGGTCATGAAAGACATGATGTGAATGCAAATATTCACGAGTTATTTTGCTTGACAGTGAAAGATTTGACTATAAATCATAATGTCAAGCAAAATCACTGGGGTCTTTGCAAAGTCTTTATTCTTGGCATTTTATTATCAGCATATTATGAACAAGGCTACTGTCATTTCCCTAAAACATCCCACATTTAACTTATTAAACAGAATTTTTGCACATGCCTAGGATTTGTTTTCAGTAGGTTCAGCCATTGTTAAGCATTACTGTCTCCTGCTTGACATCCTCAGTTAATATTACAAATAGCTTTCCTGACATAATGATCCCAGAGCACCAATAAAATAAATGTAATGGCAGAGGGACTTAAGAATTTGTCACTGATGCTGTCAATTGTTCAGCTAGTTTGATCAGTGGGTGATGCTGACAGCATATCTCATAGATACAAGCAGAATACTTAACTGCACATACACTCACCGGAGCCAGGCATGGAGAGTCCGTTTCTAATGTCATGGTTCTGAGGATGATTACTCTGCCATTTAATATTGTCATGCAGATGTAGCTATAAGCTAAACTCTGTATTCGCATACACCAGTCATCAACTTTCACCTTCTTGCTTATATAGATTTTATCTACCTCTGCCTTAAAATGATTTAAAAACTCTGCTTCCACTGCACTGAGAGAAAGAGGTTTTTAAAGGACTTGTAATCGTGAGAAACAAAAATTGTTTCAATCGTCAATGGGTGATCTGATCACTGATTGTTTAACAATGGTGCCCTGGTTCTCCCGCAAGAGGGAACATTCTCTCCACCTCCCCCTTATCACGACCTCACAAGACATATTTCAATTCAGTCCTCTCTCACTCGTCTAAAATTCAGTGGATACAAACTTACCTAACCTAGCTTAGGCGGCACAGTGGCGCAGCTGGGGGAGTTGCTGCCCAGGGCCGAATTAACATAGTAGCAAACGTAGCATTTGCTCCAGGCGCCGCGCTTTCGAGGGCCCCGCGCCAAATGTTTGAAATCGGCATCCCACTGAGGGACGCTGTGTTGCACGGGCCGCACCCCAACCGCCACGGTTAGAATGTGTTGCCAACGCTGCGGTTAGAATGTGTGGACCAACCACGGACCAACGGGCAGTCGGCGTGTCACCGCCCATCCGCCCAGTCTCCGGCCCTCTTACCCCACACACCTCCGGCCTCACGCAAACACCTCACTCTTCTGGACCCCTCCGCTTGTATATTGGCCTTGTCGCCCCACACATCCCGGCCCTCTCATTCCTCGCTCATCGGATCTTTTCTCTCAAGTCCCCGGGCCACTTTCACCACCTCATCACCAACCCCTCCCCCAACTCTTCCACTCCTCCGGCCCTCCTTCACCCTACTCCTCCGGAGCTCTCTCCCCACTCCTCTGCTCTGGTACTTGCTCCCCCGAATCCTCTACTGCTCACTCTCCCGCCTGTTCTTTCCCTACCCCTCTGACTCTCCCTCTCCTTGCTAGGGCTTTCCTTCTCTCTTCATTCCAGCGGTCTTCTCTCTCTCCCCACTCCTCCTGATCTCTCCTTCTCCCCACTCCACTGGGCGCCTCTCTCCCTTCCCTCTCGCCTCTCAGACCTTCGTCCCTCCAAATAGCTACTGTTCCAGACCTCTCTTCCGCCAATCTACCTCCCCCCTTTATTTCCAGTCTTCTATCCCCCTCTCTCCTCTTCTCCATCCCACTCTCCCCCCTGCACATCTCCATTACCCTCTCCCCGTTTCCACTGAATCTCTTTCCCCCACACCTCCCTCCATGCCCCCCCCCCCCCCCCCCCTCCGGCCTTTACTTTCCATTTCTATAGGTACTTTTCCGCACACTTTCGGCCTTTTCTCAGCCCCTACCCATCCGTATCTCTCTCTCTCTCTCACTCTCTCCCCCCCCTCTCTCCCCCCCTCTCTCCCCCCCTCCCTCCCCCCTCCCTCCCCCCCTCTCCCCCCCCCTCTCTCCCCCCCTCTCTCCCCCCCTCTCTCCCCCTCTCTCCCCCCCTCTCTCCCCCCTCTCTCCCCCCCTCTCTCCCCCCCTCTCTCCCCCCCTCTCTCCCCCCCTCTCTCCCCCCCTCTCTCCCCCCTCTCTCCCCCCCTCTCCCCCCCCTCTCCCCCCCCTCTCCCCCCCCTCTCCCCCCCCCTCTCCCCCCCCTCTCTCCCCCCCTCTCTCCCCCCCCTCTCTCCCCCCCCTCTCTCCCCCCCCTCTTTCCCCCCTCTCTCCCCCCCTCTCTCCCCCCCTCTCTCCCCCCCTCTCCCCCCCCCCTCTCCCCCCCTCCCCCCCCTCTCCCCCCCTCTCCCCCCCCTCTCCCCCCTCTCCCCCCCCCCTCTCTCCCCCCCTCTCTCCCCCCCTCTCTCCCCCCTCTCTCCCCCCCTCTCTCCCCCCCTCTCTCCCCCCCCTCTCTCTCCCCCTCTCTCTACTCTTCTGGCCCATACTCCCAAAATCCTGTGACTCCCTCTCACCCATTCCAAAAGCTCGAGCCCACTTTCTCACCAATCCCCTGGCCTTCTCTCCTCACTTCCCGGGCCCTGTCTCCTCCTCCACTCTTCTACCACCTCCTCTACCCACACCTTGCATGCCTCTCAGCATCCACTGCTCCAGCACTCCCGACCCCTACTCCATCCCTCTTACCCCTCTACCTCCAGTCCCGCCTCTATTCACTCCTCCGGCCCTACCTTTTCCACATTCCTCTGGCCCTCTCTGTCTCTACTTCTCTGGCACCCTTAGCTCCCACTCCTCCAGCCCTCTTTTCGCAATCCTCCTTCATTCTCCCCACGGTGGCGCAGTGGTAGAGTTGCTGCCTTACAGCGCTTACAGCACCGGAGGCCCGGGTTCGATCACAGCCATGAGTGCTGTCTGTACGGAGTTTGTACAGTCACCCCGTGACCATGTGGGTTTTCTCTGAGCTCTTCGGTTTCCTCCTACACTCCAAAGACAGGTTGGTAGGTTAATTGGCTTGGTGCATGTGTAAAATTGTCCCTAGTGTGTGCGGGGATCGCTGGTTGATACGGACGGTAGGTCAAAAGGCCTGTTTTCTCGCTATATCTCTAAACTTAACCTCTCCATCACACACTCTCTGAGAGTCCCGTATTAGGCCCGCGGGCCACTGTAGGCCGTGTCACTGTAGGCCCGGACAGGTTAGGCTAACGGAGCTTGTTAACGGAGTTTGGGGAGCGGGGCCGGGTGTGTTCGGGGAGCGGGGCCGAGTGTGTTTGGGGAGCAGAGCCGAGTGTGTTCGCCGAACGGAGGTTGCAACCCGCCTCCTGGCACGGGCGGTCATCATTGGTGGAGCGGGAACACTTGGCCGCTGGCTGGGTGAGGTCAAGTGGGGCGTGAGCAGGGACATCGTCTTGTCCTGTATTTATGTCTCCTTTATAACATATGCTAAGGGCCCCTCACTAGCCCTGCTGCTGCCTCACATCTCCAGAGACCCAGGTTCGATGCTAAGTGTTTGGAGTTTGCACGTTCACCCTGTGCTGCATGGGATTCCTCCAGGTGCTCCAGTTTCCTCCAGACAACCCAAAGACAGGCAGGTTGGTAGGTTAATTGACTTGTGTAAATTGCCCCTCATGTGTAGGGAGTGGATGCGAAAGTGGGATAACATAGAACTAGTGTGAAAGGGTGATTGATGGACGATGTGGACTCAGTGGGCTGAAGGGCCTGTTTTCTTGCTGTGTTTAAAAAATTTTAACAAAAAATTAAAACTTGCACTTCCTCATGAGAAAACATACCCATTCCGAGTATTAGTCAAGAAAACATTCTCTGAATTGTTTCCAAAACATTAATATTCCAACAGACTGATAGTACATTTGAAAACTATGTGCTGTAAATGTGAATGAGACATTGGATCCAAGTTTAAGCTGAATTTTCATATTTGCCTCATGTGATTCCCTACCTGAAATGCTAATTTAAAAAATCATGACTAATTAACAAATCAGCGAGGAATTTTATATGTTTAAATACTGTAGTTTAAAAGAACACATATGCATTTTTTTGTGCAATCTCACATGCTTTCACTTTACGGTTTTGTCCACAGAAACAAGCTCTTTCTCTCATTACTATTTATGAAACCTAACCCACCTTTTGGTCAGTAACTATCAGCTTATCAGATAATAAAAAGGCAATATTTTTCTGAATTTTAAAAGCCGAAGTAGCCTGAAAGCACAAACAAGAGCTACAAAAGCTCAGTTGCTAAATTTCTTCAAAATAGGAAATTGGTATGCTTTTTTATAATGAATGAATGAATGAATGAATGAATGAATGAATGAATGATCGAATGAATGAATGAATAAGTTTATTGGCCAAGTATGTGCATATGCAAGGAATAATAAAGGGATTTGGTGTTTGTACAAGAAAGTGACACTGAAGGAATGGATTGGCTATAGTGTTATTGAATAATTGAGTAGACACAAAGGGCCAAATGGCCTGCTTCAATTTCCATATTTATATTCCAGAAGGCGGGGAGCTAACTTGTGAAAATAAGTGCTGAACAAATGCAAATAAAGTAACCTCCTATCTTTACTGTTACTTCATGTAAATGTGCCATATTTTTCCTCCTTGATCTCAACTAAAATTTTTTATAATATTTCATAGACCTCAAACCTCTTCAAAGCCACTCTCTCTATAGGCATTGGAAAACGTGCAAAAGAGTTTCACTAGAATGCTGCCTAGAATGAGCTAATAGGGAATATTGGGTAAAGTTGCATATTTTTCTCTGGAGGCTGAGGTGACACCTGATGGAAGTATATCAAATCAAAAAGAAGTACGGATAGTGTAGACAATCAGAAGCAATTTCTTTCCAGGGTGGAAATTGTCACTGACTAGAGGACATAGCTATAAAGTGAAAAGAGCAAAATATAAAGGAGATATGTGGGGCAGGATTTTTACACAGAAGGTGGTGAATGCCTGGAATGCATTACCAGGAGTGGTGAAAGTGGCATTTAAGAGGTGTTTAGATGGGCAAGCATAGAAGATTAGTTTACCCAACATTGTGTTTGGCATGGACATTGTGGGCTGAAGGGCCTGTTTCTATGCTGCACTTTTCAATGTTCTACAAAATTAGATCTAATTCCTAGAATCTATTCTGGTAACTTGCTGCTTGAAGAATACTTTTTTCTGCCTCTTCCCCAGTCCCCAGATATCTTCACTATGTATTGGGTATAAAATTGGTTATGGTCTCCAAGTGTATTCTTCACGAGGCAATGTAAACCTTTCAGATGATGTTCTTACATGACTATAAAGATTATATTTCATTCGTACTTAATTAGTTGTTCGGGGCTTTGAGACTTACTGACATCAAAGAAAGAGTGACAAAAATTGCTGCATATAGTTTCAATGTATTGTAAATTCTCTTTTGTATAGCCTGTCTTTTTGCTTTTAGAAGTCCATGAAAATAAGTTGGATAAGAACGTTGGCAGGTGAAATTAATGCAGTGAAGTATAAACTAGATTGCATCCATATCAACAAATACGTGTGAATTAAATGAGAAAATTAAACTGAACTCAGGAGAATGAGTAGAATTGAAACTCGTCCCACATAGGAGATTAGTGGGCAAAATTAGGGCACATGGTATTGGGGGTAGGGTACTGACATGGATAGAAAATTGGTTGACAGACAGAAAGCAAAGAGTGGGGATAAATGGGGCCCTATCGGAATGGCAGGCAGTGACCAGTGGGGTACCGCAAGGTTCGGTGCTGGGACCCCAGCTATTTACGATATACATTAATGACTTAGACGAAGGGATTAAAAGTACCATTAGCAAATTTGCAGATGATACTAAGCTGGGGGGTAGTGTGAATTGTGAGGAAGATGCAATAAGGCTGCAGGGTGACTTGGACAGGTTGTGTGAGTGGGCGGATACATGGCAGATGCAGTTTAATTTAGATATGTGTGAGGTTATTCACTTTGGAAGTAAGAATAGAAAGGCAGATTATTATCTGAATGGTGTCAAGTTAGGAGGAGGGGGAGTTCAACGAGATCTGGGTGTCCTAGTGCATCAGTCAATGAAAGGAAGCATGCAGGTACAGCAGGCAGTGAAGAAAGCCAATGGAATGTTGGCCTTCGTAACAAGAGCAGATGAGTATAGGAGCAAAGAGGTCCTTCTACAGTTGTACCGGGCCCTGGTGAGACCGCACTTGTAGTACTGTGTGCAGTTTTGGTCTCCAAATTTGAGGAAGGATATTCTTGCTATGGAGGGCGTGCAGCGTAGGTTCACTAGGTTAATTCCCGGAATGGCGGGACTGTTGTATGTTGAAAGGCTGGAGCGATTGGGCTTGTATACACTGGAATTTAGAAGGATGAGGGGGGATCTTATTGAAACATATAAGATAATTAGGGGATTGGACACATTAGAGGCAGGAAACATGTTCCCAATGTTGGGGGAGTCCAGAACAAGGGGCCACAGTTTAAGAATAAGGGGTAGGCCATTTAGAACGGAGATGAGGAAGAACTTTTTCAGTCAGAGAGTGGTGAAGGTGTGGAATTCTCTGCCTCAGAAGGCAGTGGAGGCCAGTTCGTTGGATGCTTTCAAGAGAGAGCTGGATAGAGCTCTTAAGGATAGCGGAGTGAGGGGGTATGGGGAGAAGGCAGGAACGGGGTACTGATTGAGAGTGATCAGCCATGATCGCATTGAATGGCGGTGCTGGCTCGAAGGGCTGAATGGCCTACTCCTGCACCTATTGTCTATTGTCTATTGTCTATTGTCGTTAGTTGAATCAATGTATAACAACAATCAACAAAGCCTAAACAGTTGAATGTAAATCAGAGGAATTGATAAACCCTCTGCAATACTAAGTCCAGGGTGAACTGTGAGTGATTGCTTTCTGTTCTGCTCAGGACACATTGGGACACATCTAATGAAAGCAAATATAAAATGATGTTTAAATATTAAATATTAGACAATAGACAATAGACAATAGGTGCAGGAGTAGGCCATTCGGCCCTTCGAGCCAGCACCGGCATTCAATGTGATCATGGCTGATCATTCTCAATCAGTACCCCGTTCCTGCTTTCTCCCCATACCCCCTGACTCCGCTATCCTTAAGAGCTCTATCTAGCTCTCTCTTGAATGTATTCAGAGAATTGGCCTCCACTGCCCTCTGAGGCAGAGAATTCCACAGATTCACAACTCTCTGACTAAATAAGTTTTTCCTCATCTCTGTTCTAACTGGCCTACCCCTTATTCTTAAACTGTGGCCCCTGGTTCTGGACTCCCCCAACATTGGGAACATGTTTCCTGCCTCTAACATGTCCAACCCCTTAATAATCTTATATAATAATAATAATATTAGCGTCATTTGTATTAATGGAAGAATTAAGATCATTCATTTGGCAAGCTTGATAATTCCACTGAAGTAGGGAAGAGGGCAATATATAATTTTAACTAATCTTTTAAATATTATGCCATTGTTAATTTTATGCATGTAAGGCTCCTTTAATACTCTTCTTGTTTGACTTCAGTCCTGCACAATAAATTCTCTCCCTCAGACTCCCATCATGTCCAATTTTTGAAAAGTGTTTGTATGAAATCAAAATGTGGTTCGAAATCTTGAATATTAGTGTTGTGCAACGAATATAGATTGAGATACCTACACGTAACTAGAATGCAGTAGGGTAAGCACAAATCTCTGATAATATAGTCATAGCAAATCATAACACACTTGCTGACTTGGTTTGTCTAAGGGTAGAAGGATGGTTAGTTAGTTAGTTTGTTTGTATGGTTAATTTGCAAATATCACAGGGAACCTGGCCCTTCGGCCCACTGAATCAACGCCGTCCAGCGATCCCTGTACACTAGCACTATCCTATACCCTACACACTAGGGACAATTTACAATCCAAGCCAATTAACCTACAAACCTGTACGTCTTTGGAATGTGGGAGGAAACTGGAGCACCCGGAGAAAACCCATGCGGTCATAGGGAGAATGTACAAACTCCGTACAGTCAGCACCTGTAGTCAGGATCGAACCCGGGTCTCTGGCGATGTAAGGTGCCAACTGTACCACTATGCTACTGTGCTTCTGTTAGGAAGAACAGAATGAGAGGTTATAATGATAGGTTACTGATTGTGGATGATCAGCCGTGATCACAATGAATGGCGGTGCTGGCTCGAAGGGCCGAATGGCCTCCTGTTGCACCTATTTTCTATGTTTCTAATTTAAGATTAGAGCAGATCTATGCAGGCAGGATTGATATCAAGATATCAAGAATTACTTCCTCTGTGCTATTGAGTACAATAGTACAGTGATTAAGTTCCTTGACTGTCACCCTGAAGTTCTGGTCTGCTCATCCAGAGACAAGAAGTTGGATCCCACCACAGTAGATGAAGAAGTTTGTGTTAAGTAATTAAATGAATTTATTTATTATAGTCCAATACTAGAGGGCATAGCTTTCGGGCGAGAGGAAGAAAGTTTAAAAAAAATTGTAGGCAAACGTTTTCACACAGAGGGTGATAGGTGACTGGAACGCAATGCTAGGTGAAGTGGAGGGGGGGCAGATATAATAGCAACATTTAAGAGGCATGTACACATGAACAGGCAGGGAATGAATGGTTGTAAACTTTGTTCAGGCAGATGGGATTAGTTTAAATTGGCATTACGGTCGGCACGAATTTCATGGGCTGATGGACATTTTACTGTGCCGTATTGTTCAGTTTTAGGATGAAAATAAAAAGCTTGTCTAAATAATGAGAAGCACAAGACTACTGGATTTTTATTGAAAAGAGGCGGTTCATTAATGTCCAGGCAATGAGATTTACCCTGGTTACCTGGCCTGGGACTGCAGGTGACTCTGCCTCATATGGGTGAGTGAGCCTTACCTGCCTTCTGAGTTTTATTGTTCATTGATAATTGTGCACATTTCATGTTCATAATTAAGAAAACTGTAAAAACAATCTGCATAGTCCACATTCCACAAATGAGTACATTTAAGAAGCACAAATAGTGGTGAAACTCTGGAACTTGCTTTTTGCAAAGTACTGGTGAAGCTTGGTAATTTGACGATTATAAAATTAAAATTGATGGATATTTGTTTGTTACGGAACCAAAGTGAGCAAATGGAGTGGAGATATGTATCAACAGTGAGGTAATTGAATAATGGAACATCCTCCAGGGAATGAATGATCTTCCCTAGGTCCTGTTTGTAACTGGAAGTATGATTAAATTATTTGTAATCTTTTTTACCCTTTCGTTTAAGTGCAAAAGAACAAGAATCTAGATGCATTCTTATTTTCTATTTTTAACATTATATTTCTATATGTTTATCACATATGTCTTTACAAAAATGCACTAATTTTTATGGTATTTTATATATTATAAACGCATAAAATGTTTATTTCAAACTCCTATAATTGAGCATATTTATTTTTGCGACAAGGAAACTGCATTTTTATTTTTATTGATTAGAGAAGTAAATTTACATACATTAGATTATTTCTGTATTTATTGCAGTACATAGTCATGCAAACAATATACCATTTTTAAACCACAGAATGCAGAGACTTAAGTTTCAGATAAAGATCACATTTTATTTAACAAAGGCAGTGATCCATACATAAAAGAATTAAACTACAGTTCTCATAATAATGCAAATGTGATTCCTTGATGAAATTCCCTATTTGCAGAATGACAACGCAGTTTCCCCCCCCCCCCCCTTTTCCTAATCTGACACCATTCAGATAATAATCTGCTTCTTGTTCTTGGCACCAAAGTGGATCGCCTCACATTTATCCACATTATACTGCAACTGCCCACTCACCCAACCTATCCAAGTCACCCTGCATCCTCATAGCATTCTCTTCACAGTTCACACTGCCACCCAACTTTGTGTTATCTGCAAATTTGCTAATGTTATTTTTAATTCCTTTATCTAAATCATTAATATATATTGTAAATAGCTGCGGTCTCAGCACCGAGCCTTGTGGCACCCCACAAGTCACTGCCTGCCATTCTGAAAGGGTTCCGTTAATTCCTACTCTTTTTTTCCTGTCTGCCAAACAATTTTCTGTCCATGTCAATATCCTACCCCCCTATGCCATGTGCTCTAATTTTGGTAACAGAGTAGATGAAGCTGTTCCTAAATCGGGTGGAACATGCTTTCAACCTTTTGTACCTTCTGTCCAACAGGAGAGGGAAGAAGTGGGAATGGAAAAACTGGGGTGAAGAAGGTCCTTGATTATATTGACTGTTTTCCCAATGCAGCTTGAAGTGTAGATAAAGTCAATGGTGGGTAGGCTGGTCATAAAGTCATAAGTGAATAGGTGCAGAATTAGGCCATTCGGCCCATCAATTCTACTCCACCATTCAATCACGGCTGATCCATCTCTCCCTCCTAACCCCATTCTCCTGCCTTCTCCTCATAACCCCTTTCACCTGTACTAATCAAGAATACTCATCTCTGCCTTAAAAAATATCCATTGACGGCCTCCACAGCCTTCTGTGGCAAAGAATTCCACAGATTCACCACCCTCTGACTAAAGAAATTCCTCCTAATTTCTTTCCTAAAGGAGCATCCTTTAATTCTGAAGTTCTGACCTCTAGTCCTAGACTCTCACACTAGTGGAAACATCCTCTCCACACCCACTCTATCCAAGTCTGTGAAAAGGGAACAGATATTTGAAATAGGTCACACGTGAGAAAATAAGCTTTTTTAGTTCAACGTTTTGGATCACTGAATTAGAAAGATCCAAATTCAATCCCAAGTCTCTGCTAAAGAAATCTGATCTCTGCAGTTCTCCACAATGTTTTAAAATTAGGGAAGAGAAATCCAGCCCAGAGGGTCACTAATGATGATATCTCCTGATGGAAGTGCTCAGCTGTGGCTGTCCAGTGGGAGTAGGTTGGAAATTATTGTGCCAGGGCCCATAATAAAGTACTGACTGATATTCATTATCAAACTTCACTCGTAAATAATGGTCGCATGGGTAACAGTGACCTATATTCATGAGACTGCACACAGGATGGAGCTGTTCCTTCAGGAAATTGTAGGAAGGGAGAATAACATTTTAAATGAACTAATAGTAAGATTTTGTTTGGACCCAGCAAAAGCAAAACAAAGAATATAATTCTGTATTGTTCTCTGTGCATTTACAAAGGCCTGTGTAAATGCATCATACGGAGGTGGCTTCCTCCGTGTTCTGCATTATGTGATAAAACAAAGTTCCATGTGGTTTTAGATACATATGTACATAGACAATAGGTGCAGAAATAGGTCATTCGACCCTTTGAGCCAGCACCGCCATTCAATGTGATCATGGCTGATCATCCACAATCAGTGTCCCGTTCCTGCCTTCTCCCCATACCCCTTGATTCCACTAGCCCGAAGAGCTCTATCTAACTCTCTTTTGAATGCATCCAGTGAATTGGCCTCCACTTCCTTCTGAGGCAGAGAATTCCACAAAATCACAACTCTCTGTGTGAAAAAGATTTTCCTTATCTTAGTTCTAAATGGCCTACCCCTTATTCTTAAACCGTGGCCCCTGCTTCTGCACTCCCCCAACATCGGGATCATGTTTCCTGCATGTGTTATAAATATTGCAAATAGCCAGTGAACCGAAGACCTGCATTTTTGCTGATATTATGTTATCCCTAAATATAGCTGGCAGTTTCGTCAGCACTTTGAATATAGTTCATACGCATGGTAATGTGAGACAAAAAAAAGCAAATTAGGGTTAAAGGGACGTGTTCTGTGTTGGATTAGTGCCTATGGACACATTTAGATATCACAGTAAAACTATCACATTGGTGGTGAGCATCACCTGCCCTGCACTTGAAGAGAGGAATGACTTCCAGAGTGGAGTATGAATCTAGTAAATGGAAGCACTTCCTGCTTAGATCAGTGTTTCATGGATTTAATTCATCGTTAACGAAAAGCAGTTAAGAATTACAGTAGATAGACACAAAATGCCGGAGTAGCTTATTGGATCAGGCAGCATCTCTAGAGAAAAGGAATAGGTGACATTTCGTGTCGAGACCCTTCCTCAACTGAACCATCCTACCACAACTACGGAGCAGTCCTGAACTACTTTCTACCTCATTGGAGACCCTCAGACTATCATTGATAGGA
The DNA here is from genome assembly GCF_053455715.1 of Rhinoraja longicauda. Classification (NCBI taxonomy): domain Eukaryota; kingdom Metazoa; phylum Chordata; class Chondrichthyes; order Rajiformes; family Arhynchobatidae; genus Rhinoraja; species Rhinoraja longicauda. Next base: position 73,773,128 of record NC_135954.1, read on the forward strand.
CTTGACTAGCTTTATCTTGCACTAAACGTTATTCCCTTTATTGTGTATCTGTACACTGTGAATGGTTCAATTGTAATCATATATTGTTGTCTTTCCGCTGACTTGTTAGCACGCAACAAAAGCTTTTCACTGTACCTTGGTACACGTGACAATAAACTAAACTCAACTCTTCAGTATATGAAGATTTTATGCATGATTAACATATGTTAACAACCCAAGATTCAGATTTAAAATTGTGCAAAATAATGAGGTTAGGATGGTGGCTGGTCTTTTCTAAGCAGGGCCTACCACCTGCACTTATCACTCCCTGTCCTGCAATTTCTGATTCCAATCCACCAGGCTGATATTACTGGAAGAGATCATTCCGGACCTCAGCTGTGAGCTCCTGGGCAGTGCAATGATCCTGCACGGAGTTATCAGCTCACATAAGTGGGCAGGAATAGCCTGAGCAAAGTAAAAACAGAAAATTCTGGAAATACTCAGCAGATCAAGCAGCATCTGAGTGAAGAGAAATAGAGATCGCCCAGGATCTGAGGGTAAGGCTTTGCCCCGTGCCATAATCCAGCGTAGCATAAACCCCAGTTATGAACACAAATTTGCGTCCTGATACGTTATCAGTTTATTTTTCAAAAAAATATAGCCTGGCCTGCTGAATATTTCGGGCATTTCCTGTTTTTACTTTAGATTTCCAGCATCTGCAGTTTTTTTTGGATTTAAGCCTTCGCAAGTCCAGCCCTAACTTTATTGTTTATCAAAGTTTCTCAAACTTCTGGAATCCTTATGCCTAATAGTGATATTCAGAGTCATTCAACAACTATTAAAAATGAACTAATTAAATGTTACTAATTAAAGTTCTAAAATATAAAAGCACCTAAACTACCTAAATAACTTTTGGATAATTAAAAGCATCTAAACTACCTAAATAATTATTATATAATTAGTGCAAATGAAATAATGTTTAAAAAATGTAACGCCTTATTCTTCCCCTTCTGACAGCTATAAAATCTTCTTTGAAGTGAATGGATCATAGATCATGTGCCAAGTTTAATTCAGTGCAGGATATCTGGGCTGCTTTTAGTTGCTGGGAACTTCACTAAGTCAGAGTGTATTGACAGATTTTCCAGTTGGAATCTTCCACAAGATTGGAAATTTTGAGTTTGATTATGTGCAGAAAGTGCAGAATTTGCTTTACAGTGGTAAGTGCCAATAAAATGCAACAGAACTGATGGCATTCAAGCATGTTTTGGTCTGATGTGTTTCTCCTTTTGTTCCAATTATATTTGTACATTAGATGATTTGTGGTGAAGTCTATGCAATTCCAGAATTTTGGATCCAGATCTCTCTATGATTCCCACAACAAAATTGTTTTTATATGTGTGCAATGAAGCTGTTCACATGGCAATTATTTTCATGGAAAAGGTGGCTTTGCGTGGTTGAAAAATGTTTTTGGTGATGTTTACACTCTGCTATGTGGCACTACGTTGGGTCCTGCACTTTTGCTCGAAGAGGAATCAAAAGATCCAAAACAGCAGCCAGCACAAATTAAACTGCAGGTACATTTTACTGAGTGTAATGGCAGTTTCTATACCATCTCAAAATCCAACTTCAATAGCCATTACTGCTCGGGGATGTGGTGGAGATATAGCTTATGCACACACCGCACTCTGAGATAGCAAAAACGAATCTTCCAGACGCTGTGTCTTGATTAATTGGTCTTTATTAAAGTAGCACAAATCAAAAGAGTAATTCATAACTTTTCGTTCTTATCAACTGTTTCTTCTTCAAACAATACAGTCGAGACCGTGTGGTCATTGCCGTGTGGTCATGGTAAAAAACTGTTTTCTCTCCATCCTCCGAGACTAAACTGCCCCCCAATCTCTGTGGCTACGCTAGCCTCCTCAGATGTAGACACTCCCCATTACGTATCAAATCACACCCACAAGCATGTAAAAAAAACAAAATCTAGAAATATTAAACATGGCTATAATATAATGACAGTAACTAATTTAAGTGTAAATGGCTCCCACACTGAGATTCATATAATTATTTTGAAATGTTGTCCTTTTTTTGTGTAAGAATTTCATTGTTCCATGGTTGGTACACATGACAATTAAACACTCTTCATTCTTGACTTTTGGCTCCAGAAACATGGGTGAAAGTGCAATAAAGAGAAAGTTTGTGAAATATTGGAAACCCTTTCAAGGATTTTAAGAAATAATAATAATATAATCTGAAATGTTGCAGGAGCAAGAGACAGTTCAATAAGTATTTTTGCATGAAAAATGGCACCTAGATATCCTGACACTATATTGAATGTGATACTGCAGCATATTGTTACACAATTTACCATTACACTGGGAAATCCAAACAAGGGTCTCCACATTTCCCTCTTTCTTTCCCCATGCAAATAGTAAAGTGTGGTAGATACTCCATCAAAACAATAGACAATAGACAATAGACAATAGGTGCAGGAGTAGGCCATTCAGCCCTTCGAGCCAGCACCGCCATTCAATGCGATCATGGCTGATCACTCTCAATCAGTACCCCGTTCCTGCCTTCTCCCCATACCCCCTCACTCCGCTATCCTTAAGAGCTCTATCCAGCTCTCTCTTGAAAGCATCCAACGAACTGGCCTCCACTGCCTTCTGAGGCAGAGAATTCCACACCTTCACCACTCTCTGACTGACAAAGTTCTTCCTCATCTCCGTTCTAAATGGCCTACCCCTTATTCTTAAACTGTGGCCCCTTGTTCTGGACTCCCCCAACATTGGGAACATGTTTCCTGCCTCTAATGTGTCCAATCCCCTAATTATCTTATATGTTTCAATAACATATAAGATAATTAGGGGATTGGACACATTAGAGGCAGGAAACATGTTCCCAATGTTGGGGGAGTCCAGAACAAGGGGCCACAGTTTGTACGTTCTCCCCGTGACCTGCGTGGGTTTTCTCCGAGATCTTCGGTTTCCTCCCACACTCCAAAGACGTACAGGTATGTAGGTTAATTGGCTGGGTAAATGTAAAAATTGTCCCTAGTGGGTGTAGGATAGTGTTAATGTACGGGGATCACTGGGCGGCACGGACTTGGAGGGCCGAAAAGGCCTGTTTCCGGCTGTATATATATGATATGTTATGATAAGATCCCCCCTCATCCTTCTAAATTCCAGTGTATACAAGCCTAATTGCTCCAGCCTTTCAACATACGACAGTCCCGCCATTCCAGGAATCAACCTAGTGAACCTACGCTGCACGCCCTCAATAGCAAGAATATCCTTCCTCAAATTTGGAGATCAAAACTGCACACAGTACTCCAGGTGCGGTCTCACCAGGGCCCGGTACAACTGTAGAAGGACCTATTTGCTCCTATACTCAACTCCTCTTGTTACGAAGGCCAACATTCCATTGGCTTTCTTCACTGCCTGCTGTACCTACATGCTTCCTTTCAGTGACTGATGCACTAGGACATCCAGATCTCGTTGAACATCCCCTCTTCCTAACTTGACACCATTCAGATAATAATCTGCCTTTCTATTCTTACTTCCAAAGTGAATAACCTCACACTTATCTACATTAAACTGCATCTGCCATGTATCCGCCCACTCACACAACCTGTCCAAGTCACCCTGCAGCCTTATTGCATCTTCCTCACAATTCACACTACCCCCCAGCTTAGTATCATCTGCAAATTTGCTAATGGTACTTTTAATCCCTTCATCTAAGTCATTAATGTATATCGTAAATAGCTGGGGTCCCAGCACCGAACCTTGCGGTACCCCACTGGTCACTGCCTGCCATTCCGAAAGGGACCCATTTATCCCCACTCTTTGCTTTCTGTCTGTCAACCAATTTTCTATCCATGTCAGTACCCTACCCCCAATACCATGTGCTCTAATTTTGCCCACTAATCTCCTATGTGGGACCTTGTCGAAGGCTTTCTGAAAGTCGAGGTACACCACATCCACTGACTCTCCCCTGTCAATTTTCCTAGTTACATCCTCAAAAAATTCCAGTAGATTTGTCAAGCGTGATTTCCCCTTTGTAAATCCATGCTGACTCGGAATGATCCTGTTACTGCTATCCAAATGCTCAGCAATTTCGTCTGTTATAATTGACTCCAGCATCTTCCCCACCACTGATGTCAGACTAACTGGTCTATAATTACCCGTTTTCTCTCTCCCTCCTTTCTTAAAAAGTGGGATAACATTTGCTATCCTCCAATCCACAGGAACTGATCCTGAATCTATAGAACATTGAAAAATGATCTCCAATGCTTCCACTATTTCTAGAGCCACCTCCTTAAGTACCCTGGGATGCAGACCATTAGGCCCTGGGGATTTATCAGCCTTCAGTCCCATCAGTCTACCCAAAACCATTTCCTGCCTAATGTGGATTTCCTTCAGTTCCTCCATCACCCTAGGTTCTCCGGCCCCTAGAACATTTGGGAGATTGTGTGTATCCTCCTCAGTAAACACAGATCCAAAGTAACGGTTTAACTCGTCTGCCATTTCTTTGTTCCCCATAATAAATTACCCTGCTTCTGTCTTCAAGGGACCCACATTTGCCTTGACTATTTTTTTCCTCTTCACGTACCTAACTTTTGCTATCCTCCTTTATATTATTGGCTAGTTTACCCTCGTACCTCATCTTTTCTCCCCGTATTGCCTTTTTAGTTAACTTTTGTTGCTCTTTAAAAGAGTCCCAATCCTCTGTCTTCCCACTCTTCTTTGCTATGTTATACTTCCTCTCCTTAATTTTTATGCTGTCCTTGACTTCCCTCGTCAGCCACAGGTGTCTCTTACTCCCCTTAGAGTCTTTCCGCCTCTTTGGGATAAATTGATCCTGCAACCTCTGCATTATTCCCAGGAATACCTGCCATTGCTGTTCTACCGTCTTCCCTGCTAGGGCCTCCTTCCAGTCAATTTTGGCCAGCTCCTGCCTCATGCCTCTGTAATCCCCTTTGCTATACTGTAATACCGACACTTCCGATTTTCCCTTCTGCCTTTCCATTTGCAGAGTAAAACTTATCATGTTGTGATCACTGCCTCCTAATGGCTCTTTTACCTCTAGTCCCCTTATCAGATCAGGATCATTACACAACACTAAATCCAGAATTGCCTTCTCCCTGGTAGGCTCCAGTACAAGCTGTTCTAAGAATCCATCTCGAAGGCACTCTACAAACTCTCTTTCCTGGGGTCCATTTCCAACCTGATTTTCCCAGTCTACCTGCATGTTGAAATCTCCCATAACCACCGTAGCATTACATTTGTGACACGCCAATTTTATCTCCTGATTCAACTTGCACCCTATGTCGAGGCTACTGTTTGGGGGCCTATAGATAACTCCCATTAGGGTCTTTTTACCCTTACAATTCCTCATTTCTATCCATACTGATTCAACATCTCCTGATTCTATGTCACCCCTTGCAAGGGAATGAATATCATTCCTTACCAGCAGAGCAACCCCACCCCCTCTGCCCACCTGTCTGTCTTTTCTATACGTTGTGTACCCCTGAATATTCAGTTCCCAGCCCTGGTCCTCTTGTAGCCATGTCTCAGTGATCCCTACAACATCATACTTGCCCATGACTAACTGAGCCTCAAGCTCGTCCACTTTATTTTTTATACTACGCGCATTTAAGTACAACACTTTAACTTCTGTATTTACCTCCCCTCTCACATCGGTCACAAATGGCCCTGCCCTTAATCTCTTTTCCCCTCTAGAACTTCTGTTCCCATTCTTCCGAGAGTCTTCTGCAATATCTCCTGTATTCCCTTTAACCTCATCTTCATATTCCCAATTTGTTAACCCCTCCCCCCCACTACTTAGTTTAAAGCCACAGGTGTCGCACTAGCAAACCTGCCTGCCAGAATGTTTGTCCCCCTGCTGTTAAGATGTAACCCGTCCCTTTTGTACCAGTCACCCCTAGCCCAGAAGAGATCCCAGTGGTCCAGAAATCTAAATCCCTGCTCTCTGCACCAGCCCCTCAGCCATAAATTCATACCCTCTATCTCTCTGTTCCTGGCCTCACCAGCACGAGGTACCGGTAGCAGTCCAGAGATAACCACCTTCGACGTCCTACTTCTCAGTCTTTTTCCTAACTCTCTAAACTCCCGCTGTAGCACCTCCTTCCTCTTCCGCCCGACGTCATTCGTGCCCACGTGCACAACGACTTCAGGTTGATCGCCTTCCCTCACTAGGATTTTCTGAAGCCGGTCCGAGATGTGCTGAACCCTGGCACCAGGGAGGCAACAGACCATCCTCAAGTCCCTCCTGCTGCCACAGAATCTTCTGTCCGTCCCTCGGACGATGGAGTCACCCACCACTACGGCTCTTCCTGACTTCGGTCTCCCCTGTCGAGTATCCTTGCCAACAGGTCCGCCACTCGGACTGGAAACGTCTTCTGCCCCGACAGTTCCCAAGAGGGTATACCTATTTGCAATAGGCACAGCCACTGGGGTCTCCTGTAGTCCACGTCCACGTCCACTCCTCCCTGAAACAGTCTCCCACCTTCGCTCGACCTGGACCCTTGGCATGACAGCCTCACAATAGGTCCTGTCGAGGAAACTTTCGCATTCCCGGATGGCCCCGAGGTCATCCAACTGCCTCTCCAACTCCACCACACGTCCATTCAGGAGCTGCACCTGGACACAGTTCTTGCAGGTGTAGCTCCCAGAAGCTCCAGCCTTTGATAAAGTCCCACACAGGAGATTAGTGGGCAAAATTAGAACACATAGTGTTGGGGGTAGGGTATTGACATGGATAGAAAATTGGTTGGCAGCCAAGTAAGAATTAACGGATCCCTTTCAGAATGGCAGGTAGTGACTAGTGGGGTGCTGCAAGGCTCGGTGCTGGGACCCAAGCTATTTACAATATACATTAATGATTTAGATGAAGGAATTAAAAGTAACATTGGCAAATTTGCAGATGACACAAAGCTGGGTGGCAGTGTGAACTGTGAAGAGGATGCTATGAGGATGCAGGGTGACTTGGACAGGTTGGGTGGGTGGGCAGATGCAGTATGATGTGGATAAATGTGGGGTCATCCACTTTGGTGGCAAGAACACGTAGACAGATTATTATCTGAATGGTGTCAGGTTCAGAAAAGGGGAAGTACAAAGAGACCTGGGCGTCCTTGTACATCAGTCACTGAAAGTAAGCATGCAGGTACAGCAGGCAGTGAAGAAAGCTGTGTATAGGAGCAAAGAGGTCCTTCTGCAGTTGTACAGGGCCTTGGTGAAACTACACCTGGAGTATTGTGTGCAGTTTTGGTCTCCTAATTTGAGGAAGGACATTCTTGCTATTGAGGGAGTGCAGCGTAGGTTCACGAGGTTAATTCCCGGGATGGCGGGACTGTCATATAATGAAAGAATGGAGCGACTGGGCTTGTATTCACTGGAATTTAGAAGGATGAGAGGGGATCTTATAGAAACATAGAAAATTATTAAGGGATTGGACACGCCAGATGCAGGAACATGTTCCCGATGTTGGGGGAGTCCAGAACCAGGGGCCACAGTTTAAGAATAAGGGGTAGGCCATTTAGAACTGAGATGATGAAAAACTTTTTCACCCAGAGAGTTGTGAATTTATAGAATTCTCTGGCTCAGAAAGCAGTTGAAGCCAATTCACTGGATGCATTCAAAAGAGTTTTAGATAGAGCTCTATGGGCTAGCAGAATCAAGGGAAATGGGGAGAAGGCAGGAACGGGGTACTGATTGTAGATGATCAGCCATGATAACATTGCATGGCGGTGCTGGCTCGAAGGGCTGAATGGCCTACTCCTGCACCTATTGTCTATGTATCTATGTGTTAATGTATTATAACGTAGTTGACTACCACTCTGCCATTGTATAACACTGGGATACAAGACTGTTGAATACATACCTATTACTGTAAAACATTAAGGCACAGTACCCCCATCACCTGTAATCACCTTTCACTTAAGATAAAAAATCCTGGAGTAATTCAGTAATGCAGCATCCCTGGAGAAAATGGGTGTGATGTTCCATCATGGGATGTGGAGGCTTTGGAGGGTGTGCAGAGCAGGTTGTTTACACAGTGAGTGGTGGATGCATGGAACACACTGCCAGAGTTGGTGGTGGAGGCACACATGATAGTGACATCAGAAAAGTTAGATATCTTTTCTGGTCCTCATGAAAAATTATCAATCTGACATTAATTCTATTTTTCTTTCAATCAAGCGGAAGTGGCGGCGCCTAACGGCTGCGGCTCGCTAGCAGTCTGTTCGTCTTTTTCCTTTTTTTTGTTGCGTGTCGGTGTTGGGATGGTTTTTGTATTTTTTTTTGGTTGTGTATGTGTGGGAGGTGGTGGTGTGGGTGGGGGGTGGTGGGGGAAACTTTTCTCTTCCTCACGGCGCGGGGTGCGGCTCGGCTGCGGGGCCTAACATCGCCCGGTGCGGCTCGGCCGCTGGACTTTACATCGCCCGGTGCGGCTTGGCCGCTGGACTTTAATAATAATCCATTTATTTTATATAGCGCCTTATCGCATGCTCAAAGCACTTTACAAAAACAATTAACATAGAAACAAACAGACAAACTATCCTGACGGAAAAGCGGCGAATACACAACGCCAGCGTCCTCTCACGTCAGGGTCTGGCAGTAGACATTAAAAAGCACAAGACACACAGATATAATTTTTTACACAAAACAGCCATCACAGTGATTGCTCTAGGCACACCCTCACTGTGATGGAAGGCAAAGTCTTATCTCCTCCTCATTCTTCTCCCGTGGTGCCACGAGGTGATCGAGGCTCCCAACTTTTTGAAGCCCCCACCGGGCGATGGAAAGTCCCAGGGCCGAGCCGAGCAGGCCGATGAAAGTCCTGAGCCCCCACCGGGCGATGGAAAGTCCCAGGGCCGAGCCGAGCCGAGCAGGCCGATGAAAGTCCCGAGCCCCCACCGGGCGATGGAAAGTGCTGCGGCCGAGCCACGCAGGGTGATGAAGGGCCTGCGGGCGGGTTGATCATACCTCGCGCTTCGGGGCGGTCGAAGCTGCTACGGCTGGAGCTCCCAAAAGCCGGTCGCCAGCCAGGGACCTGCGAACTCCCGATGTTGCGGTCTGCAGGGCCCACGGCCGAAGCCTCCGAGATGGTAAGTCCAGGCCCTGCGACCGGAGTCTTTGAGGTCGATCCCAGCTGGAGGCCGCCGACTCCACGATGTTAGGCCGTAGCGCGAACGGAGATACGACACGGTAAAGGTCGCATCTCCATTGAGGAGGAGATTTGAAAAAAGGTTTCCCCCAACCCCCCCACCACCCCCCTACATACACAGAATTAAAAATAAAACAAAACGTACATTTAACAACGACAATGACAAAAAAAACAAAAAAAAAACAGAGAGACTGCCGGTGAGCCGCAGCTGCAGAACACAGCCACGCCCCCAATACGGACTTTACATCGCCCGGTGCGGCTGGGCCGCTGGACTTAACAGTGCCCGGTGCGGCTCGGCCGCGGGACTTTTTATCGCCCGGTGCGGCTTGGCCGCGGGACTTTACATCGCTGGTGCGGCTCGGCCGCTGGACTTAACAGTGCCCGGTGCAGCTCGGCTGCGGGGCCTAACATCGCCCGGTGCGGCTCGGCCACGGGACTTTACATCGCCCGGTGCAGCTCGGCCGCGGGACTTAACATCGCCCGGTGCGGCTCGGCCACGGGACTTAGCTGCGCAAGGCTTGGGTGCGGGGCCTTCCACCACCCGGCTCGGCCGCGAGACGTTTCAGCGCCCGGTGCGATTCGGCCGCGGGGACTTCCATCCCCTTGCGGAGACTGTGCGGGTCGGTCGGGGACGAGCTGTCTGTCCGTGGGCGTGGGGAAGAGAGTGGAAGTTTTGTTGCCTCCATCACAGTGAGGGGGTGTTTGGAGTCACTGTGATGGACGTTTGTGTTGGGGTTATGTGTCTTGTGTTCTTTTTTTTATGACTGCTATGTAGTTTCGTTCGGTACCTCGGTACCGAATGACAAATAAAGCTCTGTTATACTGTTATACTGTTATGTCTGACCTGCTGAGTGATTCCAGCCTTCTTTATTTATCTTTCTCATCAGCTGCATTTTTCTTTTGCCTTTTGTAAACACGTGGAAGACCGATACTAAAGAAAGTTACAAGGGTGATTATGTGATGAACTTGTGTAATTTGGCATGCTTTCATTTATCAGCTTGACATTATTTTGTATTTGGCATTTACAGTACGAGTGAGTTATGGTCATGGTCAGCCAACAACTGGGGGAAAGTAGAATGTGAATCAGGAGCTGGGGGTTAGAATTACCAGTTTCATGGTCAGTTAATTTATTTACAAAGAGCGAAACCACAAAGGTGCTGCCTCGATGTTTTCTTTCACCGTCCTTTAGTTTGTCACAGTGGCTCAAATGCAGTTGACATTGCAAACTGTGATCAGATGAAGGCAATATCTGCGGCCAGGATTCTGGACATGAACCTGCAGGACACACTGTGCATAATCATACACCAGCTGGGAGTGAGTGAGTGAGTGGAATCCCTTTCTGTTGCATAATGTTCTCAGAGTTATCCATTGTACAAACATAATATTGTATATCCTGTCAATGGACCATGTCGCACATACAATTATGCAATCCTTGCAAAGCCATATGTTTGCTCCTCCTCCTGCACTTTGACCAAAGAGAGTGAAATCTCATCACCTCTGTAATTAGAGGCCATCAGTGACTTCCTTTGTGTGGTGCTGGATGGGAAACTGCTAGTTGGTGCAGGTGTATCGCGCTCCTGAATGAATCCAAGATGCACAACTTTACAGCAATTTTCACCTGGACAGCCGCTGGCAACATAGCCCTTATTCTTCTCGGAGCTGGAGTGAAGCAGATGACTTATTTTAGTGATGACATCCTGACTTACATCTGGAACATTCCTCACTGAGTTTCAGGAAGAAGGATTGCTGCCTGAACATCGTGGGTGGGAGTAGCTTCCTGTTGAGAGCTCTTTCTTCCTTTCTTTTCTGACAATGTGCCCTGCTCTTCGTGACCTCTACCCATTCTCCAGCCTTGCTCCAGTCCAAGGGGATAGCTTGCCCGTCATATATCTACAATATCAGTTATTGTAAATACATTGAATTCGGAATCTGTAGAATTTAGCCACTTCAGTGAGCACCACAAAACACCATCTTCAGCAAATTCAATATCAACAACCTGTAGATTCAGACAACAACCAAACTGTAAGTAATCAATTGCATAAAAGAGGATTAATCAGGAGTGCTTTCGGCATTTGAATCCGTATTGAATTGCGTGAATTTAAGAGAGGGCATTGGTGCAGCATTGAGCTGTAAAATAGAGAGCTACTATCATGTCAGTTGATTGACATTAAAATCTACCTACTTTGCCTACACCTGGCAAATGTTAGCTACACATACACGCACACACTTACTTTAACTGATGCCATGTCCCATATAACTCACCCCATACATAAGAACACTTGCCTCAGACAGCATCTTCGACCAGATTCCACATCCAGAGCCTCGTAGAACCTTGTGTTGTGGAGCAAAATTATGCCGCCTTTATTTCCTTAAAGAGAATCTGATTTATTAAATGGTGACTAGATGATAGAGTGAGCTAAGTACTGGCGTCACATTTCTTGGACCTTTGTATCCAGTCTGAAGTAAAAGTTGTCGGATGAAAGAATAAAGTTGAATGGGTAATTGTAACTTCCTCATGGGAACAGATGCACAGCTCTAGATCGATAATTTTATGGAGATTGGACTAATTGGGGAACCCTTTGAAAAATGCAACAAGATGTAGCAAATGGAAGGATTTTATGGCATTGATAGAGGAAGCATTATTCCATTGAATTAAACTAAAATAATATTGTTAGGGCAAAGATAAAGGTATTTACCATGGTCATGACAATGTAAACCTTTCATTGCTCTTTACATTGGGATACTATCTCACTCGTCTCTTGTCTTATTACGTGATTGTCTCCTCAAAACTTGACTCCTGATGTCACAGGTACAGTTTTCTTTCCCCTTCTCTCAACCGTTCTGCAGCCCATATAAATGACTGTGTCCATTTATGTCAAATTGGAGGCAATTTTGTGAACACTTAATGATCACAATGCTTGGAATTCAGGTAACATAATGTATTGATTGAAAATTAGCAAGCCTTATGTTAAATTGAAGATTAGATGGAAAATAAATCTGCTATATTAGTAATGACATGCAACAGATTCTCAGTGAAAACAATCCTCTAATGAATTTTGGCTTCACAAGAGAACTCAATAAATATCTGTTGTCTTCCAGACTGAAGGCTACAAGGGGACTGGGAAGATGAAATATTCCACAGTGTACACTGAATACTTGTGCTTCTAAGTTTAGGGAACCACTCTCAAATGAGTAGAGTACCTGCCCGGTGTTGCAACTGTGAGTACTTTGCTCTGTTGTCTTATTACCTTCTGGTATCACAGAGCAGAACTACAGAATCATTCCTCAGGAGATTAAGCGAGTAGCACAGAGCCCTTGAAGAGGTAGAGCATTCAGTCTTTCTTAGAATTGATTGACCAAATGGCACTTTATTTATCTCAGCCTTTATGTTCAGATGACTCTTACAACAAATGATGAGCAGAGACATCTGCACCACAAAGATAGATTTGTTTACAAAGTGAAAATGTGCCACTGCAGAACCAATACACCACCTACTTCTTATGCATCAGGGTGCAATTTTATTTCATTAGCTTGGCATTAGCTCACACAGAAAAAAAACCTCATCAGGCTGTTGAATCTGTGCAATTTGCTGCTTTTCTTGCTTTTATTTTCTGCCAAACCTTCCAAAAAAGCACATAATCACACTAGGATGGTCTGTATCCAAGGCCCAGGCAACTCTCCATTAACCATTAGCCTGAAGAAGGGTTCAGCCACGAAATGTCACTGAGTGTGAAGACAGGTCCCGATCCGATACATTGCCTCTCTTTGTTTTCCACAGATGCTGCCTAACCTACCGAGTTACTCCAGCAATTTGTATCTCCATAAACCCACTTAATTAAACTTTATTTTGTATGACACCATGCTGTGAGTTTCTGCAAGCCATTAAAATGGGGTGCTTTCTGATATTTGTTTTTTTATTTTTGCATCCAGTGCCCACAATCGGACAGATGTGACTCAACAGCTTGCAGTCACAATAGCAGAGGTTGCTATTTTTCCCTACGTGGGAATAAATTGCACCTTTATCACCACCCCACCTCCGTGATTCCTTGCCAAATCATTAATGACCAGGAATCTAACTTGATGCCTTTGTATCTCATGACCCAGCATCACATCACCAGATGTTGTGCCTACTAAATCATCCTGATTTAGTTGAGGGCGTTTTAACCTGCTCTTGTGAAACTTTGTCAGCAATAAAAAAAACTGCTGCTTGATGACTGTGGAATCAATAACAATATTGATTGATCACGATGGTGTAAAAATATTGCCAGACTCACTTGGGACACAGATTTTAGAATTTATTTTCATTTACTGGATAAATTCGCTCAACTGCCAGCAGTTATTTATTATTACAAGTTTTATTATTTTCCTGCAGTTAACGATCAAGGTAGTGTATTTATACAGTGAAAACTAAAGTGCAACCAGGTTTCTATCAACTTCTCTCCCATGTTTTAATTAAGGTAATTAATTTGAAAGCCCGTTCTACTTAGAGAGAGAGAGAGAGAGAGAGAGAGAGAGAGAGAGAGAGAGAGAGAGAGAGAGAGAGAGAGAGAGAGATTGAGATTGAGATTTCAGGCTCAATTTCCTAGAATTTTAGAGCATTGGCAATTTATTAATTTTAAACAGGTTATTTTAAAACTGTTTAGCACTAATCATAGGTATACTGACAGATTATGAGATGGTTTAGATCAGTGCTTCTTAAACTGGTGAATGGTTCACCCAAGGGTGAATGAAACTAGAGGGGTGTATGAAGGGTGAATGATTTAATATATATAAAATTATACACAAGGGAGAATAAGATGAAAATTACCAAAAAACATAAGAAAATTTAGTCGAGGGTGAATGAAATTTTGTGATAAAGACTCAAGGGTGAATGAGTTTAAGAAGCACTGATTTAGATGAGCATTCAGCCAAAGGTCATCATTGGATGGACCATAAAAACTGGAGTTTCCATTAACTTTCGTATCTTGTAAACAAAAAAAATAATCTATTTATCTGTGTTGATACTACAGAGATTAATTTGCTCTGCTTTTTTTTAAAACATAATTGCAATAGTGCACTCCTGTTGATTGTTCACAGCTCATTAGTTCAATGACTCTGAGTGTTAAGGGCCTGTTCCAGTTACGCGATTTTGTAAGGTGAGTGCTGGCGACTGTCAAAGTCGTAGCAGATCGCCAAAAATTTCTTTTACCCTACGACAATGACCACGACAATGCCGAGTCAGGTCGATACAAGTTACTTTTTTTGTGAAATTAACACCTGGCTAAGAGATTCCACCGTCTTCGGAAACATCGCAAAATTCCCACACTTACCTGACCGTCAAACAGTCACCTCCAATCTACCTGTCAAATGTCCTGACGGTAAATAAATTGGTTAAACAAAACTATTTTCTGGTATGTTCAAATGCCTTTTCTTAATTTAATATTACGTGCTTCTAAATGCATCTGCGACAAGGGTTTTTCAGTGAATAAATAAATAAATAAATGAATAAAAAGAGTTCTCATAGTGCAGTGCCTGTGTCAGCATTTTATTTCATTGGTCAAAATGAATGAGACTAGAATCTCTGAATGAGATGCCATGATAAAGTACTTAGAAACATAATAAATTCAGACTCTCATTTTTTTTAAATCACCAAAATCAACTTTATTACAACAAACAATATTCCTATGAAAGATGGATAACTACATGCCAAAATCTTTTTTTTTAAAGGACACTTCAAACGATTACAAAATATGCCTAAAAATGTCACTGGCCGGACCTTGCTGTCGGTTTGTTCAAGTGTCCACCCACCTTTGACAGCATCGCGGTCTCCTCTCCCATTCCACACCTTGCTGTTGCATCTGCACTTCTGTCAGCTGTCAAAACGGGTTTTGACCTTGTCTTCTCCTGATCCCGGTACCTGTCTCCGGTTGACGTTGGTAGTTGACAATGAAATTCATCCATCCTCAATACTGGCGACAACCTAGCACACCTGGGGACAGCATGCGACAGCGCCCGCAGTAAGCTATGATACCTGGCGACAAGCCAGCTGTCGGCGAGAAATTTCTAGCAGGTAAATTTTTCCGCGATGCGCCGAGATCTGCTACGATTCACTGAAGACTCCTCACGATCATGCCCGCGACACCCCGGCGAATGTTCGGCGACAACCTAGTTGCCGGTAGTTGCCTTAAAATCGCCTAACTGGGACAGGCCCTTTACTTAGATGCAGAAGACTATCATGAGAGTGGCAAAGTTCAGAAACATTCATTTTCCCAAAGCTCTTTGCACAACTTGGTGTTCCATCGGATAGATGTAAAAGCATTCAAGAGAATGCATTCAAGACCACGTTACAAACAATGTTCTTTTATTACAATATGGATTCCCATAAATCAATGTGCTTCTGCAGCCTTTATTTGATCCTATTGAGAAAGAAGAACATCGTTCTGTGCAATAATCTGAATTATTCAAACAATGTGTTAAACTCGGTTCCTTCTCAAATTCTTTCAAAATGAAAAAAAAAAGAAGAATCTTCCCCGTGACACGGCGAAAGGAAATATTCTGAAAATAACTTACAAAAATGAAACCAAGATGTTTGGCAAGACCAAGACCAAGGCTGAACCCTGGGGCAAAGTGAAGATCTGTCAGGGGATCGCAAACCAGATGAATCAGCTTCAACCTGTCATAGGATCCTGGGCCTGAAGATGACTTACTGTGAGCTGAGATCCAGGACCAATGAGATATTGTCAGAAGCATTGCTCTGGGCACACAGATACCTGCCATTCAAGAGAGAGCTAGATAGAGCTCTTAAGGATAGCGGAGTCAGGGGGTATGGGGAGAAGGCAGGAACGGGGTACTGATTGTGAATGATCAGCCATGATCACATTGAATGGCGGTGCTGGCTCGATGGGCCGAATGGCCTCCTCCTGCACCTATTGTCTATTGTCTATTGTCATTCACCTGCACCAGCTGTTGCTCATCATGTTAATAGCGAGTATTAAAATAAATTGTTATTTTTTGAAGGAATCTCATGCTGCACCTTATTAGGGAATTATCCTATAATTACTCTCGATTGCTGCAGAGGTATCTTTCATGGAAGTATAGGCAGAGCTGTATATATATATATTTATATAGCATGCTTTTTCAGTCTGAAGAAGGGTCTCGACCCGAAACGTCACCCATTCCTTCTCTCCTGAAATGCTGCCTGACCTGCTGAGTTACTCCAGCATTTTGTGAAATAAATACCTTTGATTTGTACCAGCATCTGCAGTTATTTTCTTACACTATATAGCATGCTTGATCGGAACAGTAAAGATATACGATGACTTCAAACTGCGAAGAGGCAACACTTGTATCTGATGAGTAGTGTGAAAGAGAACTAGTGCTGTGAGTCAATAATAATATGGTTTTGTAATAACTCTTTGAAAGACATGCTACTCAGCTGAGACACATGTAGCTTGCAGAGGTTTTCAGCAGAAGATTTATCTGCTTATTTTCATCTTTTAGGAGACCAGTAATGTTAAAGCGGTGTGCTGTCCTGTGTGATTTTCTCTTACGGTAAATGTTCATTTATGGCTCAGTAATGTGAGGTCTGCTGGAGTTGGTGACTATGTAAGGGTAATGTTTACCTTAGTCTTTGCCCAATGGAAACATAAATGGCTGTAGTGAAGTGCACATCCAATTAGTTACACCACAAATCGCATTTGTACCATGAAATGTAGTAGAACTATGGAATGCAACAATGATAAAAAATTATGGGTAGTTAAATTATCGCCACACACTCGAGAAGATTTCCCCTTCTGAAGCACATTAGAATTTTTTTTCCTGCATCTAGCCTGTCCAATCCCTGAAGAATTTTCTATGTTTCTATAAGATCCCCTCTCATCCTAAATTCCAGTGAATATAAGCCCAGTCGTTCCATTAAATGAAAGTCAAGCACAAACACTTGTGCCAAAGCTGATTCTCCTACTATTCCCCTTAGGCCTGCCCATTTTAAATTCCTCCCACACCTTTTCTTGTGGCAGAGTTCACCTGTTGAACATATTGTTCGAAATATCGAAGACAGGAACAAAGGATAAAGACCTGTGGCATTCCTCTGGATTGGGGTTTAAACAGAGAAACCTGACTTTTAGAAGTTGCACCGAAGATAAACACAAAATGCTGGAGTAACTCAGGGGTCAGACAGCAGCTCTGGAGAAAAGGAATAGGTGGCGTTTCAGGTCACGACCCTTCTTCAGACTATGCGGATACTTTAGATGTGGCAGTTTACTTCCAAAAGACTGCTGGTAGTGTCTTGGCTTTCATTGTAGAAACACTGAGCTGGAGTTGATAGACAATAGACAATAGGTGCAGGAGTAGGCCATTCTGCCCTTTGAGCCAGCACCACCATTCAATGTGATCATGGCTGATCATTCTCAATCACTACCCCGTTCCTGCCTTCTCCCCATACCCCCTGACTCTGCTATCCTTAAGAGCTCTATCTAGCTCTCTCTTGAATGCATTCAGAGAATTGGCCTCCACTGCCTTCTGAGCCAGTGAATTCCACAGATTTATAACTCTCAGACTCCATTCTAAATGGCCTACCCCTTATTCTTAAACTGTGGCCCCTGCTTCTGGATTCCCCCAACATTGGGAACATGTTTCCCCCAACACTGGGAACATGTTTCCTGCCTCTAACGTGTCCAATCCCTTAATAATCTTATTTGTTTCGATAAGATCCCCTCTCATCCTTCTAAATTCCAGTGTATACAAGCCTAGCCGCTCCAGTCTTTCAACATATGACAGTCCCGCCATTCCGGGAATTAACCTAGTAAACCTACGCTGCACGCCCTCAATAGCCAGAATATCTTTCCTCAAATTTGGAGACCAAAACTGCACACAGTACTCCAGGTGAGGTCTCACTAGGGCCCTGTACAACTGCAGAAGGACCTCTTTGCCCCTATACTCAACTCCTCTTGTTATGAAGGCCAACATTCCATTGGCTTTCTTCACTGCCTGCTGTACCTGCATGCTTCCTTTCAGTGACTGATGCACTAGGACACCCAGATCTCGTTGTACGTCCCCTTTTCCTAACTTGACACCATTCAGATAATAATCTGCCTTCTTATTATTACCACCAAAGTGGATAACCTTACACTTATCCACATTAAACTGCATCTGCCATGCATCCGCCCACTCACACAACCTGTCCAAGTCACCTTGCAACCTCATAGCATCTTCCTCACGGCTCACACTACCACCCAGCTTTGTATCATCTGCAAATTTGCTAATGGTACTTTTAATCCCTTCATCCAAGTCATGAATGTATATTGTAAATAGCTGCGGTCCCAGCACCGAGCCTTGCGGTACCACACTAGTTACTGCCTGCCATTCTGAAAGGGACCCATTTATCCCCACTCTTTGCTTTCTGTCTGTCAACCAATTTTCTATCCATGTCAGTACCCTACCCCCAATACCATGTGCTCTAATTTTGCCCACTAATCTCCTATGTGGGACCTTGTCGAAGGCTTTCTGAAAGTCGAGGTACACCACATCCACCGGCTCTCCCCTGTCAACTTTCCTAGTTATATCCTCAAAAAATTCCAGAAGATTAGTCAAGCATGATTTCCCCTTCGTAAATCCATGCTGACTCGGAACGATCCTGTTACTACTATTCAAATGCTCCGCAATTTCGTCTTTTATAATTGACACCAGCATCTTCCCCACCACTGATGTCAGACTAACTGGTCTATAATTTCCCGTTTTCTCTCTCCCTCCTTTCTTAAAAAGTGGGATAACATTAGCTACCCTCCAATCCACAGGAGCATTAACAACAAGACAAAGTAATTGAATGAGAGGATAGGCCTTATCTTCCAAGATCCAAACATCAGGCTGTGTTCACCCTGACAGCTGTTGGACAAAGTGAACTCCTTAACAAGAGAGGTGGACTCCAGCTTGATTACTGAGAAAGGAAACTCTTGCAGTCCCTTTCTGTGTTCTGAAAGGGAGCCCAAAATGTCTTTCTGCTCTTGAACACTGAGGAAGTCGGCAATGCTGGTAAATCCCTGTGATTACTGAGCCTGATCTTCAGTGCTAAAGGAAAAGTAGTGAAGAGTATCAGACACCTCTTTAATGCTACCATGTGATGTAGGTCAGATTGTAAGCAACCATCACAACCACTATTGCATTTTTATGTGTTTGATGGCATTATTTGCTTGAACTAATTTTTAAAGCCTGAAACAGCTCTGGAGACTCAATACATCCTCAGTTTTTAATCCTTTCACTCATTTTGAGTATTAAAATATCCATTGTCAGACAAATTAAAAGCTCCTTTGCACTGCATGCTAAATGGGCTGGATTGCACATTAATTAGTTGGCAGTGTGCATGCCAGCATGTTCCAGACTTTGGCACCTCTTGCAGAGTAGTGTGGTTGTGCAGAATGCACTGGAGATTGGATGAAGAGGCATTGGATATTTTACTCAATTCCCAGACTAGCCAATGAGTCGAGAAGCATTTCATGATTTACTGAGCCATGGAGAATGGTGCATTTCACATCTGGCTCCTCTGTAATGCCTAGCATTCCCATTTATTAGAATGTGATTGTTGACCTAAATTAGGATGGATAGGATTGTTCTTTATGTCAATGTATATTTATGTTTTAATTAATTAACAGTTGTTTAATCTGTATTTAAATAAATGCAATTTAGGCACCTCGCATAGGGGGGAAGGGGGTTTACATGCTTGAAAAACAACATGTTGATCACGGAGTGCAAACTCAAACATATGCCAGGCACCGCACTCGACTCAGCAGCCATATGGTGCCAGGCATAAATTTGAGAACATTATTATGAAAATAGTAGCGCGTAAATTAAAGTTCGGTGGTAATTAGCCAAGCACGTTATTTCCAACAATGTGTAAAATCGAGAACGCATAAGACATGAAGTGCCTGTATTCTTAAAATTGTTAAAATTAATTAAATTAATTTCAACTTTTAAAATGTGAAGCACAAGTTGTCAAAGGGCATCTTATAATTTTAGTTGCAGTGGCATTACTATATGCTGTTTGATGGCTGGTCACTATTCTTGGTGCAGTGCACTCAGAATAGTCATAGAACCAGGATTTCAAGGCCATTAACCACCTCATAACCGCAAAGGCCACAAGACTGGCATGGAGACTGAATGGGGCTGGTTGGCTGGACCAAGTGCAGCCTACTCCAGAAAATTGATATTGGTTGCTTTAGATTTGTAAAACTTCCTTTAGTGATTCCCTTCCTCCAACTGTGCTTCTAGTTATTATTTGCCAAAACTTCATTTGAGATAGTATTAACTTCCTTTCATGGAAGCCTGTTCCATATTTATCTACGATTCTAAATTCAGGGACCAATTCTGATATTTTCTAGCCCTAATTATTATTATTTTTTCACACTGGGAGAGTTTGTACAATATTTGTAAGTAGTTGAGCATCTTTACATGCACACAGTTCTCATTAAAAAGAAAGAAAAAATTCCAATGAATGTGAACAATATTTCAGAATTTGTTGCCCGACCCGACATGTTGTACACATAATCTCCCCTCAAGCCTTGATCCTCTCAAGTTATCTTGCAATAGCAAAATACCACAGATGTTGAACATCTGAAATAAAAAAATATTTGCAAGTTGTCAGGGCAATTAGTAGCCACAGATTAGTAGCTACAGACTCTTATTGGAGTTGCTTGAATTAAAACAATAGACAATAGACAATAGACAATAGGTGCAGGAGTAGGCCATTCAGCCCTTCGAGCCAGCACCGCCATTCAATGCGATCATGGCTGATCACTCTCAATCAGTACCCCGTTCCTGCCTTCTCCCCATACCCCCTCACTCCGCTATCCTTAAGAGCTCTATCCAGCTCTCTCTTGAAAGCATCCAACGAACTGGCCTCCACTGCCTTTTGAGGCAGAGAATTCCACACCTTCACCACTCTCTGACTGAAAAGGTTCTTCCTCATCTCCGTTCTAAATGGCCTACCCCTTATTCTTAAACTGTGGCCCCTTGTTCTGGACTCCCCCAACATTGGGAACATGTTTCCTGCCTCTAATGTGTCCAATCCCCTAATTATCTTATATGCTTCAATAAGATCCCCCCTCATCCTTCTAAATTCCAGTGTGTACAAGCCTAATTGCTCCAGCCTTTCAACATACGACAGTCCCGCCATTCCGGGAATTAACCTAGTGAACCTACGCTGCACGCCCTCAATAGCAAGAGTATCCTTCCTCAAATTTGGAGATCAAAACTGCACACAGTACTCCAGGTGCGGTCTCACCAGGGCCCGATACAACTGTAGAAGGACTAAACTTTGCTCGCTATTGGCAAACAGTTGTGTGATGACACGAAATATATATATCACAATGATAATCATGTTAGTGTCAAAGAAGGAAAACAAAATAGGTTACCAAGACCCAGAGAGCATTCCTATCTATCTCGGACTATCTTTGATCGGACTTTACTGGACTTCATCTTGCACTAAAGATTCACGTTATTCCCTTTATCATGTATCTGTACACTGTGGATGGCTCGATTGCAATCATGTATTGTCTCTCCGCTGCCTGGTCAGCACACAACAAAGGCTTTTCACTGTACCTCGCTCGGTACACGTGACAATAAACTAAACTAAACTAAAGTATATGCATTGTGAACTAGTGCGACATCTACATTCAAACTCTTGCAACTTTGTTGCAGGGATGGCCTAAAAAACAGCTAATGAATCGAACACTGTACTGTATACAGTACATAGGAATGTTGCATAGGAACATTGGAAAGTCTTACAACATGGACAATGTCTTTGACACTAACATGATGATCATTGTGATATATATATTTCGTGTCATCACACAACTGTTTGCCAATAGCGAGCAAAGTTTAGTGCCACATTGTTGGCCTCTGCAAGATCCTGTACAGTGCATGTATCATGCAGCATATCACATTCAGGAGGTCCCGTCCACACTCACAGTCTGCCGCACCTTCAGTATATCCCCACTTCAGCATGTTCGATTTGTAACCACACCACACACTGTATCCATTATTATGATTTCATTACGATTTAATTGCAAGATAAAACTCAACTATTTGAACGTACTGAAGGTTTTACATACCTCTGGCTTAATGATTTTGACTTTAACTACTGCCAAAATGATTCTTGGCATTGTAAAATCTAGGCTGTGCAGAATTTAGTTACCTAATAAACCTAACACTTCTGTGGAGCCAAGATATCGTTCCAATTGTTTAGAATTATCTTTCAACAAAGCAGATATCAAGTTATTCAACAAAGTATAGTTTGAAGTTAAATCAAATCGCACTGTTTAAGATTTCTCCTTAATTTGATGCAGATTTTCCCCCAATTCTTTACTTGTGGAAAAATAAATCAGATTTGGTCCATTCGCTCAATTGCAACTTAAATTGAGTCTACATTTTTCATTTGTAGATTTAATAGATTCATTTTCTCATGTACCAAATGTATTTTTAGCAATAAAACAGTGAAATGTATTGCAATAAGTCACAACCATGCCATCACTAATTTAAACAATAATGCACTCAATCAATAGTAGCTGGTGGGAAATTGAGATTATTATCTCCTGTGGAGGAAGGAACTGCAGATGCTGGATTAAACCAAAGAGAGACACAAAATGCTGGATCAGTTGGTCAGGCAGCACCTCTGGAGAAAGGGAATAATGTTTCGGGTTGAGATTGAAGTCACCTGTCTGAAGAAGGGTTTCGACCCGAAACAGAGATGCTGCCTCGCCCGCTGAGTTGCTCCAGCTTTTTGTGTCTATCTTTTATTATCTCCTGTAAATAAAAGTGGCCATAGAACTCCAAAATGATACTGTACGTGTGCACTTGTTGGATGCTGTTTTTGCGATGCCATTAGCGTGCGTGCGGTGAGCAGTTGCTGGAAGTTTGCAGAACAGGCAGATCATGATGTTAATCATTGTGCAATGCTGATTTGATAATGGAGCTGTCGTTTTGGAGCTCAATGCACAATCTTCCAAATAAATGCAGCCGAAAATTGATCCAGCGACGGGCAGGACCTTCTTCATCAGCAATGCTGCAGGTTGGATGTTGGGTGCTTTCTTCCAACTGTTGATACAATTGGTGATGCAGTAAATTGAAGTTGCAGAGTATATTGTGCCAGATGCTAAAAAACTTTTCCCAACTTCTGGACGACTTGTTGTTCCAGACATGGTTGCGTCAGTAGGTCTGCCCCTTAGAATTCCGAATAAGAAGGACAATTGGCAGAGGACACTGAAAGCAGAGCGAATTCCTGGAAGAGGAGGAAGCGGAGAAGGGCTCTCAGAAGGAGATGGGATCTGATAGTCAAGGAGAAATGTTCCTGACAAGCCTCATGTTGTGACATCAGCATTCAGATGCATCAGCAACATTGGTGTCACGAGTGTCCTCCATTTCGCACAACGAAGCTCTGTACTCCATGAGTTTCTGATTTCTGATAAAGCCTAATTTCTCCATGTGCTGTGTCAGTGAAAGCAGATTATCTGATAATTCATTATCAGTCTTCCACCATCGACCCCTGACGGACATCTTCCAGAGGCTGCTCCATCAAAATCCTCAGCTGCTCCATGCCCCATCTACACTAGTCCCACCTGCCTGCGTTTGGCCCATATCCCTCCAAACCTGTCCTATTCATGTACCTATCTAAAAGGTTGTTAAATATTGTAATAGTAACAAACAGTGCGTCACAGCACTGATGTGCTCATGTAGTTCTCCCCTATCAGTGGGGGACCACCCCTCTGTGACTTGTGAAGGACTCACTCCTCGCTGATCTATCAAGGACCAGACAGTCGGAATTTTTTTTTCCCCAGTGTGAAAATGTCCAACACTAAAGGGCATAGCTATAAGGTTAGAGGGGGAAAATATAATGGAGATGTGTGTGGCAAGTGGTGGGGGACTGGAATGCATTGCCAGGGGTGGAGGTGGAGGTCGATATGATTGCCATATCTGTTAGATCGGCATATGGATTTACAGGTAATGGAGGGATATGGATCACTGGCAGGCAGATGAGATCAGTTCAGCTCGGCATCATGTTCGACACCATCATTGTGGGCCAGAGGGCCTGTTGCTCTGCTGTACTGTTCTATGTTCTATGTCTCACACCTCCCTGACCTTGGAAGGTTGCTTGACTTGTAATAAATCATTGTCACAATGGCATAGGAACATTGGAAAGTCTTGGAGTAATACAGCCTGGAAACAGGCTCTTCAGCCCAATTTATTCATGCCGATTAAGCCACCCATGTAAGCTATTCCTATTTGAAAATGTTCTTTCACCTTCTGCAGATTTTAAATGAGGAGTGTTTATGTAATGAAAGCAAAGTGGTGCTTGAGACCGCATATTACCAGAGGACACCAACCTAGTCTGGGGTTTTATGCCGCCTCGGCCCATTGACCGAAATACTGTTGCACCGAATAATGACTTTACCATCTCCTGCTTGGTGGTCTCTCAGTTGTACACACCTTGCATTGCAAGAGGTACTGAAGTAAGTCGGTGAATCCTGCGTAATCTGTTTGGCCAATGCTGCTGAATAGCTGGCTCTGAGGGTTGAAGATTATGAATGAAGATGAATGATTCCTGATTAATAAGTGTTGGTTGGTTGATAAATGATAGGGGTCTGATGTAGTGAGCATTGTCCGAGGCTTGCCGTACATTTGCCTGGATTGGAAATAAGATTACCACACCTGTTTTTAGGGACTATCTTAATTTAATGCCCTTTTCAGTCTTCAGTTCTTTAACTGGCCACTAGAAGGAGCACAAGAACAGTACCTCACTTTCTGAATCTCAGGCTCCGAGACTCCCTAACCTCTCTCTCTCTCTCTCTCTCGCTCTCTCTCTCGCTCTTTCTCTCTCTCTCTCTCTCTCTCTTTCTCTCTTTCTCTCTCTCTCTCTCTCTTTTTCTCTCTCTTTCTCTCTGAATGCTCATCGCATCCAGATGTCCGAGCTAAGCTCTGCAATTGCCACGTGAAACTGTAGCAGTGAAACCTACCTCCTGCTACTGCATGCCAGAGAACAGTGGTGCACCATTGTATGCGGTTACAACACTTGTTTTATCACTGACAGACAGAAAGCTGCAACTCACCGGTATGGTTCGGTGTGGCTGGTGATTTCAGCACAGAACCCAGTTTGTTTGCTAAAACTAAGGGGTGCATTGACCGTTGTGCAATTTCTTAACATTTGTGACTCATTGAACAATTTCCTAATATTGTATTAGGTGAATAGAAAATGAAGAATATGATGCCGTCTTTTCGAATCCATCTGAAAAATGTCTGGCCTGGAAGAAAATAACTGCTTTTGGTTCTAATCTGATCATGAAGGCAGCTTCAGGCTTCATAAAACGGGCTAATCTGTGAGAAGGAACCTGTGAGGCGCTCTCAGCACTGATGTCACAGGCACAGCAAGAACATCATAAGGAGGAGTCAGATTTCACAAAGTACTGTATGAGCAGCGCTGTATGCTAACAGAGTAGGCACTAATCACACAAGGATTCTGCATGGGATGTAAGCAATATGCTGAATCTGAACTGTCAAAAGGATAATGCTAAATTAAACTCTGGTGTTTCATATGGCAGGTTCTGTTTGACTTAGCGAGAAGACATAAAACTGTGGGATTTGAAAAGTATGATTAATGAAGGCCATCATGTATATTGGTAAGTGTTAACTTGCCTTTTGGATTTAAAAACACTGTGATCTTGTTAAGCATTGAGAATGTGTTAACCGTGCTATTATTTGGTGAAAACATACATGACTGAGGAAAGATGCTGATATGTCTTGTCGGAATATTTATGATGCCTGAATTTTGGAAGGGACGATGTGAGCTCGAGCTTGTCATTTAAAATGCAATACGTAATGATGGTGAATAAATTTCAGTACTGTACAAGGACTGTCTCAACAGAATTGGCGTTTTCAGTAATGTTTTAAAGGGGAGAGGGTGGAGGAGAATAAGAAATGATCAGATTTGTTAAGCCAACTGCCAATGCTCACATTAGAATCGTTCCTGCTTTCGAATAGTGTCTGAGAAACATTTACTGCATGGATCCTTATGACATGATTGATCTTGTTATGTTTGTAGTATTGCAAATGCTATTAACCATCTGAGAGCTGATTGTGTTAATAAGTACAATGCTTGAACTCTTTTTATATATTTTAGAAAGTTGCAAAGTAAAATAAAATGTTTTCTTGCTTATTTTAATCTGCATTCACAATTGACTACAGTCTATAAAATTTTATATGTGGTAAGTTACTTCACCACCACAGGGCCACGATAATACAGATACGGTAATGCAGTTCCAATACTTTAGTGCCTACGAAGCCACATTAATTTGAATAGTTTGATCTTTTAACTCTTGATTGCCCCGTAAAAGTTTTTAGGTCAGAATTAATTGAAACTGAAGTAAGCTTTGATTCCTTAACAGGCAATTTGCATTTCAAGATGTCTTTATTCTCTTATTAAAGTTTTTAATAAAAAAAGCATATTTTTGAAAGACTTGTGCGCATGCAAGCATTTGAAAATGTGTTTCCTTTCCTCATAACCTTGCAGATGGAAGATATAAATCACTGACACACACCAATGTGTTGAATGTAAATTGATATTAATAATAAAATGACAGGTTCCTTCTTCTCACTCTACCTATTCAAATGAAAAATATAGTCACGAAGCATATTTTTAACTTATATACATAAGCATATGAAGACAGAGCCACTTTAAAAACTAAGAATTTTATAAAATATCGTTGGTCATTTAAATTTTGAGTGCAATGAACTTTTTTGTCACATCCAATTTCCTTTTCAATTAAAATCAATATAAGTCAAGCTAACAAACTGGTTAATCATTTTAGACCATTGTCTACATGAATTCCCACATGGGTTCAGTATAAGTTTACGTTAAGAGCTATTCACAGTTGATTTTCAATGCTCCGGGTTACAGGGGACATAATGGAGCAAACCTTTGATCTATAATAAGGGTCAGATTCCTACTTTGTCAGACTTAATTGAATATGTAAATGTATGCGTTTTCAAAGTCTTATTTTTTGTTAGTAAATGCATTTCTTTCTTCCATCCTTTAAATGTTTCCAATTATAAATGTTTCATGCACATTCAGAAAGCTAACTGCCAGGCTTTGGTGTACGGGATTGTTTCCTGAAACCGCGTCTTGAGATTATTATATTTACTATTGCTGCTTGCCTTTTCACTGACCAGAGGTTACAACACAAAGATAAGCTTTTTGTTTAAACAAGGCACCTTGGGCCAGACCATATAGCTCAGTAGAGAACTACCAGGCGTCCGCAGTGAGTGGGTCATCAGTGCCTCAGTATCATGCAACATTTGAGAAGATCACAACTAAATTAAATGTTCCTATTAAAGTCCAAATAAAGTCATGAACAAGGACAAAATAGTCCACTCTGTCTTCATAATTGTCTTATAAATGCAAACCAGCAAGTTATTTATTCTGGCCAAGATGTGGCTCATGAAACTTATGAAATTTATCCGCAGAATTGCAAAGTAACTGACCTCCTCATTCACGTTAATGCCCTCCATGAATGTACACCATTCCTATATTTGTGACATACCACTTCTTCAAACTGAACTGCAAGCACTCGTCACAGATTGCAAAACACACCACGATATGTTTGAATCAATTTCTAGCAGGTCTTGGTGTGTCGGGTAATCAGTGACTGGTGCTTGAAATCATCAAGCATGGACCACAGACCTAACTTTTGCAAAGTTCCTAATATGTACAGATTTTCTAAGGATGCAACCAACATCCACATCCAGATCATTAACAAAAAAGTTAAAGTGCATTCGTCTCAACACTTGCCCCTTTGAGGCAAGCTGAGACTTTACCTTCGAGATCCCAAACTATCTAAAGTTACTTTTAGCTAATGAATTTCCAGGCAGTTCTGGCATATTACTGTATCAAAAATACCACAACATGGGCACATAAAACCAAACAATGGGAGAGTTTACTGTGAGTATTATTTCATAGTATACTTGGGGGCATTGACAGTCTTTCAATATTCTGATACCACATTTTTTGTATTATATTTTACAATTTTCTGTGATTTGCTTCACGAGGCCATTTATTGATTTAGCACTTGCATCTTATAAAGATGATGTTAGAGTGTCAGCCTGTGGGCAGCAGGCCAACTGGCCCTTTTGCATTTGTTATCCTTCGTGCCAGAGATGATTTGTCTTGTCGCTGCAATTTGATCTGCCCCATATCATTATTCCCTTAGTACAATTTCACTTGCCATTACCATATAAGTCTTGGATTGTACTGGAGAGATTAGGTTAAGTATTTTACTTCTTAAATGGAGGGTAGATGTTGAAAGAGGAGACATACCTAATAATTGGGAGCAGGCTGCTTGGGAGGCTGGGGAAGATTATGCCTGGCTTGATGGCTCAGATATATTTGCTTTAAAGATTCTGTGTGTGGGCACATTTGGCATTTTTAAGTTTCAAAGCAGATGACATTTACTGACTCTTTACCGAATGGACTCAGTTGTTACCTGAGCTTTTAGAGGCTTGAATTTAGAGAGATAAAGTCTGCCATTATCTGTCCGAATAATGTTTGGTTTATTTTTTTAATGGTGTGTTAATTGTTTCCAATCTCTTTCTATCTCACTGGTTCACAGAATAGCCAATTTGTTTAAAGTCTGTCACTATTTGTTCCTTTCGTGGAAAAATCTGTAGATTTGGTTGCTAAATTTCTCTACATCGATATACTAAAACTCTCGTTTGTTTGTTTGTTCCTGAACTACACCCAAAATGGTACACGATAGCACGACAATTTTAGGCCCACCTTACTCACCATCGTCCCTTTGGTGCTAATGGAAGGTTTAGTTGAAATCGGTGTTATATTTTTTAAGTTATTCACATTTTAAAGTTTAAATCTATCTCCTAGGGAGGGAGGGGGAGGGAGGGGTGGAGGGAGGGGGGGGGGGGAGGAGGGAGGATAAGGGGGGTTGAGGGGGATGGAGTGGGGGGTGAGGGGAAGGGCAAGGAGAGAGAGGGGGAGGGGAGGGGGTGGAGGGAGGGGGAGGGGAGGGGAGGGGGAGGGGAGGAGGGAGGGGGAGGGAGAGGGGAGGGGGAGGGGAGGGGGAGGAGGAAGGGTGGAGGGGAGGGGGTGGAGGAAGGGAAGGGGGAAGAGAGAGGGGGAGGGGAGAGAGGGGGGAAGGAGAGGGGTGGGGGGAGAGGGGAGGGGTGAGGACAGGGTGCTGCACCAATGCAGGAGAGCTTTGGGCCCAACGGGTCCACTTGGTCTAGTAAAATACTGCCGTTTTGCAGGTTGGAAAACATATGAACTGCATGAGAGACTATAGTGAACATATGCAGTACATTATTACAATGATATTTTTAATACTACTGTGAAAAGTAAGACTAATTAATAGAAGGTGCAGTCAGAGATATTGTATGTCATCAGGTCACTATTCGTGTTTGCCCACTGCTTTACATAACTGGCAACAATCCTCTTCTTGGTCATCCATCAAAAATGATGTTTATTCAGCTGAAATATTGTAACCTTGTCCATAATGTGGTAAAGTACGCTGCATAATCCATTCATCATCTGTACAAATGGAAATAAAAGGTAGTACCTGGAAGCATTCAAATGGAACTTGAAATTTCATCACCCAGTACAGGGTCTGTTTGTAGTAGTGTTAAATAAATGGCAGGATTTTATGGAACACTGGAATAGATCAGAACGTTCGGCTGTGCAAATGTTATTTTTAGTAGATGTGAACTGTTGTTTTGAAAGATTAAAAGAAAGGAAACACACAGTGAGTAGGTCATCGGTCAAAGTTCTCAGATGGTCTCTGCTGTGTGAGGCATTTGACTTGGAAAACTGGAGTCTTGCTCTGTGCTCTGTGGTCTAGATTCAGTACATAACATCCATGTGCAAGGCTGTGCTGAGTGGAGCAATAGAAATCTGGAAGACAATCAAGCCCTTAAACTTCTTGGTGGAGCTTAAAAGAGTGCTCCATGACTGGTATAGTGGTAGGGAGGCTGTTTAATAACAAAACTTTAACTCATTAACAAGAATATAAACTGCTAACCTTGACCTTGTGCTGCCTGCTGTTTGTTTTCAAGCCGTGCAGCATTTCACACTAGGTTGGATTTATTCTCATTCACTGTGCCATTAGGTAAAAGGCAAATAATGTATGCTAACTTCTTGTATAGAGGGCAGTGCGTTTGATTTTTCTCTGGCCCTGTGCTCAAAATTTGATTGCTTTGATTAGACCTGCTCCATAAATAATCATCACTCTTCCACCTTTGTGTGATAGAGTGCATGCGCGTGAAGTTTATCATTTGCGTGTCCATGTGCGTCTGTGCTGGCATTTAATAGTGAAAATCAGTCCAATCTTCCACTTCCCCTAGAAACCCATTTGTCAGCAGCATTTCATTTAGAAGACATTAGGCTATTAACAACTAAGCACAGTAGCTCATTGTTTCATTGTTGCTACTACTGAGCAATACTGCTCGAGGTAATGTCCTTTTCAATATATTACCTGAACCAGAGTAAACGCAAACACTGAAGGAATTCATGCAGGTGGACCTTGACTGTTATCTGACTGCAGCAGGCAGCTTTACTTTTGACTTACTTTAAGACCAATTTCTGAGCATCATTAAGGGTATGTGGTTTGTGTCCAGAAGCAATATCAGTGGTTAGTTTTTGGATTTACCCAGATTAATATATTCATATATAGCCGGGGCCTGACAGTAGCTGGCAGGGGTTTGTTCATGAGAGATTGAGAACGTGCAATGTTGGCTGAAGGTTGAATATCACAAGCATGCAATGCAGCAACTTGCATCCACATAGGAAGTCAGTAAAGAGCTCAGAGGTGCTTCATGCAACTTGGTATCAATCAAATTTTGACACCAAATACTTAAGTCCTAGGTGTATTTGCTCACAATTTCTTTTTACATGAAAATGGTGCAGAACAGTCATTCTGATAATATTAGGTCATGTTAGCAATCAATTTCTGGTTGATTAGCAACAACTGAGTATTTCTTGCTGTGATTTACCTTAGCGTGGCTGATGTTAGCTTGATGCCAATGACATCCTGGGCCATGCTGTTCTTGTTTTCATCGATGTCAGCTGAAATTTGAGCTTTTGCGGAGAAATCTACCACTTTCATAGCTGTCCCAAAGAAAAACCTGGAAGCATATTGTGTAGGATTTGGGAGTAAGCAATTGAAATGCTTGCATTTTCACATCAGAGGCCGGCACAAGGTAAATAACTAACTGGAACCCTGTTCACTAATCACAACCTTTTTTTGTTACAATCGCATGTGAGATGAATGTAGCGATCACTGTAGCTGTTTGTAAGTCAGATCGCCATCACACATAACACATGAGTTGTGTGGGAGAGGACGTAACACTGGAGAGTGGGGTAATGAAAATAAGGAGTGTGCAACAGGCTAAAATTAGATATGTACAGAGATCCTTGGCGATTGCAGGACTGGGAGGTTACAGAGGTAGTTAAGATTGAGGCGAAGAAAGGATTTGAAAGTAAGGTTGAGAATATTAAAATTGATGGATTTACAGACCAGAAAGTAATGCAGGACAGCAAACATACGGACAAACAGAACATTCGGAGATGGCCACACAGATGCCATGTTGGAAAGATTAAAAGGAAAGGTAATGGTAGCCCAGATAAATGAACCATACCATCAAAGATATGACCAGGAAAGGGAATTGGGTGGTCAGCATTTTAGTAGGAGCGTAGTCAGATTTACAGCTTATTTTCCCCTTCTACAATCGGTCTGAAGAAGGGTCACGACCAGAAACATTGCCTATCTATGTTCTCCAGAGATGCGGCCTGAGCCGCTGAGTTATTCCAGTTCTTCTTCGTCTTATCTTGTCCACACATGTTAGATATTGTGTTTCAGCCAAAACTGAACACAACTCTTAGCAATATCATTGTTCTCTGTGAGGTCCTCAGCTTTGCATTGGTGCTCCAATAGAGGACATCTCAATAGGTGCTCCATAGTTTGTGGTTCAGTGCCACATATGCAGATGACGTCTTCAGCGTCTATACAACCCCACTTCTTGAGAGTCGCTTTACAACGACCAGTACCAGCTCTCAGTCTGTTGAGGCATTTCCATTCAGCCTAGCTTGATTCGGCACCAGAAGGAGGTTCTTCTTTGGCACTTATGGACATGGATGATGGGAGATTGGCTAGTCTCTCTTCCCATAATGCAATTCTAGTACCTTCAGCTTCAGCATTTGGTTCAGCTTCGTTGAGGAAGCTTTTCCTGAACTTTAGCCGACTCTTTGCAGGTTCATGGCTGAATAGGGGATGTCATAGATCTGTGGTCTGGCAACAGCGTTCTCTACTGCTTGCTGCATGCGACGAATCTCTGGTGGCGCTATACCAGATAGTATGTATAGGCTATCAGTTGATGTTGGTCTAAGACATCCAATGATAAGATGGCAGGTTGTATTGATGGCTGGATCAATCTTCTTAGCATGGGCTGATCTTTCCCAGACTGGGCATGCATACTCTGCTGTTGAGTAGCAAACGGCCAAGACAGTTGATCATAGAGTGGCAGGAATTGTGCCCCATCTTGTTCCAGTAAGTTTGCTGGAACTGTTGTTTCTTGCACAGACTTTTGTCCTCTCAACATGGGTCTTGAAGGAGAGACAACTATTTAAGGTGACTCCTAGATATACTGGGTGATCGCAGTTTTCAAGAGGGGTACCAGACCAGGTGATGTTCAGTCAGTGTTTGGCTTCTCGGTTGCGCAGATGGAATGAACACACCTGTGTCTTTGATGGATTTGCACGGACGTGTTTCCCTTCGTAGTGAGGTGTTAGTTTGTTGAGGCCATTTGAGAGTCGCTCTTCAACAGCATTGAAGTCACTGTCTTGGGCAGCTACACCGAGGTCATCTGCACAGATAAAGCAACATGTACCTTCACTTCTAGGTTGGTCGTTAGTGTAGATGTTGAAGAGTATTGGTGCAAGCACACTTTCCTGTGGTCGTCTGTTCTTGAGTTTCCGCCATCTTCTCTTCTTACTACCCAGTTCGACAAAGAAGTACCTGTTCTTGAGCATCCTTTCAATCAATTCTGTTAGACAGATGTCCTTGGTAAGCTCCAGGATCTTGTGGAGAAGGCATCTGTGGTTAACAGTGACGTAAGCAGCTGAGAGGTCGACAAACACAACACCGATTACTTTCCCTTCCTCGAAACTATCTTCAATGTGCTGAGTGAGGTGGAGTACTTGGCTCGTCGTAGACTTGCCGGGGCGGAAACCAGCTTGCTCTGGGATGAGGAGATCATCAACGTCAGGTCTAACTCTGTCAAGTATCAGGCATTGAAAGAGCTAGTATGTATGACTCAGAAGTGAGATTGGCCTGTAGCTCTTAGGAGCCGATGGATCTTTCCCGAGTTTCAGGAGTGCCAGTACGTGTGCTTTCTTGCAATCTTAGGAAGCTTGTGGGTAGACAAGACAGGTTACTTCAATAATTTCTGTTCTATGCAAGATTCCATCATCTGCAGTTCCTTGCGTGTCTCAGATTTCAAGTGGTGGGTCTCATACACAAGACAAGCTGAGAAAGGATGGGAAGGTGGCGGAATAGAAAGATGTAAGTTTAGAGCCCGGGAAAGAGTTCTTCAGGTCTTTTCCTTGGTCGGATATGGAATGGTGGTTTAATCCGTGATCTAAAACTCCAAATCAGTGTTAGTGCATTTGACCTAAGTTGTGATTTAATGCCCATTTGCATCATCCGCAGACAATACATTCTGTCCCCTTGGACACTGGTATCACTTACCTAAAACTGTCTTTCCACAATTTATGTGAATGGCTAATATTTAAACGGTTGGATCAGCTTGGCAGCAGTGATCTATTGAGAAGGTCCATGTTTAATATTGAATTATGTGCTTTGATTGGTTCATTTGTAACTGTAACTGTATAACCAAAACACAACAATGCTTTCAGAGTGAGTGATTAAAATCTAATTCACTGGCATGTAATAAAATATCCTGTTGGTCAACTGTT
The DNA here is from genome assembly GCF_053455715.1 of Rhinoraja longicauda. Classification (NCBI taxonomy): domain Eukaryota; kingdom Metazoa; phylum Chordata; class Chondrichthyes; order Rajiformes; family Arhynchobatidae; genus Rhinoraja; species Rhinoraja longicauda. The sequence continues at coordinate 73,807,287 of NC_135954.1, forward strand.
TAACTGTTGTCAACTGTTGGTAACCTTGTTTTTTTACTTAAAATATAGCACTTCAGGTAGCTGCTAGGTCTTTAAAGTGCTGAGGCAGCAGTTAGTTGTTCTGGGGCTGAAGTACATGCATGAGTCTGCAAAACTAAATTCAATTTGTTCTGCACTAAATAAAATATCCCAAGGCACAAATGGATTTTATGTTGCAGCAAATAACATTAAATCAGGCATAGACTATTTTGAGTTCATTGTTTTGTTTAGGAGAAATCGTTCACAATGAACAGTGTGATGTGGTGCTGGTGGTGGTGGTTAGAGAGTGGGAGAAAGGAAGAGAAGAAACATTATCTAACTTAATTTCTAAATGAAAAATAAACAGCTCCAAGGAATGGTATCCAACAAGACCATTAACTTGTCTGTTCCCTTTGCTAATGTTGATGGACATTAAACATATTTTCAAGAATCTCTAGTTTTTATAGACACCTTTGGAAGTTTGCCACATATTGTGATTATAATGTAAGTTACTTAATGTGGAGCACAGAATAGATTCTATTGAAATCTTTTCCAAATATCTTAAATCAAAACAAGACAACAGCCTGTTGCTATGCATTATGTGTGCTATGGTCTTTTTATTTGCATTTTTAATGATTTTGTTTTCCAAAAGACAAACATTTTGCGAGTGAGCATGGTTTTGCACTCTCTATGAATAAAGTCTGGATAGGGGGGAAAGGGTCACCTGTAAAAGGATACCATACTTAAAATGCAACCATTGCAAGTCTGCCTGCTGGGTCCACAATTTTATTTCTGATCTATCTTAACTCAGCCGAAGCCTGCTTCTGTCAGTTAAAGGAAAGCAAGTGATATGGCAAAAACAAAGCCTCTCTGGAAAAATACCATTGCTGAATGTGCTGGAGTGCACAGCAAAAAATATTGCTGTATAAAATAATGTCGCATTGATATGGAATACTACATTTTCATCCATTTTCATACCTGGTCATGAATTATAACCTCACTTGTATCAGACATCCATTGATTTTGTACACAACTGTATATCTATTTTTTTCTGGAATAAACATAAATCTTTTTGTTGTTACATTTTGAATTTCCAAACTTACAAGACATTCTGCAAAATTGTTGTTGTGCTATTTGTTTACATTTCACAGTCCTACTTTTCACTGATTTATGAAATCCATTTACACCTACAAAGATTTAATGAAAAGCATGTGATTTGCGTACATTTGGAACACAGATGCCTAGACACCCTTGGTAATCTAAAATCTGAAGGTTTACTGAATCTGGGCCAAGGATTTCACGCCTTTCACCAAGGCATTCTGTTTGATGTATTCACATTAGGAAGCCTGATGTGGGAGACAGCAAGCGCTGACCTGATTTTTTCCTCTGGCTAAAGTTTTCACTGACGATTCCGATCACTGTGTCATCAGCCATATTGACCAGAGATGTTCCACATTCAATGTTAGAAGCATAGAATGGTAAAAACATTCAAGTCCCACTGAATATGTGCCAGCTCACTGTAAGATTAACGCAGCTAGTCCCATTTTCCTACCTTTTTCCCTGGAGCCCAACAATTTTTTTTACCAATTGTGTTTCCGTTATAAGATCCGATTCAACCTGCTTCCAACCCCTTGTCGTGCAATACATTCCAGATGCTAACCATTTGCTGTGTGCAAAAAAAATCCTTATGTCACCTTTGCCACTTTTTACAATTGTCTTAAATCTTTGTCAGGTTAATGACCCTTCCACCAATAGAAACAGTGTTCCTCCACTGTGTCTAGACCTTTGTTATTTTGAACACCATTTCACATTGCTTTGCAATCTTCTGTACCCCAAGGACAACAATCCAGCTTCTCTGGGCTTTGCAATAATGTAAGTTCCCCATTCTTTCAACCGCACTAATACATTTCTTCTGGACCCTCTCCAAACCCCTCACATTCTTATGTACAGTGGGTTGAAATGGATACAATTGGACTTGTCTCCTTTATATTTTGGCATCACAGACCAGAATAAACGTATTCTCTGATATATTCCCAGTCCTCCTAAGGATCAGGTAGTAAGGATGAGACAGTGGATGCTGTGGCCTGGATTTCAGCAAGGTGATGATGGGAATATAGGGACAATTAGTGGGATAACATTACTCTATGAGTCACTTCAGCCGCCTTCCGTGTGGCAATGAAATATGGGAATATGATGAATATGAAAGGATGGTGATTTTGAGTTTGTTTAGTGCTATGAGAAAATGGGAGTTTGGATGACTGGAACTGAAGTGGAGAGTTTGGGGAAAGACTGGTATGAAACCGGTGACAAGTTGTTGACAGACAGCAGAGAAGAAAGGGAGTTTAGGAATGATAAATGGCAGCTGCTTGTGAAAGGAACAATTTAAAGTCTTGGCTAAAATAAGAACTGGAATGGGAAGTTGTGTGGTAACAATTTTACCAGATTGGGGTGATAATCCAAGAGGTAGTAGTGAAGAATTATATCTATCCACAGAGTTAGGAATAAAAACTCTGCAAATGTTTGGAGGTTGGAATTAGACCAGGGGATTGCCTCACTCAGAAGAGGCAATGATAAAGGTCTGAATAGCTAACCAGCTATGGTGTGCTTATCATTCAATCTCACTTCGAGGCAGTCTACCATTCTCCTCTGGGTCCTTTACTTTTTTTTTATAGCTTAGCAGTGGTCAGTACCTGAGTCTCAGTCAAAGGTCGCTTGAAAGATGGAATGAACTGTTTCAGAAGATTTATCTCCTGATGCACTTCCTCAACGAAGTGTTCTATTTTCCTCAAATAGAAAAAAAGAACTTCCCCATCCAAATTCACATTGGGGTTTGTGCTTGGAAGCTCATACAAGATATATTCTTGAAGGTATCATTCATGGCCTCCTGCCTGTGACATTCCCAAACATTGGTCAAAAAGAAAAAGGAAGTATATGTAAGATACAGGAAGATGAAATCAGGCAGGGCCTTTGAGGAATATGAAACAAGTAGGAAAGAATTCAAGCGGGCAATTGGAAGAACCAAGGGAGGCCTTAAAATGCCTTTGGCAAATTGGATTAAAGAATCTCCCAAGGCTTTTTATACATCATTATGAACAAGAGGATAACTAGATAGAACCACTTAAGGATAAAGGAGGGAATTTATGTTTGTAGTCAGAGCTTGCAGGTGAGATACTAAATGAATACTTTGCATCTGTATTCACCAAGGAGAAATACGTGGAAGATAAATGATCAGCCTTGGGCAATACCAGTATGCTAGGGTAGTATGCGATCAAGAAGGAGGTGGTACTGGGTCTCTTGAAAAGCATTAAGATTGATAAATCCCACTGGCCTGATAGGATCTATCCCAGGTTAATGAGAGAGGCAAGAGAGGAGAGCCACAGCTGAGGTCCTGGAGAATAGGAGAGTAGCCAATGTTGTTCCTTTGTTTAAGAAGTGGATATAATTCAGGAAATTATGGGGCGGTGAGCCTAACATATGTAGTAGGGAACATTCTTGGGATAGGATTTATGTGTATTTGGAAGAGACTGGGTTAGTTAGGGACAGTCAGCATGGTTTTGTACACAGCAGGTCATGACTTACTAACTAGATTGGGTTTTATGAGGAGGTGACAAAGGTGATTGATTGATGAAGGTAAGGCAGGAGATGATGTCCGCTTGGATTTTGGTAAGGCATTATAAAACTCCTTCAAGGTAGGCTGTTTCAGAAGAATAAGAGGCCAGGGATCAACAGTGGTTTAGTAATTTGGGTTCAGAGCTGGTCTACGTAGAAAATGGAGGGCTGTGGTAGAAGGGTTCTGGAGGTCTGTGACCAGTAATGTTCCGCATGATCTATTCTGGGAGCTTGGTTGTTTGTGATACATATAAACGACTAGGACGTGAATGTAGATCATTTGGTTAGTAAGTTTGCATATCAGACCAAAGGTGGTGGAGTTGAAGACAGTGAGGAAGGCTGTCAAAGAATATGCAGGATAAAGCGCAGTTTCAGGTATGGGAAGACAAAGTTTAATTCACGGTGTTGCATTTTTTGAGGAGAAATGCAAGAGGAAAGTATATAGTTAATGACAACATCCTTAACAGCATTGATGTACAGAGGGATCTTGGGGTCCAAGTCTACAGCTCCTTAAAAATAGCAACATAAATAGATGGAGTTGTAAAGAAGACATACGGTGTGCTTGCCTTCATCAGTTGTGTAATTGTGTATAAGTGCCAGGATGTCATGCTGTAGCTTTATAAAAATGTGATGATGTCATATCTGGAGTAATTTGTGCAGATCTGGTTGCCCTATTACAAGAAGGAAGTGGAGGCTTTGGAGAGGGTGCAGACGATTTTCACCCAATTGTTGCCTGAATTAGAGAATAATGGCTATAAAGAGTGGTTGGACTGACTTGGATTGCTTTCTCTACATCCAGACACAATTGCCCAATCCATTCATATGTTGGAGACTATTATCCAGCAATGTCCCCAACTGGAGAGTAAGTCGGCGCTTCATCACCTCACTGATTTTCAAGTGCCAATGAAGCATTCTTTATTCAAATTTAAATTAATTTATGACTAAATTAAATAAGCTGATTAAGGATATTTCAATTTCAAATGATTTGTTTTGTGTTATTCATAATGGAGCCCTGAAGACTCATCTGTCACACTAGACATACTCCCGGCGATGTCAAAACAATTCTTAAAAAGTTGGCAACTCCTTCTTGGTTGTTTCAGTCGACACTTTACAGTGGTTTCTATTAATTCATCTCCTGTTGATTTTAATCTAATCGACTGTTGCTGAGGCTAGATTAATTCTTCTTTTATAAATTGATTATAAATATGGATAGGATTCCCTGAGTCCAAACCTTCCAACTCACCAATCTCTTTTATCGAATAGTGATAGGCCTGGATTGAGTGCATGTGGAGAAGATGTTTCCACTAGTGGGAGAGCCTAGGACCGGAGGCCATAGCCTCAGAATAAAAGGACATACCTTTAGAAAGGAGATGAGGAGGAATTTCTTTAGTCAGAGGGTGACGAATCTGTGAAATTCATTGGGACAGATGGCTGTGGAGGCCGAGTCCATGGATATTTTTAGTATGGGTGTCAGGGGTTATGGGGAGAAGGCAGGAGAATAGGGTTGAGAGGGAATGATAGATCAGCCATGATTGATTGGCAGAGTAGGCGGGATGGACCAAATGGCCTAATTCTACTCCTAGAATTTATGAACTAATAAAGACCTTAATGTTTGCTCTTTACAAGTTTACAGCACTTCTGAGAACTAATTCTTCATATTGAAGCAATGTGCCCCAAAATTTCCCGTTGGATCATCTGTAACTCCCAGGTTGCATCCCATTTGTTGCATGCTTATCAGCTTTCTGAACCTTGGTGCCCTGGTTACTTGTACCAGATTACCTGGGCAATTCATCAGAATTTTCATCACGAATGAATGCACATGCTTTCAGATTGAATTATGCCTCAAAATACAATGAAAATATATTAACTCGGATGTAAATGTGGCAATTGGGCTCATCTCTTGCAGGGCAAGACTGGCCCCCTATCAGAGAGATGTTTGCTGAGCTCTGCTGTCTTTCCATTTGAGTTCATTTGTGTCACTGAATTGCAGATTTTCCGGCAAAGATTTCTTGAGTAAAACTGCAGGAGCACGTCATAGCAAAAGGAAAAGGGTGGGGATAAATAGAGGTATTTCCCCTTCTCTCCATCCCATCCAGAATATAGAAAGGATTCCCCGAGTCCAAATCTTCCAACACACCATTCTCTATATGAATGGATGATCCATGATAATCCATGATAAATTGCGCCCACTGCAGTGGAATTGCATTCCCTCTTCTCCCCTTTCATTAGTCCATAAAGATAATTTCCTTTGAGATTTCCTAGCCTACTCCCCCATCTTTACCAACACAATCCTTTCACGTGGAACCCTGAGTAGTGAAATACCAGCCCTTTTGCCTCTTCCCTTCCAACCATCTGGGTTCTTTCTATCAATTTGCACTTCTTCCAATTTGGTGTACTGTATTCAGTGCTCCAATGGAGAAACTGGACGTGATTTGAGTGATCACCTCCATTCAGTTTGCATGGCAAATGAGTTTCCAGTCACGTCACACTTTAATTCTCAGTACCACTTGCACACTTTGTTTTTCCCCGATTTTGCCTGCAATTCCTTCAGTCTAATATGCACATATTGGCCCTGCACTTCCTATATCTCACTTTCAAAAGTCTATGATTTGCTTGCACCCCTTGACCTGCTTGCAGCTACTCTCTATTAACCCTTGCAAGATTCAGTCTAATGCCAGGTATGGCTGGACCTCTTTGTTTCTGCATGTTGAAGTAATTGTCACATTTACAACTTTGACTTGCAACTTATCATACATATTCTCCCTGGACCTCCTCTCTCTGCAACCAGAAACCTGCTTGTTTTTTTTTCAGTTATCTATTTCTGGTAAAGAGTCCTTGACCTGAATCAGAAGGGTCTCAACCCAAAACCTCACCCATTCCTTCTCTCCAGAAATGCTGCCTGTCCCGCTGAGTTACTCCAGCATTTTGTGTCTACATTGACTTCTCCGCACTGATTACTGAGCATTTCCAGCAGTTGCTTTCAGTGAAAGGATGCTGGCATCTTTTTCCACTCTGAGATATTTGTAACCTTAGACTCACACTCAGCCTGAAGAAGGGCCCTGACATTGAAGTGTCCTGTCCATTTGCCTCCACAGATGCTCCCTGACCCGCTGAGATCCTCTAGCAGTTTGAATGTTAGGTTAACAGTAGCATAGCTGACTCCAATCTGCTCCCTAAATTGCCCAGCAGTTATACCATTGTAAATAAATTGGTGGCAGTGGTTTAAGAGGACCATTGCTAACTTTTCAAGGTATAAAAATCATGATAATGATGTGTATTCAGCCAGGAATTTCGTTTAGTTCAGAGATACAGTGCAGAAACAGGCCCTTCGGCCCTCTGAGTCCGTATCGACCAGCGATCCCTGCACATTGACACTATCCGACACACACTGGGGACAATTTTACACTTATACCAAGCCAATTAACCTGCAAACCTGTACATCTTTGGAGTGTAGGTGGAAACCGAAGATCTCGACGAAAACCCACGTGGTCACGGGGAGAACGTACAAACTCCGTACAGACAGCACCCATAGTCGGGATCGAACCCGGGTCTCCGGCACCTATAAGGCACCAACTGTACTGCTGCACGACTGTGCCACCCATAATAATTCAAATCAGAGTCATAGGAAGAGAGACAGAAGCATATTCCATTTTAGATGTATTTTACATAGAACATTACCGAGGTACAGTGAAAATATTTTTTTGCGCACTAACCAGTCCCATACAGTATTTCACCATCAAATAGTACATCACAGGAACAGGCCCTTCGGGCTTTGATAGCTTTGCTGAACATGATGCCAAATTAATAATTTCTGCCAGCATGTGAATATATATTCCCTGCCAGCCTTGCCTATTCATGTACTTATCCAAAAGCCTCCTAAATGCCAGTTCCACCACCACCCTTAGCAGTTCATTCCAGGCACCTATCGCCGTCTGTGTACAAAACTGTGTAAAAGCCCTGCACGTCTCCGTTAAACCTCTCCCTTAGCTTCTTTGCCTTCTTGTGTTCTATCTACTTGTGTTACTACTTCAGGGAGCTTTTGACCTGGATTCTTGGATTCCTCTGTACATCAATGCTGTTATGGGTCTTACAATTAACTGTACACATTTGATCTTCCAAAGTGCAACATTTTACATTTGAGCACATTAAATTCCATCTGCAATTTCCCTCCCCATATCCATAATTGTTCTATATCTTGCTATATTTTTGAGTTGTATGCAAATTTACTAACTAACTCATCTGCATTCTCATCCTAGTCATGTATGATATCACAAATAAAAAGTCCCAGCACAGATACCTCCAGCCAGAATGACAACCCTCCATCACCACCCTTTGTCTTCAATGAGTAAGCCAGTTCTGAATCCAAACTCCCAACCTCACCAGAAAATAGGGGCTGTGGGACATGATAGAGCAAATAACAATGGATGTTTCTTCGCTGTGCCTACGATCTTCCAATGTTTCAGTAGTATGGAGTGGGCAAATTGTCCAGTGTTTTATTATATCATCGTCTGTATCTCTCATTTCCCTTTCCCCTGACTACTCTGAAGAAGGGTCTCGACCCGAAACGTCACCCATTCCTTCTCTCCAGAGATGCTGCCAGTCCCACTGAGCTTTTTGTGCCCATCTTTTATTATATCGATCTGTCTCTGACCAGCAGATGGCTCTATTCAATTTTGTACCCATTGATCAATACCTTTAGGAGATGGAATTTAAATATAATTTAGCATTTTATATTTACCTTTCATGTTCAGCTATTTCACTGTTTTAATTCTTTGCTGTTCTGGTGTGGTTATCTTCTGTTCTCATTCTAAAACATTTAATCATTACGTTTCATGCCCTTAACTAGATAGGTAGATTTGCAAATTGCAAGGAGGCCAAGAAGGGCCGGTTCAGGATCATGGGAAAGATTTTACGAATGAGCAAGACATTGGCACTAGAAATATAACACGAGAAAACGTGAGGTCATCCACTTTGGAAAAAAAGACTAAAAAATTAAAATATTTGTGCTGCTGCATGTGTGCTGGGACTTTTTATTTGTGATATCATACATGACAAGGGCCGAATGGCCTCCTCCTGCACCTATTGTCTATTGTCTATTACAGGCATTAGCTTTAAGGTTAAAGGGGGCAAATTTTAAAGGAGACTAGGCCAAGTGGGCCCGTTGGGCCCGTCCTCGTAGGGTTTCCATTGTAACCGGGAGGGGGGGAGGGAGTGGGGGATGGAGGGAAGGGGGGAGGGAGGGAGGGAGGGGGGGAGGGAGGGGGGAGGGAGGGGGGGAGGGGGGGGAGGTGGGAATGGTGGGTGCGGTGCCTTGATTGTGCTGCCAGTGGTGATGGTGGCGGCAGGTACGATAGTGGCGTTTAAGAGGCTTTTAGATAGGCACGTGAATATGCAGGAAATAGAGTGATATGGATCATGTGAGATTACATCAGCATGGCATAATGTTTGGCACAGACACCGTGGACTGAAGGGCTGTTCCTATGCCATACTTTTCTATTTACTTTATACTAGGTTCTAGGGATGGGATGGGAGGCATTGAGTTCCTGGAAAACTGTCTGTTTCATGAATTTTAGGTAGCACAAAAATTCATCGTCTGCATGTATATAAAGAAATGAGGGATGGAAATACATTTGTTGTTTATTTATTTACTAATTTTTGTACATTAATTCCGTGAGTGCAAATTTTATTCCATATCTCAAATTTGAGGTAGCTATTTGTGAAATCTGTGAGGATGAATTTCATTTACTTAAACAGTCCTAATGCGGGGACTATCTATTCAAATCTATTTGAATGGAATGTAACCTCAAACGTGGCACAAACGGAAACTAGATGTCTTAGTGACAGCAGAAAGAGTTGGCACACAGGTACAGTAAGTAATTAAGGCTCATGGAATATAGGCCTTGATTGCTAGGAGTATGGAATTTAACAGTAGGGAAGTTTTGATGCAACTTTACAGGGTACTCCTGAAATGATATCTGGAGCACCATGCACATTTTTGCTCCTCGTATTTGGTAAAGCATGTATTTGCATTGAAGTCAGTGCAGAGAAGATTCGCAAGATTTTGTTTTGTGCAAGTAAATAACCTTGCATTTTACCACTTTGTGTTCCAACTGCCATGTTGGCATACAATCATTCATTTTGTGTCCATAGTCCATATTTGAGGCACAGTGGCGCAGTGGTAGAGTTGCTGCCTGACAGCATTAACGACCCGAGTTCGATCCTGACTATGGGCGTTGTCTGTATGGAGTTTGTATGTTCTCCCTGTGATCGCGTGGATTTTTTCCCGGGTGCTCTGGTTTCCTCCCACATTCCAAAGATGGGCAGTTTGTAGGTTAATTGGCTTCTGTAAATTGTCCCTTGTTTGCAAGATAGAACTAGTGTATGGGTGATTGTGGACTTGGTGGGTTGAAGGGCCTGCTTCCACGCTGTATCTCTAAACTAAATCAAACCCCGGTTGATCCTGACTACAGGTGCTGTCTGTATGGAGTTTGTATGTCCTCCCTGTGACCACACGGGCTTTTTCCGGGTGCTCCAGTTTCTACCCACATTCCAAACACATAGAGGTTTGTAGGCTAATTGGCTTCTCCAAATTGTCCTTAGTGGGTTGTACCAGAATTAGTGTATGAGTGATTGTTGGTCGGCACTGAAAGGCCTGTCTGTTTTCATGCTGTATCTCTAAAATAAAATTCCCGCATTCTGAGCCTATGTTTCTGTGATGCCGCAAGGGGCAAGATTTTCATTGTACATTAACCTCGTTGTACTTGTGTATATGACAAGAAATAAATACTTGGAATAATTTAAACCTCTGGTTAGTTCTGGAGATGAAGGGATTGACTGTGAAAAAGCTTTGAGTAGTTTGGGTTTATACATAACAAAAAGACGGTTTGGGTTAAGGCACAATTTAGTTGGTATAATACCAATGTTTCACAGAGACGCAAATGTAAGAATAATGAAGATTTAAATTGCCAAAAAAACAGGATAAGTGTAAAACATAGCTGAAGATGATTAAGAGTCAACAGTTGAAATGCTTAAATTATTTTGTAATAAAGTATCATGTCTTTAACATCACATTTGTCAGTGTGTGGGTTCTCTCAGAATACAACTTAAGGCTGCATTAATCCTTTGAGAGCTTTGTTAGGGAAGGTTTTTATATGAAGTTAGGGCAAAGGGTAATGTGGTGAACAGAATACATTGCATTAAGGCAATCAGTCAGCTTAGTATTACAGAAACAATGGACAAAACTTGGTCCCATTTTCTGGATCGGCCTTATTCTGTGATTTCACCCTCCCCCCCTTGTCATATTTTATTCCATTTCCACCAATTTAATCCTAATATTACTCGCAATTAGAAGAAATAAACTTAATTGGGTTCTTCATAATTAAGCTTATATTTTTAAAATATTTAAAATTTTTATTATAGGATTTAAATTTATTTTCTTTTATAATACCTTTTTGGTGACCAAATCTCCATGTTTTACATGGAACATAGAACACTACAGCACAGGAATGGCCCACAATGTTTGTGCTAACCATGATGCCTAGTTCATGGTATCAAGAGGAGTGACCAGAAGTCTGATCAATGTAGTGGGTTCTAACATAGAGCATTATCGTTCATTGTGCAGAATTAGGCTATTCGGCCCAGATAGTCTACTCTGCCATTCAATGATGGCTGATCTAGCTTTTCCTCAACACCCCATTCTCCTATCTTCTCCCCCAGAACCCCTGACACCCTTACTAATCAAGAATCTATCAATCTTCATCTTAAAAATATCCATGAACATGGTCTCCACAGCCGTCTGTGGCAAAAGATTCCACAGATTCACCACCCACTGACTAAAGAAATTCCTCCTCATCTCCTTTCCAAAGGTACATCCTTTTATTCTGAGGCTATGGCCTCTGGTCTTAGACTCTCCCATTAGTAGGAACATCTTCTTTACATTCACTCTATCCAGGCCTTTCACTATTCGGTATGTTTCAAGGTGAGGCCCCCCTTCATCCTTCTAAACTCCAGTGAGTACAGACCCAGTGCTGTAAAAACACTCATCATCTGTTAATGCAATCATTCCTAGGATAATTCTCATAAAGCTCTTCTGGACCCTCTCCAATGCCAGCACATCCTTCCTTAGTTATGGGATCCAAAACTGCTCTTACTACTCCAAATGCTGTATAAAGCCTCAGCATTACATATGTAAAAAGGAACTGCAGATGGTGGTTTAAACCAAAGATAGACACAAAGAGCTGGAGTAACTCAACGGGACAGGCAGCATCTCTGGAGAGAAGGAATGGGTGAAGGAGACCCTTCTTCAGATTGGTTAGGGATAAGGGAAACGAGAGATATAGACGGTGATGTGGAGAAATAAAGAACAATGAATGAAAGGTATGCAAAAAAGTAACGATGAGAAAGGAAACAGTCCATTGTAAGCTGTTTGTAGGGTGAAAATGAGAAGCTAGTGCAACTTGGGTGGGACAGAAAGAGAGGGAATGCCAGGGCTACCTGAAGTGAGAGAAAATCAATATTTATACCATTGCGCTGTTAGCTGCCCAAGCGATATATGAGATACGGTTCCTCCAATTTGCATTTAGCTTCACGTCAAAAATGGAGGAGACCAAGGACAGAAAGGTCTGTGTAGGAATGGGAAGGAGAATTAAAGTGCCCAGCAACCGGGAAATCAGGTTGGTGTTCCACGAAACAATCGTCCAGTCTGCATTTGGTCTCGCTGATGTATAAGAGTTCACATCTTGAACAACGGATACAGTAGATGAGGTTGGAGGAGATGCAAGTGAACCTCTGCCTAACCTGAAAGGACTGTCGGGGTCCCTGGACAGAGTCAAGGGAGGAGGCATAGCGACAGGTGTTGCATCTTCTGCGGTTGCAGGGGAAGGTACCTGGGGAGGGAGTGGTTTGGGTGGGAAGGGATGAGTTAACCAGGGAAATGCGGACGGAATGATCTCGGCGGAAGGCGAAAAGGGGTGGAGATGGGAAAATGTGGCTAGTGGTTGGGTCCCGTTGAAGGTGGTGGAGATTTCGGAGGATTATGTGTTGTATGCGATGGCTGGTGGGGTGGAAAGTAAGCACTAAGTGGACTCTGGCTCCGTTGTGACTAGGGGGAGGGGGAGCAAGGGTAGAGCTGTGGGGTACTGAGGAGACATGACTGAGGGTCTCATCTATGATGGGAGATGGGAACCCCCATTCCCTAAAGAATGAGGACATCTCGAATGTTCTTTTATGGAACACCTCATCTTGGAGGCAAATGCAGTGTAGATGGAGGAATTGGGAGTAGGGGATAGAGTCTTTGCAGGAAGCAGGGTGGGAAGAAGTGTAGTCAAGATAGTTGTGGGAGTCAGTGTGTTTGTAAAAGACATCATTCAATAGTCTATTTCTTGTGATGGAGACTGTGAGACCAAGAAAGGCGAGGTAGGTGTCAGAGATGGTCTAAGTAAATTTGAGTGCAGGATGAAAATTGGTGGTGAAGTTGATGAAGTCCATGGGTTCTGCATGGGTACAGGTGGTAGCACCGATGCAGTCATCAATGTAATGGAGATAGAGTTTGGGGATAGGGCCAGTGTATGCCTGGAACAGGGATTGTTCAATGTACCCTATAAAGAGGCAGGCCTAGCTGGGACCCATGCGGGTGCCCATGGCTACGCCTTGGATGGAGGAAGTGGGAGGAGTCAAAGGAGAAGTTGTTGAGGGTGAGGACCAGCTCTGCTAGGCGGAATAGAGTGTTAGTAGAGGGATATAAGAAAATAACTGCAGATGCTGGTACAAATCGGTTTATTCACAAAATGCTGGAGTAACTCAGCAGGTCGGGCAGCATCTCGGGAGAGAAGGAATGGGTGATGTTTTGGGTCGAGACCCTTCTTCAGACTGAAGTTTGTTCAGTTAGTAGAGGGAAATTGGATGGTTCTGCGGTCGAGCAAGAAATGGAGGGCTTTAAGGCCTTCCTGGTGGGGAAGGAGGTGTCGAGTGACTGAACGTCCACAGTAAAGATGAGGGAGTGGGGGCTCGGAAAGCGGAAGTCATTAGAGAGACAAAGGGCATGTGAGGTATCTTGGACATAGGTCGGGAGAGATTGGACCAGGGGGGGATAGGATGGAGTCGAGGTACATGGAAATAATTTCTGTGGGACAGGAGCAGGCAGAAACAATGGGTCTGCCAGGGCAGTTGCGTTTGTGGATTTGGGGGAGAAGGTAAACACGGGCTGGGTGGGGCTGGGAAACGACAAGGTTGGAGGCTGTGGAAGGCAGACAGCCAGAAGTGATGAAATCAGTAATGGTGTTTGAGATTAAGGCCTGGTGCTCATCTGTGGGATCATGGTCCAAGACTACGTAGGAGGAGGTGTCTGACAGTTGTTGCCTGGCCTCAGCCCGGTAGAGGTCAGCGCGCCAGACTACCACGGCACCTCCCTTGTCAGCGGGTTTGATTATAATGTCAGGATTGCTGCAGAGTGAGCGGAGGGTTGTTCGTTCAAAGGGGGGGAGGTTGGAGTAGGGAAGGGGAGTGGAAAAGTTGATGTCACGCCGGCAGTTAGGAATAAAGAGGTCTGGAGAGGGTAGAAGGCCATTCTGGGGAGTCCAAGAGGAGGGGAACTGGTGGAGGTGGGAGAAGGAGTCGTCACTGGGTGGTGAGGACTCCTTCCCATAGAAAAAGGCACGGAGGCGGAGGCGACAGAAGAAAAGCTCTATGTCATAGCGGACCTGGAACTCGTTGAGGTGGGGGCGGAGGGGAATGAAGGTGAGGCCTCTGTTGAGGACGGGACATCTGTATCATAAAGGGGGAGGTCAGGGGGGATGGTGAAGACACGACAAGGGTGGGGGTTTGGGGTCAGAGGAGGGCTGGGGAGTGGATAAAGGCCTAGGCGAGGTCTGGTGGGGGGATGGTCAGTGTTCAGAGAGGAGGGGGGCATGAGGACTATTGTATGGGTGGGACGTGGTCGGGGTAACCTGGTTAAAAGAGGGGGAAGGGGAAGACCCATCACTACTGAGGTTCCCTACAGGTGTGGGGGAGCATTCGGCCCCAGCAGAGTCAGGCCTCATCTTCGTTCCCCTCTGCCCCCACCTCAACGAGTTCCAGGTCCACCATGACGTAGAGCTTTTCTTGGAGTGCAGCGTGGAGCTTGTAGGTCTGGTGCTGAGCCTGGAACTCAGGTGAGGCGGTGAGGTGAGAACTCAGTATTACATCCCTGTTTTTATATTCTAGTCTTCTCATTATTAATGCTTACATTGTATTTGCCTTCCTTACTACTGATTTGACATGCAAATTCTGGGAATCCTGCCAAACCATTAACCTATGATGAGCATTTGTCGCCATTGGACCTGTACTCGGTGGAGTTTAGAAGAATGAGGGGGAACCTCATTGAAACATATACAATAGTGAAAGGCTTGGATCGAGTGGATGTGGAGAGGATGTTTCCATTAGTGGGAGAGTCTAGAACTAGAGGTCATAGCCTCAGAATTAAAGGATGTTCTTTTAGGAAGGAGATGAGGATAAATTTCTTTAGTCAGAGTGTGGTGAATCTGCGGAATTCATTGCCACAGAAGGCTGTGAAGGCCATCAGTGGATATTTTTAAGGTAGAGATAGATAGATTCTTGATTAGTACAGGTGTCAGAGGTTATGGGGAGGAGGCAGGAGAATGGGGTTAGGAGGGAGAGATAGATCAGCCATGATTGAATGGCGGAGTAGACTTGATGGGCCGAATGGCCTAATTCTACTTTTCCTTATGACTGATGACTTTATGACCTGCACCAGCATTTCCAAGTCCCTTTGCACCTCCGATTTCTGAATTCGCTATTTTAGAAAATACACCTTTATTCCTACAATCAAAATGCACGACTTTGCTATGCCTTATTCCATCTGCTACTTCTTAGCCCACTCTCTCAACCTGTCCTTCTGCAGAGTCTCTGATTTTCTCTACACTACCTGCCCCTCCACCTATCTTCGTATTATCTGCAAACTTGGCCACAAAGCCTTCAATTCCCTCATCCAAATCATTAATATACAATGTGAAGAGTAGCACCGACCCCTGCGGAACTCTGCTAGTCACTGGCAGCCAACCAGACATTTATTGCCACTCTTTGCCTTCTGCCATCCAGCCAACCTGCTATCCATGCTAGTATCTATCCTCTGATACCATGGGCTCAGCAGCCTCATGGTATCAGAGGGCGGGCTTCCTTAGCAGCCTCACTTGCGGTACATTATCAAAGACCATCTGAAAATCCAGATAAACCACATCCTCTGACTCTCCTTTCTCTATCCTGCTTTTTATTTCCTCAAAGAATCCAGTTCGTCAGGCAAGATCTCCCTTTCATAAACCCATGTTGACCGGCCTATTTTATCATGTGCTTCGAAGTGCTCAGAAACCTCATCCTTTATAATGAACTCTAAAATCTTCCCACCACTCTACTGCTCCACTCCCTTCTTGAATAGCGGAGTAATATTTGCAATTTTCCAATCGTCTGGAACCACTCCTGACTCCAGTGTTTCTTGAAAGAACTAATGCCTCCACAATCTACGAAGCAAACTCTTTCAGAACCCTGGGGTGTAGCCCATCCGGTCCAGGTGACCTATCCACCTTCAGACCTTTCAGCTTCCCAAGCACCTTCTCCTTTGTACTGGCAGAACAGGTCCTTTGGCCCACATTGTCGCTGCTGAACATATCATATCATATCATATCATATCATATATATACAGCCGGAAACAGGCCTTTTCGGCCCTCCAAGTCCGTGCCGCCCAGCGATCCCCGTACATTAACACTATCCTACACCCACTAGGGACAATTTTTACATTTACCCAGCCAATTAACCTACATACCTGTACGTCTTTGGAGTGTGGGAGGAAACCGAAGATCTCGGAGAAAACCCACGCAGGTCACGGGGAGAACGTACATGATACCAAGACCATCGCCTATCTAAATGCCACTATTGTTTCTGCCTCAATCACCATCCCTGGCAGCATGTTCCAGGCACATACTACCCTCAGTGGAAAAAAAAGTTTCTCCACATATCTCCTTTAAATTTCACCGCTCTCACTTTAAAGCTATGCCATCAATATTTGAAATAAAATTATGGGAGGCCTAGACATGGTAGACAGTCGGAAACCTTTTTCCCAGGATGAAAAATACTTCTATCAGGTCTTCCCACAACCTTCCTGGTGTTCCAGGAAAAACAATCTAAGACTGTCCAACCTCTCTCCAAAGTTATTACCCTCTAATCCAGGCATAATTCTGGTAGTCTCTGTTCCCTTTCCAAAGCCTCCACATTCTTCCTGTAATGGGGTGACACAAACTGCATGCAATATTCCAAATGCGGCGTAACCAAAGTCCTCTAAAGGTGCATTGTGACTTCCTGACTCTTATACTCAATGCCCTGACCAATGAAGGTAAGCATACGATATGTTTTCTTTACTGCTCTATCTACTAGCGTTGCCACTTTCAAGAAGTTATGGACAACAATGCAGTTAAGGGTCATGCCATTAATTGTATATTTTCCCCTTACGTCTGACCGTCCAACGTGCAACACCTCACAATTGCTCGGTTTAAACACCATCTGCCCTTTCTCTGCCCAAAAGGATCCCAATAAAGAAAAAGATGGAGAAATAAACTGAGAAGGAAATTTTAGAACAGTGTTGCTGGAGAGCAGAAATCTCAACTAGAGACTCAGAAACTGCAGATGGTGGAATCTTGAATGAAAAACAAAGTGCTGGAGGAATTCACCAGGTCGGACAGAATCTGAGGAAGAAATGGATAGATGGCGTTTTGGGTCAGGACCCTTCTTCAGACTTTAGACTTATGGGAACTTATCAAGAGATGCCAACACGACAATCAAACATGAACAGCGAATATACTGAAGTCTGAAGAAGGGTCTTGACCCGAAACATGACCAATTCCTTTTTTCGAGAAATGCTGCCTGACCCATTGAGTTACTCCAGCTTTTTGAGTTTATCTTCGGTGTAAACCAGCACCTGCAGTTCCTTCCTACACAGCAAATATACCAGTGCTCTGCTTTTGAGAAATATAATAGTCTTCATCCTGATTTTTCACACGAACTCAAGGGCTTGCTAACAGAAATAATGTTTTCAAATGGTTACACATTTACAAGAAAATTACAAAAGGGAAGTTTCCAGCTGGTTGCATTGGTTGCTGGGTTTATACTCCACAAATGCATAGCACACCAATGTAGCTTGAAATTAGACTTTGGATTAAATTGTGCCAGTAAATGGGAATTGCTGATTGTACCAGCAGCTGTTACAGTTAACCAGCTGGAAACCTCCATCACTCTTCTGCAGACTGAAAGAGGCAGAACACTGGCATATAGCTAATTAAAGTGAAAAGCCCCATGGTATATCACCCCTGTTGTTACACAACAGTGGGTTCATTGTCTTAGCATAAGCAAAGCCAAGGAATATCCAGAGTATAAACATTTTGTATGGATTTGGAACAAAAATAAATTCAGCGGGCTGCGTACTGCGTACTGCGTACTGGGTATTGTTTTATTGTTGTTATATGTACAGTGAATAACTTTGTTTTGTATGCTATCCAGGCTTATCATACCTTACACAAGCACAACAGGTAATGCAGAAGAGAAAGTTAACAGAGTGCAGAATATGGAGTTATAGTTAGAGAGAAAGTGCAGATTTTATCTTCGGTGTAAACCAGCACCTGCAGTTTCTTCCTACACAGCAAATATACCAGTGCTCTGCTTTTGAGATTTCAACATGCAGGTAGACTGGGAAAATCAGGTTGGTAAGGACCCCAGGAAAGAGAGTTTGTGGAGTGCCTCCGAGATGGATTCTTAGAACACTTGGGTACGGATATATTTGGAACCCATCTGTTTCCTTAGACCAGCACTGAATGATTTTCTGTAAATGACCCTCATGCCTCAATTTCTGTTTGTAGGCAGGGAGTAGCTTCTGGTCGGATATTCCAAAATATGGTGAGATATTCTAAAATGATGATGGAGAGGAGCAGTCAGTGACTTTGATTGATTTGTATCTTGACCCAAAACATCAACACATCCTTCTCCACTATAAAGATACTTAAGGGCCTGTCCCAGTTATGCGATTTTTAAGGCCACTGCCGGCGACTGTCAAAGTCGAAGTAGATCGCCAACTCTAAAGATTCAGGGACAGTTTCTTCCCAGCTGTTATCAGGCAACTAAATCATCCTACCACAACCAGAAAGCAGTCCTCATTGATAACCCTCAGACTATCTTTGATCGGATTTTATTGGCTTTACCTTGCAGTAAACGTTATTCCCTTACCATGTATCTATACACAGTAAATGGCTCGATTTATTCAAGTATTGTCTTTCCTCTGACTGGTTAGCATGCAACAAAAGCTTTTCACTGTACCACGGTACACATGACAATAAACTAACCTGAATTGATATAACTACTACAAATGCAGTGCACAGTCATTGAATACTCTGGAAAGGATGCAGTCATGTCAGATTTTATGGTGTCCAATTACCCCAAAGATGTGCTACGCTGCTCTCGATTTAGACCCGTGATCCAGCTGGATAATATATAGTCCAATTAATCCAATGGTATCACTGTCTGATTCCTGAGGTAGATTAGATGGCATTCATGTTCTGATCCCCTGTTCTTGATTCTAATTTATTTGAGGAACATTGACAATAAACCCATCGAAATGTCACTTTTTATTTAATTAGGAGGAGAATGCCAGTTTGTTTTCTAGCCAAGACAATAAGCTTCATTAAGAGTTCATGTGTTTTTACAGGCAAGAATCGTCCAAGCTCTACAAAGCTGGCTTTTCTCTCTTGCTAGCAGATTTCCTGCTGCTATGATGTGGTGATTAAATTATCGCTACAGACAAATTAGATTATTGCTTGAAATCCCAGATGCTGTATGGTAAAAAAAAATAATGAAATGGAGTTAAAAAGATAAGGCTAACTTGATATGGTGCGCATATGTTATTTATTCCCTATTTTTAAGTCATTTATAATGGGATATGTATGTGTGCAGATTTGTTCAAAGCTTAAGAAAATAACTGCAGATGCTGGTACAAATCGAAGGTATTTATTCACAAAATGCTGGAGTAACTCAGCAGGTCAGGCAGCATCTCAGGAGAGAAGGAATGGGTGCCGTTTCGGGTCGAGACCCTTCTTCAGACTGATGTCAGGGGGGCGGGACAAAGGGAGGATATAGGTGGAGACAGGAAGATAGAGGGAGATCTGGGAAGGAGGAGGGGAAGAGAGGGACAGAGGAACTATCTAAAGTTGGAGAAGTCGATGTTCATACCACTGGGCTGCAAACTGCCCAGGCAAAATATGAGGTGCTGTTCCTCCAATTTCCGGTGGGCCTCACTATGGCACTGGAGGAGGCCCATGACAGAAAGGTCAGACTGGGAATGGGAGAGGGAGTTGAAGTGCTCGGCCACCGGGAGATCAGTTTAGTCAATGCGGACCGAGCGCAGGTGTTCAGCGAAGCGATCGCCGAGCCTGCGCTTGGTTTCGCCGATGTAAATAAGTTGACATCTAAAGCAGCGGATGCAATAGATGAGGTTGGAGGAGGTGCAGGTGAACCTTTGTCTCACCTGGAAGGACTGTTTGGGTCCTTGGATGGAGTTGAGGGGGGAGGTAAAGGGACAGGTGTTGCATCTCGTGCGGTTGCAGGGGAAAGTGCACGGGGTTGGGGTGTTCAAAGCTTAGTTGTTTAAGTATGTACATGTTGGGTAACTGGAAGATGAATAACTGAGGTGTTGCAATACTTTTGCTGGCAAGATGAGATAGTAGATTTGCTTAGATAAGCAGACATGTTTACATAAGCAGTTTGATTATGACAAGAAACTCATTTATTGTAGGAAAATCATTTAGGTGCAAGAGGGTGAAAGAATATGCAAACTGCAAGTAAGCTTTATGGGGAAGGTATCCTATTGTTTCTAATTCCAGGAAGGAATAAATAATCTCTAGTCCCTCTTTCTGAAGTCTTGTGAACTTTTTGGTCATCAATTATACTCATCCCACATATAAAACTCCCACAATTTTAATAGAACTGAAGTGCAGAAATGCATACGGCTAATAGTTGATAATCCCTGGCAACCAAAAATCAATTTCTCCATATTTCTCAATCCCCATATTTTTGTAATTGGTTGCAAGAACACCAGAAACTACTTTGCAACGAAGCTTTAATGAAGCAACTTTAAAAGGGATAAATATCCCAAG
This sequence comes from Rhinoraja longicauda, assembly GCF_053455715.1. NCBI lineage: Eukaryota > Metazoa > Chordata > Chondrichthyes > Rajiformes > Arhynchobatidae > Rhinoraja > Rhinoraja longicauda. Next base: position 73,828,073 of record NC_135954.1, read on the forward strand.
GCACATGTAGAATCCAATCAGACGTCTATTCATTAACGTTCTCGGTGACCAACGGTATGGTTCAAAAGGTTGTTTTAAAAAGAGTACGAGGAGAAGAGAGAGAGGAAGGGATGAATTTCATAAAAATACCAGAGTTTATGCAGCTGATGGTAGAGGGAAGAATCCTCAATGGGTTTGCATAAATCTTGGAGGATTCTCAGAGTTGGGGAATCAAGATTCAGGGCACATTGATTTAAGGTGAGAGGGGGAAGACAAATTTCTAATGTATAAAACAGCTGCAAAAAATCTAATTAAAAAAAAAATTCACTCTCATAAACATAAGTTAAAATTGGAATAGAAATAAGAAGGGAAACCATGTAATTTTTTAACATGCAAAAATTTGAATTTAAATCAAAACCCATTTGGGCTGGTAATATAAATAGCTCTGTAGGTGTATTTCTACCAATTAGGAAAGGATGAGGAAAGGATTTTTTTTTGTGTTCCAGAAAAATATTTGCTCATTATATGTGTTTGAATGGCATCTTCTTGAAGTAAGGTAAACCGTTACTTATTAATTATTCCAATTACGTTCTAGGTGATCCTTTATTCTTCTTTGAAGCATGTTTATATCCACACACTGAGCAAGATGAGCTGTTTGTATTGTCATTAATTACATATGTCGTTATTTTTACTTCAAATATTTATGTTATGCATAGTGCAGTCTCACGGTGTGATAACAGTTGTACACCTACGGATTTTGATCTTAATGAAGTTCTGCTTGTGCCTGAGTGGAAATAGGGAGAGCCAGTGGAAAACTATCTGATTGATCTTATTGAAACCCTTAAATCCTTCTTTTAATAGCGATTTGTTTTTGGACTGAAAATACTGATGAGTGCTATAACGACAAATGTTATGTCACACCATAAAAACACTTAGATTTCCCAGACATAATATTGTATCTAAATATTTTAATAACTTCAAAGGCGCTGGAATAAGTATTATAAAGTCAAATGTGATCTACATAAAGTCAATTCACACACAAAAGCCTTTTTATTATCGTTTGCTTGCATGAAATTATTTCTATTAGCTTCAGTGTGAATAAAAAAGCAATATCTTACTTCTATTAAATGTATATTGTAGAGCAACGAGTGTCTTGCAGTGTGTATAAAGCAGTGATTCACCATCAATGATTTGCTAATAGTCATAAAGCTATGCATTTTTCTGTCGTAGTGATCGCGACTGCTCAATTTTATTACTGCTGGAATTTTACCACCAGCCATCTGTTACCTTTTATAGAGAATCTGGACTAACATTGTATAGCTGTTCAGGACTCATTCACTGGCAATTGCAAAGTTAGACATTTCTACTCAAAATCAAAAGCATAAAAGATTGTGATTTTTGTTGCTGTTACCTTTCTCCGAAAAAACTGAATGCCATCAGTAGCAATAACTCTGCTTAAACACGTGTAAATAGCTTCTTCAGTGAAGGGTCTCGACGCAAAACGTCACCCATTCCTTCTCTACAGAGATGCTGTATGTCCCACTGAGTTACTCCAGCATTTTGTGTCTATCTTCAGTTTAAACCAGCATCTGCAGTTCCTTCCTACACATTAAGGAGCTCAGTATCTCTGCATATAAATGCCACATGGATTGTGTGTGAAAAAGAAGTGAGGCAGGATGTAGCAGAGGTTTTCCTTCCAGTTTCTAGACCTCCCATGCCACATGTGGTAGGGTTGACTGCAAATACTTCACTCAGAAAGTGGGATAGACCTAGTAATTACCAACTAGTCAGCCTAGCTTCAGACGTAGATGATTTAGTGGAAGGTATTTTGAGAGATATTATTAATTGATAGTTAGTACATCAAGGATTAATTAAGGACTGTGAGGATTTATTGCTTGTAAGACATTTCTGTTTTTGACAAGGTCCACACAGTTGACTGATCAATAAATTAAAAGCCCATTCGATCCAAGGGAAGCGATGGAATTGGAACCGAGGTTTTGTGACCATGAAAGTTGTTTCTATTGGAGTTCAGCGTGGCTAACTAAAACAACGCTTTCTTTTTGAGAACGTATCAATGATAGTGCCTTGAATTTGCACCTGTTTAAGAAATTTGCTCTTATAATATTAAATATGCGGTTGGTATCAAGTAAGATAGCTGTAGAGTACAGGAAAAAAAATTAACAGATTTTTTGATGGGCAAGACAATAGACAATAGACAATAGACAATAGGTGCAGGAGGATGCCATTCGGCCCTTCGAGCCAGCACCGCCATTCAATGTGATCATGGCTGATCATTCTCAATCAGTACCCCGTTCCTGCCTTCTCCCCATACCCCCTGACTCCGCTATCCTGAAGAGCTCTATCCAGCTCTCTCTTGAATGCATTCAGAGAATTGGCCTCCACTGCCTTCTGAGGCAGAGAATTCCACAGATTCACAACTCTGTGACTGAAAAAGTTTTTCCTCATCTCAGTTCTAAATGGCCTACCCCTTATTCTTAAACTGTGGCCCCTTGTTCTGGACTCCCCCAACATTGGGAACATGTTTCCTGCCTTTAACGTGTCCAACCCCTTAATAATCTTGCAAGAATGTGCAGAATGGATTTCAATCAAATAGGAAATATTTGAGAGAGGCAAAGAAATGCATATATGTAGAAACCACAATTCCTTTAGTACTAAGAACCAAATGGTCGAAAATAGGAATCGTTTAGGTTGCTTTTTCTGGCTGAATAACCCCTCACCCAGACTTATACATCAGTGATTCAATGTCGCAGGGTTACTTTAGTCAATGGATATTTTTAAGGCAGAGATAGATAGATTCTTGATTAGTTTAGTTTAGTGTAGAGATACAGCACGGAAACAGGCCCTTTGGCCCACCGGGCCCTCACCGACCAGCGAACCCCGCACATTAACACTATCCTACACATACTGGCGACAATTTACATTTATACCAAGCCAATTTACCTACATACCTGTACGTCTTTGGAGTGTGAGAGGAAACAAAAGATCTCGGAGAAAACTACGCAGATCATGGGGAGAAATACAAACTCCGTACAGACAGTACCCTTAGTCAGGATCGAGCCCGGGTCTCCAGCGCTGCAAGCGCTGTAAGGCAGCAACTCTATTGCTGCCCCACTGTGCCTGCCCTAAAATAGGTGTCAATCGTTATGGGGAGAAAGCAGAAGAATGGGGTTAAGAGGGAAAGATAGATCAGCCTTGATTGAATGGTGGGATAGACTTGATGGGCCGAATGGCCTAATTCTGATCCAATCACATATAAATGATTAGGATGAAGTAATAGGCTAGGATGAAGAAGGGTGCCTTGGAGTAAAAATTCACAAATCTCCTAAAATGGTAATAAAAAGAATATCAAATATAAATAATGAAGGCATGAAGGAAGGGAGGTTACACAAGGTAGGTGTGGATATTGATTGGATCGCAGCTGGAGTAATCCATAATGTTCTGTTTGCCACATTGGAAGAAGTATATGATTGCTCTGAAGAGTGTGCAGAGGCTATTTATGAGCTTGTTTGCAAAGTTGTTTCCAATAGTGTGGATAAGTTGCTAACCCTGTATGGGGGGTTTGGGAGGGGGGAGCGGGGAGGTGGGAGGGGGGTGGTGGGAGGGGGGTGGTGGGTGGGAACTGGAGAGTGGGAACATCAGTGAAGAGATTTAAAGTAAATGGGTGAAGAATTGGGAGAGAGTTGGAAAAAGGTTTTAACCTAGGTGATGGGGTTCTGGAACTCATTGACTGAAAGCACAACAGACCCAGAAACCCAGCACACTTGCATATGTGTAGAAAGCACCATTCCCTTTAGTGCTAAGAACCCAATGGTCAAAAAAAAGAATAGTTTAGATTGCTCTTTCTGGCTAAATAACTCCCACCCAGTCTGAAACATCAGTGATTCAATGCGACAGGGTCACTTTAGTCAGCAGTTTTATGTCCTCTATGTTGGGGAGTGTTCCTTTCAACTCTAATATCTAGAGATAACGACATGAACAGACACCCTAAATCCATGCAGTGGTGATTGAAATATAATGTGCAACCACCTGAATTCGCCTTTGTAGTGAACTGACAGATAAACTAAGTTTGATTTTCAATGTTATATGTGACATAGCAGTATGGAATCAAGTGAGAATAATCAGCTCTCTTCCCTCCCCCCCCCCCCCCACAGTTATCAAAATTATAAACTGAATGTGAAGATTTCAGAGGTGGAGGTTGATCTGGAATATAATATTTAAGTTGGTTGAAAATTTTAAAGTGTAAGTGATTTCCTGCAGAGAAATGCAAATGTCACACGTCTCAGAGACCTAGAGAGGTAAAGAAAAATTATCTCCCTACATTGGTGAGGTTGCAAGATGAGAGACAGGCCTGTTAATCAATGTTAATTCCAGAGTAAACAGTTACTATTTGATACTGGAACAGAGACCCTTCATGCATGTGAATAGCAAAGTGCCGACTGGGAGAATGATAAGGACCTCCTTAGTCTTAGAAATGTTATTGTAGTGCAACAATTTTTTCTCGGTGTAATGGAATTTTATCTGAAACGTGATTATTAAGTGTGCTTCAAGTGTTTCTGGAGCACTTTGGGATATTTGATTGGAGTCTATCTAGCTAATGATGCAACTACTACTGGAATTGCATGGAGGCATCGATGTTTAAGTGCAATTGACTGTACAATGTTTGCAGGCCATAATTTCATTAAGAACTCCACCATGCAGTCAGGGCGAGTGAACAACACAGGATGTGGAAATACTAAAGCAAGCTTTCACTTTTCCAAATCATTTTCCTTCCATCCTGATTATCTGTTTAGCCAATACCCGCTTCCTCCCCTCACCCTTCAGCTCCAGTTACCTCCCCAATTCTGAATGAATATTTCCCCAAGCACTCAGTGTTGCTGGTCACTGGATTACCCTGCATAAGGGCACCACCAGTGGTGCAGCAGTAGAGTTGCTGCCTTACAGCGTCAGAGACTCGGGTTTGATCCTGACTGTGGGTGCTGTCTGTATGGAGTTTTTATGTTCTCCCTGTGAACTGTGTGGGTTTTCTCCGTGATCTCTGTTTTTTTCCCACACTCCAAAGACGGACAGGTCTGCAGGTTACTTGGCTTGGTATAATTATAAATTGTTCCTAGTGTGTAGGATAGTGTTAATATGCAGTGATCACTGGTCGGTGTGAACTCGGTGGGCTAAAGGGCTTGTTTCCACGCTGACTCTCTAAACTAAACTAAACTAAATTAATATCCTCCCCTCAAATCTTGCCCCCACCCCTACCTTTCATTTCTCATCATCCAATTTTCTTCACACCCTCTCCTATACCAAACTCTCCCGATATACTTTCTCTCTTCCTTTCTCCTCCCCCATCACAATTAGTCTAAAGAAGGGTCCCAACCCAAAACGTTACTTATCCGTGTTCTTCACAGATGCTGCTTGACCCGCTGAGTTACTCCAGTACTTTGGATCTTTTTATAATTCCTCCCTTGTCTCACAATAATGGGAGGTCACAGAAAAATGGCCTTGGTTTGTTTGTGCATGTTTGCGTATGGGAGGTGTAATCTACTCGCAAGGAAACCTTGGATTATCTGCAGTGGAATATTTCAGCCTTAACACATCACCCTGGGCTGGCAAGGGTCACCCTCGCTGTACTGCCTCAGCAAATGTTTATACAAGCATTACAATTACTGGCTCCAGGACTTTTAGATGTTGTAATGGTTGATGATGCCATGAATCTCCTGAGATTATGCACAATGTTCCTTGCACTGATTAGCTATTTAATATTTAAAAATAAAATTGTTAAATCTAATTTCAAGCTAATTTGTTATTGTAAGGTCAAGAAGCTGATTCAACAACATTGATATATCCCAATTTATCAAACCAACCTCAACCATCTCCTAAAACATTTCAAATGTTTTGATTTTATACGCAGCGGTTTGTGATGTTGTAATCTGCCAGATATTTCTTCCAAACTCATAGCTGAGGAATATTATTGAGAGGCAGAAAATAATCTCCTCTGAGATTTTCACTGAATGTCAGGGAATCAGCCATGTTAATTATTCCTGGTCACTCTCATGTATCTTCTAGTGACCGCTGCAGAGAGTAATCTCAATGATGAACCTGATTTGCAAAATTCTTACAGTATTTGACAGACTGGATACATGAAGGACAGTTCCCTGACAGTTTAGTTTAGTGTAGTTTGGTTTACTTTAGTTTAATTTAGTGTCGTTTAGAGATACAGCATGGTCACAGGCCCTTCGGCCTAACGAGTCCACACTGACTACCTGCACAAGATCACCGCAATCACTGTACGCTCGGTCTATCTACCTACTCACTAGGGACAATTTACACAAGCTAATTAACCTACAAGCCTGCACATCTTAGGAATGTGGGAGGAAAGCGGAGTATCCAGAGAAAACCCACGCGGTCACAGGGAGAACGTACAAACTTCGTATAGACAGCACCCATGGTCAGGATGGAACCCGGGTCTCTGGCACTGTAAGACAGCATTTCCACCGCTGCGCCACTGTGCCTCCCTGAGGAATCAAGGCTGCTGTGGAATAAGGTTAAGGCTATTTACTACCAAGAAAAGGAAATGATATTTTACACAGATGGGGGTGCACCCTTGGGATTAATTACTCCTGTGGATCCTTAGTCGTTGAGTCATTCAAGATCACGTAATTTCTGGATACTAAAGGAATCAAGGAATTTGGGATGGTGCAGGATAATGCCACTGAAGTAAAATATCGATCTTAATGAAGAGTGGAACATTCTTGAAGAGTCAGATGGCCAACTGTTACTCCTATTCCTTATGTACTTGTGACTGTTGTATGGCTCAGCAAATCAGGCAAATGGTAATGAGAAAACACTTGAACATGAAAGGGAAAACAAGATCACAAAAGTCAAATGATAATACACTTGAAGATATACCTACAGATTCTTTGTTATGTTCTCTTATTTCTATATCTATAATAGTCCCTTCAGGATTATGTTCCCATGCATTATAATCTCTGCTAGCAAATCCCCCCCCCACTGACATAAGACAAATATGCCAGCGTGTTATTAACCATCGTCACCAGCATCTTAACTACGTGCTTAGGAGAGAAAGGCCAGGCTGTCTAAATTCATGAATGAACCGTAGATGCTGGTTTAAACCGAAGATAGACACAAAAAGCTGGAGCAACTCAACGAGACAGGCAGCATCTCCGGAGAGAAGGAATGGGTGACGTTTTAGGTCGGGTCGTTTCGGGTCTGAAGAAAGGTCTCGACCCGAAACATCACCCATTCCTTCTCTCCAGAGATGCTGTAAGATTTGAGAAGTTTTCCCTCATTCTGAAATCAACACAAAACCAAAGAGCTGCAGTTTGGACATTTTAAACGGGAGACTGGGGCAGATAGCGGAGAAAGGCTGCAGTCAGTTTACCAAAGGATGTCACAATCCGTGGGTCCTAAAATGGCTGCAGGACCTCGTGACCAGCCACAAAAAAAGGTAAAAACCTTACATCCCAGTCTCTAGGTTTTCTGCAAAGCCATGGCCAGAACAAAGGATGGGTATTGGCCATGCAGAAACCTACGAAACCAGGTCGGAGTCCAGACACTGGGGCGCTGACATCAGCATACTCACAATGCCCCAAGCCGACCTAAACAGTTCATCTCAGTGAGGGGGCACAATAGCCCATAGAAAACTACCTGGTAGGTGATGGGAAACCAGTTAACACCCATCACCTCACAATGAAATCCCAATTTACACCTTCTGGCCATCCCCGGTATCCCCGAACATAAGCGCAGATCAGAAGAAAACCTCATACATATCTTTTTGAACAAAGATTCCAAGATCTGGCGGGAGATAGGATGGGTCAGAAACAGTATAACTGGCCACTACTTTTGGGTTTTAAACTCAAGAAGAAATACTGGAAGAAGAAGCTGAAGCTAGAAGAAAACCTGCAGGAAACGCAAGCAGGCTAGAAGACGGACAGGAGGCAAGAAGCGCAGAGAAAACCGGGTTCGAAGTCAACTGAAGTCAAGAAGAAAGTCGGAAAGAAGAACGGATGCAAGAGAGAGGAGCAGGCACGCAACACGAGAAGAAATACTGCAAAAACCGAACAGCCAGTAACCCCAGTAATAACCCCATGGTGAGCATGCACTTCAAGTCCTACATATCCTGGACATAGTTTAGTGTAGAGAGGAGGGTGGTTGTGAATAAACGTTGGGTGTGTATTAAAATATGGGTTGGTCAAGGTTGCGATGCGTCGTGCGTTCCCCATCTGACAGTCGTGTATGTGTCTTGCAGAACTGTGTTTAAGAATTCATAAGTAAAAGGGTATTCGTGTATATGTTTTGTGTAACTGTGTGTGTTTCAAGAATTCAGCGAAGAAGGTATTCGGATATATGTCTCGTGGAACTGTGTGCTTTTAAGTTTTCATCGAAAAGGGGTATTCGGGTCTATGTCTTGTGAACTGTGCGTTTTGTGATTAATAAATAAAAGATATTCATGTATTCGGTATGTGTATTATAGATATGTCTTATCGAACTGTATAATAAGTATTCATGGACAATAGTCCCAAGTGCTGAATAAAAGCCTTTTTCATTTAAACCCTGGTTTTAAAATCTGGTCTGGTTGAATTTTTTCTGCACTATAAGAGCTCCTGCACCTAAGTCCAGTGTCTAGAACCGTAAGGGGTGAGTGGGTCGAACCACTCACGGGGAACCAGTGTGCACGGCCTGGTCAAGGGATCAGAGCAAGGCACGGGGACCTTAGGTCGGGCGAAAGCTCGGCGCAGAAACCCCTTACAGATAATGGCGACCATGAAGGGACACTGGCAGCAGGATGATAGTGTACCAGAAAAAGATTTTAAAACTAGGGACATAATGGACGAGCGCATTGCGGACTATGTGTTTAGTAAGGTGAATATCACCAAACAATGGATGTGTGCGTTACTAGATGACATGCGCCCACTGGATGCAGCAATCCGGTGGACGGCCAGTACAGCCCATAAGAAATCTGTAGAGAAGGCGGTCTGGCTGACCTGCTATAAAAAGCAGGTCCAGCTTTTGGACCGTGTGGTTGTGGCACAGGCAGCCCAGATTAGGGACCTTCAGGAGGAGGTAGAGGAGAAGGCTGCGGGTGGGAACCAGTTGATTGAGGCTCTGGACTCTTTAAACAAGGAGCGCCGGGTCGTGACCAACCGTCACGAAGCCAGGGTAGAGCTGATGGAGTGTCAGATCACTGAGGCTATGCGCAGTAAGGGCAAGCTCAGGGAGCAGTGCGCTTCCCTGAGCCACCAGCTGGGGACCGAGGAAGAGAAACTTAAGGGCGTTAGGGCAGCCTATAAAATGGTTTTGGAGGACAGGTCGGAAGGGGCCGACCACGGGGCCTGCCTGCAGGAGATAGAGGGTCTGCGGAGTGCTTTAAATAAAGCAAGCGGGCTGGTTTGTTTAATGAACCCCCCAGCGGGCCAGTCACTAGCGGGTGCGAAGGTCCCGGTTCCGATCCCTAGAAAGACCATGGTAGCTTCAGCCCCCAAACTCCGCGATCCCCCTAGCTACGAGGAATCCTGGGAAAGGGGTAGTGTAGGGGAAAGAGAGAGAGAGGAGCTCCCGGTAGAATACTCAGCACCGGCACCCATGTGCCCGGTCCTGGAAACCAGACGGGGACCCCCCATGGAGAATGGGGACACAGGACCCATTCAGAGCGAGATCGTGGTGCCCCACAACTCCCAGCAGTTAAGAGCTATGATTGGGCATGTAACAAAATTGTCCGGATCAGGGGACCCCTCAATACATTTCAGGGAGATCGAGCAAACCGCCGCAATCAACGGTTGCGACGAGGGAGAACGGGCGAAAATGTTGCTGTTCTCCCTGGACAGCTCGATCCTCCAATGCCTCTCAGACGAGAGTAAAAGAGGGACCAGGACCTACGATCTCCTGCGGGACGAGGTCCTGGAAGTCTTGGGGGTGGGGGATGAGGGTCCTTTTGCCCGATTAGGGAAGACCCTCCAGATGGAGGGAGAACCCCCAAGAGTTTTTGCGGCGCGACTATGGACAGTATATCAGAGTAGTTGCCCGCACGTCCCCGCGCGGGATGACCTGGCCGGGAATGGGAGAGCCCAGTGGCTCCGATGTTTGGTATCAAACAGCCTGGCGGCCGTCAGGGAACAGGCGAAAGCCTGGTTTGATCCCACAAATAGCACGGAGGAGGCGGTTTTGGACCGTCTCACGGTTGGGTATAGGAATACCCGGAGTACGACCACCCGGTTAGTAAAAGGGAAGGTGTACGTAGCGGAAGCTACTGCACTGGCCCAAAAGGAGTGGCGACAGGAAGGTAACCCTACCGCACAGTCCAAGTGTTTCAGGTGCGGTAAGGTGGGACACTGGCAGAAGGATTGCAGGGCCCACACCAAGGAAGATAGGGTTGGCACCACCCAGCGCACCGAGGTCCCAGTTAAGCCCGAGATCATCGAAACGATGATCGAGGTGATGCAGTCCCTCAGGGCCGCACAGGGGAAGGTGGCAGTCGCTACCGGCTCCCCGGGTGCGAGGGGGGCACTGGACATTCCCCAATGACATCAGCCCACGCAGCCTGCCTATCTGTGTCCTCTCCGCTACGATGCGTGGAAGAGACCGCTTGTGGAGATGGTAGTGGAGAGGCAAAGGGGCAGTTATCTGTTGGACACGGGGGCTTCATGCACCGTGGTCCACACAGAGGAACCCTTTGACTCTCCCCTGTCCACGGGGGTCCCTTTCGCACTGGCGGGGTTCACAGGGAAGGAACAGGCTGGCGCGCGTTCACAGCCAAGGATGAGGCAGGTCACGCAGACAGGCAAGGTTGCCTGCGTGAGGGGGGAGGACATTCTCCAGGAATGGAGGGTCTCCCGTTTTGGGTGGGATTCAGGTGAGGAAGAGCCTGATCAGCTCGACCAGGGGCTGGATCCCATTACGGAGGAAGAGGAGTCGGAGGGGGACGACAGTAACGTCCCCGACTCAAGCACCAGGAAGGCGGGGGTAGCGAGCGAAGGCTCACCACCTGTAGATACAGGTAGAGTGAGGCCGGATGCCGCGGGTATACCCAGCACCAAGGGGGCAGAGCTGGATGAGGCGGGGCCAGGGTCGGCAGCTGCGGGGGGTACCCGAGCTGCGGCACGGCAGGAACCGGTCCTCAGCCAGGCTGTCCAGGGGGCAGTGCCTAAGGTGATCCTCCGTAGGTCCAGCAGGAAACCCCAACTTAGGAAGTTTTGGCCAGAGGTCAATCACGCCCCGAGGTACGGGAGCCAAGTAGGGAGGAGGGAGCTTACGTCCCGGAGGGGACCTAGCCCCCGCCAGGCAGCGACAGGCTGCGGAGGATCAAAGGTGGGAGACAGCGCGGTGCAGCCGCAGGAGACGACCCGCTGCAGCCCTGACAGGGATTAGCTGAGCCGCCCTGGGAAGGCGGCACTGTATTATATTTTAGGTAAATTTAGATAAGGATAAGCTATTATAGATATGGATATTTTAGGTAATATAGATAAGGATAGGTATTTTAGATAAGTTTAAGTATTTTAGATACGTTTTGTGGGGATAGTTAGCGTTTAAATAAAGTTGATGCGTCCAGGATGTGTGGGTGTGGGGTGCAGGCTGGGGGTCAAGAGACCCGCCCGCAGAGGCGTTTAACAAAGCCAAGCACTCCCCAAGAGGCTGGCTATACCATTCTTCTTTATCTGTTTTCTGGAGTGGAAGGAGGCACTCATATGGTGGATCTTTGCCACGGCGATCGGATGTGGGTGGACCTATCGGGGCCACACCAAGGACATCATCATCTACGGCTGCTCCGGGGACACGGCTCCCATCGCGACCGATGGGACTGGAAGGAGAGAAGCGGAGGAGACCGCAGTTTACTTCCATGAAGGCCGGTGGCCGGGGTGGCTGGGATCGAACTCTTCAGAGTATTCCAGCGCCCCAGGTTTTGCTTATCGGGACTCTTCATTATTGTGCCCGAGAATCAAGATCATCGCCCAAAAGATCAGCGCCACCGTTGGCAAAAGGATCTGCCTGTTATGCACGGGGAAGGTCCCCGCGAGCAGGCGGTGGTGGCTGAGGAAAATGAGCAGGACAATGGCCAACTCCACTGTTGAGTGGGAGAGACTGAACAACAACACTCACAGAACTATTTCTGGGACTAAAGAACAGTTGAGTGTGTGTTGGGACAAATGGTGGGAACCGGATGAGGGGATTTATATGTGTATGTGGGGTTCAAGGTATCGTTGCCCCACGGGCAACAGCATATTTTTTTCAGAGACAGTGGCAGGATGACGGTAAGGGGATGAGGTAGGATGATAGCTCGCGGGCTTGTGGGGTCCCCCTTTCCCCGATCCCGGTAAACGCCACTGAACTCATCACCAGACCACGCATGACACCACCCACAATACCACTGGCAGTAGCACAGGAGGGTGAGTGCCCAAAAACCACTAAGGGGCCCGGGAATGGCCTGGTACTGATACTGACTGACCAGGTATTGTACCAGGGGGTGCACTACGCGGTAGCCTCGGTGATTTTAAACCTCACCGAGGTGCGGTTGCCGGAGTGGTGCCCCAGGGAAACTGAAAGACTTACCGGGTATATCAAGGAGAATGGAGAGACCGTTACGTGCGGGTGGGCGAGCAGGACCCAGCCGCAAGCTGCTAGGAGGACGTGCCCCCCTCCGCACCGAGTGAACTGTGTTTTATATTGTCCCCTTTTAAAATTTGTATAAACTGTGTTTTTTGTATTGTTTTCTTCAAATTTGTATCAAGAGTGATTGTGAAGAAATGTACAAAATGTATCGTTTTGCTGTTGTGTTGTTTTCGTGTCCTACATTACAGCTGACACCAGTAGGAGGATGGCGGAGGCATCGGCCTGGGACAAGGTGTAGGTGTATATGTCCAACATGAAAATGTACATACTTGTAATATAGTTTTGCCCGGGACACGGGCAGTAAAGGTCAGCCTAAGAGATGGGGACTGTACGTTCGCAATGAAACACTAGTTTAGTTAAAACCTCAGGGGTCTGGATATGGAGAAACGGGAAAACATTGCTCAACCACATTATTTAATTGATTCGATAAGCTGGGGTTATGCAAATCAACAGGAGGGACTGTAAGATTTGAGAAGTTTTCCCTCATTCTGAAATCAACACAAAACCAAAGAGCTGCAGTTTGGACATTTTAAACGGGAGACTGGGGCAGATAGCGGAGAAAGGCTGCAGTCAGTTTACCAAAGGATGTCACAATCCGTGGGTCCTAAAATGGCTGCAGGACCTCGTGACCAGCCACAAAAAAAGGTAAAAACCTTACATCCCAGTCTCTAGGTTTTCTGCAAAGCCATGGCCAGAACAAAGGATGGGTATTGGCCATGCAGAAACCTACGAAACCAGGTCGGAGTCCAGACACTGGGGCGCTGACATCAGCATACTCACAATGCCCCAAGCCGACCTAAACAGTTCATCTCAGTGAGGGGGCACAATAGCCCATAGAAAACTACCTGGTAGGTGATGGGAAACCAGTTAACACCCATCACCTCACAATGAAATCCCAATTTACACCTTCTGGCCATCCCCGGTATCCCCGAACATAAGCGCAGATCAGAAGAAAACCTCATACATATCTTTTTGAACAAAGATTCCAAGATCTGGCGGGAGATAGGACGGGTCAGAAACAGTATAACTGGCCACTACTTTTGGGTTTTAAACTCAAGAAGAAATACTGGAAGAAGAAGCTGAAGCTAGAAGAAAACCTGCAGGAAACGCAAGCAGGCAAGAAGACGGACAGGAGGCAAGAAGCGCAGAGAAAACCGGGTTCGAAGTCAACTGAAGTCAAGAAGAAAGTCGGAAAGAAGAACGGATGCAAGAGAGAGGAGCAGGCACGCAACACGAGAAGAAATACTGCAAAAACCGAACAGCCAGTAACCCCAGTAATAACCCCATGGTGAGCATGCACTTCAAATCCTACATATCCTGGACATAGTTTAGTGTAGAGAGGAGGGTGGTTGTGAATAAACGTTGGGTGTGTATTAAAATATGGGTTGGTCAAGGTTGCGATGCGTCGTGCGTTCCCCATCTGACAGTCGTGTATGTGTCTTGCAGAACTGTGTTTAAGAATTCATAAGTAAAAGGGTATTCGTGTATATGTTTTGTGTAACTGTGTGTTTCAAGAATTCAGCGAAGAAGGTATTCGGATATATGTCTCGTGGAACTGTGCTTTTAAGTTTTCATCGAAAAGGGGTATTCGGGTCTATGTCTTGTGAACTGTGCGTTTTGTGATTAATAAATAAAAGATATTCATGTATTCGGTATGTGTATTATAGATATGTCTTATCGAACTGTATAATAAGTATTCATGGACAATAGTCCCAAGTGCTGAATAAAAGCCTTTTTCATTTAAACCCTGGTTTTAAAATCTGGTCTGGTTGAATTTTTTCTGCACTATAAGAGCTCCTGCACCTAAGTCCAGTGTCTAGAACCGTAAGGGGTGAGTGGGTCGAACCACTCACGGGGAACCAGTGTGCACGGCCTGGTCAAGGGATCAGAGCAAGGCACGGGGACCTTAGGTCGGGCGAAAGCTCGGCGCAGAAACCCCTTACAATGCTGCCTGTCCTGCTGAGTTACTCCAGTTTTTTGTGTCAATCTTCTGTCTAAATTCATGTGCCAGATTCAATTGCGCCAAAGGCCACATTGTGATTGGAAGCAGTGGCAATGATAAGGGTAAAATATTCCATGTTCCAGCACATCTCTGCTAGTCCTCTGCACTCCTTGGTTGCATTGGAAAGTTTGAGCATGGGCTGCTACCATTTCAAAACAAATTCCAAACAGAATCTCTGCTGCATTGTTCAGTGTTTTGGTTTGCCTTGATTGACATGCCTCTAGATAATTGTGTCCTTGTAAACTATAAGATTTAAACTGACTGGCTGAAGTAGTATTTGAACTAAATAGGTGTAAATTGAGTTGTGAAACACAGAGGGAATAAAATCCCTCTGTTGAGAAACTCTTGATTTATAAAGAGCTTAAGGTTTGTGTTACCTTTCAGAGTGGCATTAGGTACAAGGACTGTCATCATCTTATTTATTCACGGGTTATAATTTCCTTCTAATTCTGGGTGGATTTTGCCAGCAGGATTTTACACTGTATTTAGTAAGGATTTCACTGAGATACAGGCATGGGTAACTCTTTCTGGGTTGACTGCTCGGTATTTTCATATACGGTTTAAGATCCAAACAGTTGTAAATAAAGGTTGTTTTGATAGTTTAGTCCATGGACCATTTGAATATATTTTGATTTGTATCAATTGGATCATCAACGAGGAAAAGTAACCATCCTTCCCACATCCTTTGAGAATATTACCAACATCTTTATCACGAACTTGCTCTTTCTTTTATTCCATCCATGCGACTCGGCAATGTTGTTTTCTCTAAAATAAACAAACACCGTTAACTCTCTCACCTCTTGCTCCCTCCACCCTGACCCTAATCACCAAATGAAAGGAATTCAGATCTGACACTTAGAGACATAGAAACATAGAAAATAGGTGCAGGAGGAGGCCATTCAGCCCTTCGAGCCAGCACCGCCATTCATTGTGATCATGGCTGATCATCCACAATCAGTAACCTGTGCCCAACTTCTCCCCATATCCCTTGATCCCACTAGCCCCCAGAGCTCTATCTAACTCTCTCTTAAATTCATCCAGTGTTTTGGCCTCCACTGCCCTCTATAGTAGAGAATTCCACAAATTCACAACTCTGGGTGAAAATGTTCCTTCTGACCTCAGTTTTAAATGGCCTCCCCTTTATTCTAAGACTGTGGCCCCTGATTCTGGACTCGCCCAACATTGGGAACATTTTTCCTGCATCTAGCTTGTCCAGTCCTTTTATAATTTTATATGTCTCTTTAAGATCCCCTCTCATCCTTCTGAACTCCAGTGAATACAAGCCTAGTCTTTTCAATCTTTCCTCATATGACAGTCCCGCCATGTTTCAGTAGCTTTGCAAATCTTCTGCTTCCCTCTAATTTCATAACATTCAGAAAATAATGTAATTTATCTTTCTTGAGCCCAATTTGAACGACCTTGCAAATTACCCACATTAAACTCTATCTGCCATAATTTTTCTTATTTACTGAATCAATGTTACTTTCCAACTTGCTGCTACCATCTGCACTAGTTCCTGAGCCTTCTAATGATCATCACCAGCAAATTAGGCTACATACACAGGGGCGTGGCTGTGTTCTGCAGCTGCGGCTCACCGGCAGTCTCTCCATTTTTTTTTTGTGTTTTTTGTCATTGTCGATGTTAAATGTACGTTTTGTTTTATTTTTAATTCTGTGTATGTAGGGGGGTGGTGGGGGGGGTTGGGGGAAACCTTTTTTAAATCTCCTCCTCAATGGAGATGCGATCTTTACCGTGTCGTATCTCCGTTCGCGCTACGGCCTAACATCGTGGAGTCGGCGGCCTCCAGCTGGGATCGACCTCAAAGACTCCGGTCGCAGGGCCTGGACTTACCATCTCGGAGGCTTCGGCCGTGGGCCCTGCAGACCGCAACATCGGGAGTTCGCAGGTCCCTGGCTGGCGACCGGCTTTTGGGAGCTCCAGCCGTAGCAGCTTCGACCGCCCCGAAGCGCAAGGTACGATCAACCCGCCCGCAGGCCCTTCATCGCCCTGCGTGGCTCGGCCGCAGCACTTTCCATCGCCCGGTGGGGGCTCAGGACTTTCATCGGCCTGCTCGGCTCGGCCCTGGGACTTTCCATCGCCCGGTGGGGGCTTCAAGGGGTTGGGAGCCTCGATCACCTCGTGGCGCCACGGGAGAAGAATGAGGAGGAGATAAGACTTTGCCTTCCATCACAGTGAGGGTATGCCTGGAGCAATCACTGTGATGGCTGTTTTGTGTAAAAAATTGTATCTGTGTGTCTTGTGCTTTTTGATGTCTGCTGCCGGACCCTGACGTGAGAGGACGCTGGCGTTGAGTATTCGCCGCTTTTCCGTCAGGATAGTTTGTCTGTTTGTTTCTATGTTAATTGTATTTGTAAAGCGCTTTGAGCATGTGATAAGGCGCTATATAAAATAAATATATTATTATTATTATTATTATAATTGGTAACCTAGAACAATAACAGGAGGATGTGAAATGCAAAGCATTGCATATAATATGAAAGTTTCCAATTTTCTGACCTACAATCTACACACAGCACTCCACTGACCTGTAATACAGTCTCCTGCTTTAGCCTGATTTTTCTTTCATTTTCAGTTTGAAGTTATTTTCGATTTTGCAATTCCTTCAGTACTTCCATCATGACTGTGAACATAAAATACAATCTTCTGAGCGGAATGAAGACAATGCAAGTTATTGTAAAATCAGTCACAGTTCAACAAAGAGGGATATTACCATAGGTTTACCTACAGGTAAAAGAGAATGGTACATCAAGTTGGAGGTTATGTTATGCTCCATAGACCTAAAATGCAAAACTTTAAAAAGATTAAATTATATTTTAATAAATTACATTTTTCTCAGGACATATATGCAATAATGACATAATGATTTCCCTGGCATCGGGCTCACTAAAATCTTGGTGGGAGGGATAGATGAGGGCAAACAAGATTCTGGTTGCTTCTCTTGTATGTGCTTGCCTCCTGCGATTGCAAACGTGTTGTCAGGTTGCAATTGACAGAGGGTTTGCAAGGACCCCATGCTGCCTTAAATTGGTATCATTGTGTCATTTTGCTTCTAGAAAGATTCTTGTCATTCTTTGAGGGTCCATATTCCCAATGTGGCTTGAATCCGCCCCTGCTCCTTTCCCCCCAGTGAAATTAACTGTTTTCCACTGGGAAATTAATCAGTTCATCCAATGGCACATAAGGTCCAAGGACCATCGTAGATCCTGATTGAGTCACTGGGACAATCAGTGGGTCTTCACGTCCTCTAGCTGGTTTGCATCAAATGAAAACACCGAAACTGGTCCATTTCAAGGCATGCTAGAAAATCCTCTAGCATCGAAACCCTAGAACAGAGAGACCTTGTTCCCTGCACATGGTGTCACAGGTGGACAGCTTGGCAAGTAAACCACATGGCATGCTCGCCTTTATCAGCCGAGACATTAAATGCATGAGTTGGATCGTCATGTTACAGTTGTGCAAAACATTGATGGGGCCATATGTAGAGTTTTGTGTGCAGTTCTGGTTGCCACTTTACAGAAAAGATGTGGTTAAACTAAAGATGGTGCAGAAAAGATTCACAATGGTGTTGCCTGGATTGGAGGGCTTGAATTGTAAGGAGACATTGAATAGGCAGGGTCTGTTTTTCTTGGAGCAAAGGAGGCTGAGAAGTAACATACTAGAGATATGTAAAATTGTGAGAGGCAGAGACAGCGTGGATAGCTGGAATCGATTCCCTATGATAGGGGTGTCTAAAACTAGAGAACATACCTTTAAGGTAGATAAAGGAGATGTAAGATCTGAGGGGTAAAGTTTTCACATAAAGAATAATTGGTATCGGGAGCTCATCCCTAAACTCAACTTTGGTGTGCGGCCTACATCTGTAACTGGCTCCTAGATATCCTGACCGGATAGATGTTAGTTGGATAAAAGACGTACGGGTTTGTAGGTTAATTGGCTTGGTATAATTGTAAATTGTCCCTAGTGTGTGGGAAAGTGTTAATGTGCGGGGATTGCTGGGCAGTGCGGACTCAGTGGATGGAGAGCCTGTTTCTGTGCTGTCTCTCTAAACTAAACTAAACTAAACTAAACTAAACTAAACTAAACTAAACTAAACTAAACTAAACTAAACCAATTATCTCTTTCACACATTTTTCCTGGAGGTGCTGTCACATACTCTGACTTTTAACTCTACCTCATCCGGCTATTTTTTATTACGCTTTATTATTTTCTTTGCACTACTTAAAATTGCACAAAATCTTTGCACACACGCTGCTGTTTGGCATTTGTTGTTGTATTTATTGTTGAATCTATCACTACCACATACTCCATTTACCCTGTGAGCCTCATGTAAACAAGGAATGTTATTGCACCCTGATGTGTATGACAATAATCTAATCTGATGCTGAATCTGGATGAACTGCCAAAGGAAGTGTTGGAGGTAGGAACAGTAATAGCATTTAAGTGGCATCTGGATGGGTACTTGAATGAGAAAAGTACAGAGGGATAGAGAATTAATTCAGGCAAGTAGGATTTGTACAGTTGGACAGGATGGCTGGCTGGCAGTGTTTCAAATGATCTCTTTCTATCTTGAGAAGTACTCCTTTTTGAATGTTTGAAGTACTCCTGCTCGTGTTTCTTTCGCTGTAAAAAAAAATTACTAATATTTCAACAATCATAATGTAATGAACTTACACAGGGAACTTCATTATAATAGTAGCTTTGGTTTGCCTGCTAAATATTAAAATGAGAACTGTGTATTTATTATTTACAATTGTGGAGCAATAACATTTCCATGGACAAAGCCGTCTGTATATTCATGAGCAACAAACAATTTGCTGGAGGCACTTAATGGTTGTCCATGAGTGTGTGTTTGGGGAAGTCCTTTGCTGGAGCATAGTGTTTTAAGTTCATATGTGTCATGTTTAATATTAGTCCGTGGTCAATAATTGTTCTTTTAATGCTGTTAGCCCTTGACAATGGCAGATAAACCAAAGCAGACAAAAGCAAAGATGTAATCATATCTAATTCATCGCAAGTGGGAGAGAATTGTGTCATTCCTCAAATGAGACCCAGGAGAATGCACTCGATGCATTGCAAGCAAATGGCAAACTGCCTAGAAATGAGGTTGTGGGCTGTTACCAATTCTTAACATGCAGTCAGAAGCAGGAAGATGGTTTTGATGCTTTCTTAAAGGAATTACAATTGTTGGCAGAAAAATTACAATTTTACAGATTTAAAGTAGTCTTGTTTTATGTGGTTCATGTTTCCAGAGAATATGTTTGGACAGAAAGATCCAGAAGGAGGCAGTTTGAAGGCAAGTAATTGTAAAAATGTTGCGTGACTCTGTAAGCTTTTCCATGAATAAAGTATTCTTCACTAAAAGTCTAAATCACTGACTATTTACTGTTCGTTAGCCACCAATATGAAGGATACAAAGGCCTGGCGTTAGAGCTGCCAGTTGATGAAATTATGGGTTTGTATACCGTATCTGAATTCCAATACCAACAATCGGTGTATTCAGCCCCATTTGAGGTAACACGTGGACATGCACTGAAAGAGAGTGAGTTGCATGAGTTAATAGAACACAATAAATCCACCAAAGCCATTGTATTTCTTGGAGAGAGTGGTTGGAATTGTTTATGCTGTATGTTGAGTTAATTACGGCAGAGCAGACAACAGCAAAGACATTATTGTCCAAATGGTCCCAAGGGGAGAGAATTGCTTCATATTATAACACTCTCAAGTGAGTCCCAGAAGAATGCATGAGATACCTTACCAGCGTGTTGCAATCCACCTAGAAATGGAACAATTGACAGTTTATATATGTGACACAAAACATAGTAGGGGAAATCCCTTGATACTTCCTTAATTGAGCTGTGGTTGCTAGCAGATTATTGCAGTTTCACAGATTTGAAGTACTCGTTTGTCAGAGATTGAATTGCTTATGGATCCCACGAGAAGAGCTTGAGGTAATGGCTGTTTATTGCAACATAGTTACCTCAAGAAAAATGTGTTTGGACATGCAAGCCACTGAACCAATTCAAAGCTAAATTGGAAATATTGGAGGGGCCACAGAGCAAGAACACGTGGTGAAGTATGGGATGAAGCTTAGCAAAGGGAAATGCAACCAAGGATGCATAGTGTTGCAAGTATTATGGATAACAACATCAACAGCTAAACAAAAATTGCTAATATATTTGGGAAAGGATATGAGCAATGCAGACTGGAAAATCATCACTCAGAATGTGTTATGAAGAGGGTATCCAAAACCTATGGGGTGAAGGAGTTAAGCTGTGCATGGGTTATATTCAGAGTACTGGTTGATGACAGTAAAATGTCAATTCTGTGATAAAGCAGCCTCATTATGTATCAATGCCAAGCTCGGGTGCAAGGCCAACCAATGCCGTTTCAATTTGATTCTGGAGCAACATGTTATGTCGTCCCAAATAAGCCATCAATCATGGAGCATTTCAGTCGAAAGCAAACAGTTGTGTGCGATCAATGTACAACAGGGGTACACCAAATCCCCTGCGAGGTATCTCTGACATTTGTGAACCCAGAGAATCAAAAAGACATAAGTATTTCATTGTAGACACAAGGAACTGAAGATGCTAGTTTACAAAACAGACATAAATTACTGGAGTAACTCAGCGGGTCAAGATCCTTCTTCAGACTAATTGTAGTGGGGGGGGGGGGGGGGAGGGGAAGGGAGGGCAGGAGAAAGTTGAAAAAGGGGTGGGGGCCAGGCTTTGTGGCACCTCTTTTCCAGCTTGCTTCCTCCGATTACAATTAGTTTGAAGAAGGGTCCTGACCCGAAACATCACCTAACCATGTCTCCCAGAGATGGTGACTGACCCACTGAGTTACTTCAGCACTTTGTGTCTTTTAAGCATTTCATTATAACGGACCAGGAAGATGGTACACACATATTTTGAACCAGCACAATGCAGTAGATAAGATTGATAACGTACACAGGGTCCTAAAGTTTGATCAGCGGGTTAGGGCTGAGCTCATTCGGAAGTCAGGACCATTGCAGGGGTTAAACCTTGTCTTTTTGGAGGGCCAGGAGGATTGATTGAGGGGGCTGGGGATGGGGGGAAGAGTGGGTCTGGTCAAGAGGTGAATGGCATGGGGGGGGGGGGGGGGGTGAGGGTTAGGTGAGGCCAAGGACAGGTCTTGCCTTAATGGGGCCCCAATAAGGCATAGAGCTGTGAGGACCTGGATGTCCTGCGAATGTCTGATGATGGGGTAACTCCTTGGATAACTTGTTCTAATTTTCCTGGCCATGCCAACGAGAGCATAAATTAACTTGAAGCATGTCTGACAAATAAATTGCATCAGATGAGCAAAGAGGACAAACATCCTGGCAACCACACAGCTGAATTTCCAGAATGAAGCGAAATAACATGGAAATGGTTGTCCTTGCACTCTGGACTGTGGCAAATACATTATCAGCTGTTGGATGTTCTGTGCAAGGACAGAGACAGGGTCAGATTCAACAGTGTTGTTCTTCTGTGTCACATGACCTAATTTCTAAGCCATTGTCTTCCCATTACAAACATGGCTTTGACACAAGTTCATGTCAGGGAATTAGTAATAAAATCCAAACCCATGCCTGTTATTAAATCACTTTTATTGAATCAAACTGGTCAGGCAGTTTGCTAAATGAAAAGCATTTCATTTTTTGGTTCAGTTTTTTTCAATCGAACATCTTCCATTAATATGATTCTTCCTTCACCAATTGGCGCACAGTTTACTGCTTCTTAGCATGATATTCAATCATTTGCTTGAATAAGATTTTCTTCAGTTGGCAGCATTGACAGTGTGAGATTAAGTTCAGCTAGTTTCACACAACATGGTATAGCCCAGGGAGAAAGAAGGAACTGCAGATGCTGGTTTAAACCGAAGATAGACACAAAAAGCTGGAGTCATTCAACAGGACAGGCAGCATCTCTGGAGAGAAGGAATGGGTGACATTTTGGTCGAGGCCCTTCTTCAGACTGGTTAGGGATAAGGGAAAACGAGAGATATTGATGGTGATGTGGAGAGATAAAGAACAATGAATGAAAGATGCAAAAAAGTAATAATAATAAAGGAAACAGGCCATTGTAAGCTGTTTGTAGGGTGAAAATGAGAAGCTAGTGCAACTTGGGTGGGGGAGGAATAGAGAGAGAGGGAATGCCGGGGCTACCTGAAGTGAGAGAAATCGATTTCATACCACTGGGCTGCAAGCTTTTTAACCTGACTCTGACAATGGAGGAGACCTAGGACAGAAAGGTCTGAGTAGGAATGGAAAGGAGAATTAAAGTGTCCACTAACCAGGAGATCAGGTTGGTTCATGCGGGCTGAGCGAAGGTGTTCATCGAAACAATCGCCCAGTCTGCATTTGATCTTGCCAATGTATGAGTCCACATCATGAACAACGGATGCAGTAGATGAGTTTGGAGGAGGTGCAAGTGAACCTCTGCGAACCTGAAAGGACTATCGGGGTCCCTGGACAGAGTCGAGGAAGGAGATATAGCGACAGGTGTTACATCTTCTGCGGTTACAGACGAAGGTACCTGAGGAGGAGGTTTGGGTGAGAAGGGAAGAGTTAATCAGGGAGTTGCCAAGGGAACGGTCTCTGTGGAAGGTGGAAAGGGGTGGAGATGGGAAAATGTGGCTAGTGGTGGGATCCCGTTGGAGGTGGCGGAAATTTTGGAGGAATATGTGTTGTATGCGACGGCTGTCAGGGTGGGAGGTAAGGACTAGGGGGACTCTGTCTCTGTTGCAATGAGGGGGGGAAACGGCGGAGCTGCAGGGTACCAAGAAGACATGATTGAGGGTCTCATCTATGATTGGAGAGGGGAACCCCTGTTCCCTAAAGAATGAGGACATCTCAGATGTTCTAGTATGGAACACCTCATCTTGGGCTCAGATAAGGCTTAGACGGAGGAATTGGGAGTAGGGGATAGAGTCTTTGCAGGAAGCAGGGAGGGAAGAAGTGTAGACAAGATAGTTGTGGGAGTCAGTGGGTTTGTAATAGACGTCGGTCAATAGTCTATTTCCTGTAATTGAGACTGAGATCAAGGGGGGGGGAGGTGTGGGAGATGGTCCAAATAAATTTGAGTGCAGGATGAAAATTGATGGTGAAGTTGATGGTACATAGAAACATAGAAACATAGAAAATAGGGGCCATTCGCCCCTTCGAGCCAGCATCGCCATTCAATAAGATCATGGTTGATCATCCAAAATCAGTATCCCCTTTCGGCTTTTTCCTTGATTCCTTTGGCCCAAAGAGTTAAAACTAACTCTCCCTTGAAAACATCCTGTGAATTGGCTTCACTACCTTCTGTGGCAGAGAATTCCATAGATTCACAACTCTCTGGGTGAAAAAGTTTTTCCTCATCTCAGTCCTAAATGGCCTATCCCTTATTCTTAAACGGTGACCCCTGGTTCTGGACTCCCCCAACATCGGGAACATTTTTCCTGAATCTCCCCTGTCCAATCCTCTAAGAATTTAATGTATTACTATAGGATCCCCTCTCATTCTTCTAAATTCCAGCGAATACAAGCCCAGTTGACCCATTCTTTCATCATACGTCAGTCCCGCCATTCCAGGAATTAACCTGCTGAACCTACGCTGCACTCCCTCAATAGCAAGAATGTCCTTCCTCAAATTTGGACAGCACACTGCACACAATACTCCAGGTGCGGTCTCACCAGGGCCCGGTACAACTGCAGTAGGACCTCCTTGCTCCTAAACTCCAATCTTCTCGCAATGAAAGCCAACATGCCATTAGCTTTCTTCACTGCATGCTGTACATGCACGCTTACTTTCAGTGACTGATGTACAAGCACACCCAGGTTTCGTTGTACCGCCCCTTCTCCTAATCTGACACTATTCAGATGATAATCTGCCTTCCTGTTCTTGCCATCAAAGTGGATAACCTCACATTTATCCACATTGTACTGCATCTGCCATGCTTCTGCCCACTCACCCAACCTATCCACGTCAACCTGCAGCCTCATAGCATCCTCCTCGCAGCTCACACAGCCACCCAGCTTTGTGTCATCTGCAGATTTAGAGATGTTACATTTAATTCCCTTGTTTGAATCGTTAATAGATATTGTAAACAACTGGGGTCCCAGCACCGAGCCTTGCAGCACCCCACTAGTCACTGCCTGCCATTCTGAAAAGGACCCATTAATTCCTACTCTTTGCTTCCTGTCTGCCAACCAGTTCTCTATCCATGTCAATACTCTATCCCCAATACCATATGTTCTACTTTTGCACACTAATCTCTTGTGTGGGACTTTGTCAAAGGCTTTTTGAAAGTCCAGATACACCACATCCACTGGCTCTCCCTTATCCAGTCTACTCGTTACGCCCTCAAAAAATTCCAGAAGATTAGTCAAGCATGATTTCCCCTTCATAAATCCATGCTGACTTTGACTGATCCCGTCACTGCTTTCCAAATGCGCTGCTATAACATCTTTAATAATCAACTCCAGCATCTTCCCCACTAACGATGTAAGGCTAACTGGTCTATAATTCCCTGTTTTCTCTCTCCCTCCTTTCTTAAAAAGTGGAGTTATATTGGCTACTCTCCAATCCACAGGAACTGATCCAGAGTCGAGAGAATATTAGAAAATGATCACCAATGCATCCACGATTTCTAGGGCCACCTCCTTGAGTACTCTGGGATGCAGACCATCAGGCCCCACAGATTTATCTGCCTTCAGTCCCAACAGTTTGCCTAACACCATTTTCTGACTAATGTGGATTCCCTTCAGTTCCTCCCTCCCACTAGATCCTCGATCCCCTAGTATTTCCGGGAGATTGTTTGCATCTTCCTTAGTGAAGACAGAACCAAAGTACTCGTTTAACTGTTTTGTCATTTCCTTGTTTTCCATTATAAATTCACCTTTCTCTGACTGTAAGGGACCTACATTCGTCTTCACTAATCATTTCCTTTTTACACACCTGTACAAACTTTTACAGTCAGTTTTTATATTCTACGTAAACTTTCTTTCATGCTCATTTTTCCCCCTTTTAATGAACCCCTTTGTCCTCCTCTGTTGAGTTCTAACTTTCTCCCAGTCCTCTGGTTTGCCGCTTCTGGCCAATTTATTTGCCTCTTCCTTGGCTTTATCACTGTCCTTGACTTCCCTCGTCAGCCACGGTTGAGCGCCTTCCCAGTTTTATTTTTTCACCAGACAGGGATGAACAATTTCTGGAGTTCATCCATGCGGTCTTTAAATGTTCACCATTGTATCTCTACTGTCAACCCTTTAAGTACAATTTGCCAGTCTATCCCAGCCAATTCCTGTCTCATGTCTTCAAAGTCTCCTTTATTAAAGTTCAGGACCCTAGTCTCTGAATTAACCGTGTCACTCTCCATCCGAATGCAGAATTCCATCATATTATGGTCACTGTTGCCCGAGGGGCCTTGCACAACAAG
This sequence comes from Rhinoraja longicauda, assembly GCF_053455715.1. Taxonomy (NCBI): domain Eukaryota; kingdom Metazoa; phylum Chordata; class Chondrichthyes; order Rajiformes; family Arhynchobatidae; genus Rhinoraja; species Rhinoraja longicauda. The sequence continues at coordinate 73,854,134 of NC_135954.1, forward strand.
ATTGTACAGCCCAAGATGGTTTGCCTTTTATTTCAATCTTGAGGGACATCTGCTTAAGCTGCGTATAACTGTGAGCTGTATGTTTTTATTAGTTGTGAAATGAAAGCGAGATTATAAGGTTGACCAGGCGGATAGCTTTCTATTTATTTACAAGATGGTGCGGCTGAATCGACAGCGAATGCTAGATTTGCAAATAAGCAAACTGTGTTGAGTATAGCTGGGAGCTGTTGTAAATGTTCTGAATTCCTGGGATGCAGCTGTGCCAGTATTTTCTAGCTTTCTGTATGTCAATGAGGCATGGGCACTGTGATTTGTTGCAGAGCACAGTTATTCTGGCAGATATCCCAGTAACCGTGGGAATGTGCCAGCATCTGATTCGGAATGTCTTTTCTTAAACTCCGTGATAATTGCAACTAATTGTTTCAATTAGATCACATGAACAAACCATCATTGGATACTTTGTGGTAGAATGATACCATTTTGAAGATGGCCAGCTTTTACTCAGAAATTATTGACTGAATCTAATTCCTAAAAATGCGTGGATTACAATCATACCAGATGTTAAATTGCAAAATATTTATCACGGGAACCAAAATCACTTTGATCTTCCACTCTACTGTGCACATGATGTGCACTATTTATGTCTCTCCTTATTTCAATAAAGGGAACTGGTGCTCAAAACCCTTCCTACTGAGCAAATTCAACTGCTTTGTAAACCACCCATCATGGCCTCCAAGATACTTAATGCAATGAGGGCATAACAGGCCATCAAATATACTTGTATAATGTTTTAAAAAAAACATTGTCAAAATTCTTGTTACATATAGGCACAGAGATTTTCTTGGCTATCTTTGGCAGATCTCTGTGAGAGGCTGTTTCTGCCTATCCAGGTACTCTTTATTGTCTTCCAATCCCACAAGATAAAGCATGCTAGTATTACGGTAAACCATACCAATTTATGCAGTATATATAGCTCTTATAGATTAATGTTGAAATAATTTTTGAAACAATCATATGCCAAACAGTATATGGTGCGTGTTACGGCCACTAAATTCAGTTAATATTAACGTATCGGACTGAAGTCGGGGTAGATGGGACTAAATACATTGAGACCAATTGGTTGCAATTGTGCCACGTGGACAGTGAGCACACTTTTCTGAGTGATATATTCCATTTGTACTGGAGCTTAATGAAAACCTACAGAAAACCCAGTAACCAGACCTCAACCCACAATGAATTGAAGAATTAGTTCTGGAGTGGAAATGGCACACAGCCAAATTTAATGATGAAGCAGGTTTTATCACAGTATTAAAATTTAATTATAACTGAATGCAAATAGCCACACTTGGATATTTCCTTTTAATTCATGCTGAGGGAGGGTTGCAGAAAAACTGTTCTGTGCTGATATAAAATCAATATTTAAAAAACTCCTATTTTTAATTAAATAAACAGATATGAAAGATAGTTAAGATTTCTAATTCATGTTATTTTGTCAATTCATCCCTCGGAAGGTGTTTTTGAAGGATATGTCATCATCTACTTGTATAGAAGAGCAGACTTTATTGTCCATGTGCTCTCCTTAATGTTTTTGTTCTAATTTGAACTAACATTTTGCATTCAGATGTAATGTTTGTAATTATCGCTTTTAATACATGTCTTTCAAGTAACAACAATAATGGTATTCTGTCTGGAAGAGCAAGAGTCAAGTTGGCTGCTTTGGCAGGTGTGGTTACAACCAAGATGGATGACCTTGCCAAAAATCCAATCCTGTAGGTGCAAAGACAATTGTCATTGTAGGTATCAGCTCACTCAGATACAGTGGCACCGTGGTGGAGCCTCATGAAAACTCAGGTCCAACCCACTCCAGTACTGCTGGCGATTATCATTGTAAGACAAGAAAAGCTGGAGTAACTCAGCGGGACAGGCAGCATCTCTGGAGAGAAGGAATGGGTGACGTTTTGGGTCGAGACCTTTCTTCAGAGTAGTCAGGGAAAAGGGAAACTAGAGATATAGACGATGTTTAGAGATAAAGAACAATAAATGAAAGATATGCAAAAAAGTAACAATTATAAAGGAAACAGGCCACTATTAGTTGGGTGTTGGTTGAAAATGAGAAGCTGGAGCGACTTGGGTGGGGGAGGGATAGAGAGAGAGGGAATGCTGGGGTTATTTGAAGTTAGAGAAATCAATATTCATACCACTGGGCTGCAAGCTGTCCAAGCAAAATATGAGATGCTGTTCCTCCAATTTGCATTTAGCCTCACTCTGAAAATGGAGACCTAGGACAGAAAGGTCAGTGTGTGAATGGGAAGGAGAATTAAATTGTTTAGTGACCGATCCATGAGTGTCATTGAATCCCTGGCTTTGATCTCTTGTTTGACTGACTCATTGTAAATCACTGTGAAGAGCATCAATAGCATTGTATGTTACCAGAACGAGCAACAGAGGGAGATGGGAGTTCATACAAATGTGCTGGAGGTACTCAACTGGTCAGGCAGCAGAGAAACAGAGAGAAACCTTCTGGTCAGTGATCTTTCATTGGAAGTAGAGAAATGAGAAGACAAGGGTGTTTTCAGAAGGATGGAGAACATTAAGCAGATGATTATGAATATGGAGATCAAGGGAATACAGACAATACAACTGCTGTTTGAGCCATCAAAGGGAGGATAGTGAAAGTGCGTTAATCATAACTGTTTGAAGAGGTGTAAATCAAGGGAGATGAGTGAGAACAGAAGGGAGAAAGACAAACAGGCTGGAACTGTGATTTCGAACAAGGCAATTGTTGCAAGTCTAATATAAAGAGAGATGCTGGAAATAATCAGCAGATCAGGCAGCATCTGTGGAGTTGATTTTTCAGTTCTGACATGAAGAGAAAAGACTGGTTATCCAAAATTGTTGAATTTAACCAAGGGTTAAGAGGGGTACAGCATTCACAGATGGAATAGGAGGTGCTGTTCCTCAAACCTGCATTGGGCTTCACTTGTACAATGTGAGGAGCCACAGCAGGAGTGGAATGGAGAGTTCAGAACAGGCCTTCTGCAATCCAATCACCCATGGTGGTGCTCCTTATTGGAGAAGTGAGAGAAAATTGGCTTGTTTTTCAGAGCTTATGTTGTTCAGCAAGGATACAAGGGATAGATTGAAAAGATTAATCACAGACATTTTTGAGACAGCTTTAATAGAAGATTCAAGGTTACATATTTTTAATTTGGTTAGTTTAGGGAAGCAACCTGGAAATAGGCCCTTTGATCCACTGAATCCACACCCACGATCGATCACCTGTACACTAGTTCTACATTATCCCATTTTCACATCCTACACAACAGGAGGAATTTACAGAAGCCAATTAAACCTACAAACTAGCACATGTTTGGAATGAGGGAGGAAACCGAAGCACACGGAGGAAACCCACGTGGTCACAGAGAGAACCTGCAAACTCTGCACAGACAGCACCTGTTGTCATAGACAATAGTCAATAGACAATAGGTGCAGGAGTAGGCCATTCGGCCCTTCGAGCCAGCACCGCCATTCAATGTGATCATGGCTGATCATTCGCAATCAGTTCCCCGTTCCTGCCTTCTCCCCATACCCCCTGACTCCAGACAATTGGCCTCCACTGCCTTCTGAGGCAGAGAATTCCACAGATTCACAATTCTCTGACTGAAAAGGTTTTTCCTCATCTCCATTCTAAATGGCCTACCCCTTATTCTTAAACTGTGGCCCCTTGTTGTGGACTCCCCCAACATTGGGAACATGTTTCCTGCCTTTAACGTGTCCAACCCCTTAATAATCTTTTTCCCCTCACAAAGCAGCCTAGAGGGGCAATAATATTGCAAAGCTTGCAGTCCTGTTGACTTAGATCAAAAGTAGCTCCTTGAAAAACTGTTAAGCTGAGGCTTTTGGACAAAAGATTTATTCAATTAGGTCAGTCAAGAATTTGTCTGGCCCTCGTTGACCTTCACTCATCTGGGGAATAATCCTGGAAGTGAAAGAAGCTTTTCTGTGAAGCGAGCAGCATTAAAATGAATTCCTTACTTTTCTCTGTCGACAAGAGTATCCAACTTTTATTGAAGCCAAACAAAATATCCATTACTGGAATTTCCCTTGCAGGTGGGAATCAGAAGAATTCATTGTGGCCTCCTCCTTCACGTCCACCAGCTGCATGTCTAAGGACTTTACCAAATACAGCATTGTAGCAATAAAACTGGTTGTAAAGGCATCCAAAGACACAATGGACCAGCACATAGCAATATATTTTCAGTGACTAAAAAAAAATCACTCCTTTAGCAGGAAATTTCACATTGGACATTTTGGTGCTGGATAAACATTACGAATTGTACAGGTATAAACTATAACACTGTTATTTCCACAGGGAAGAGCATGATTCAGAAGGTTAGAGCACCACCCTTTAACCTCAGGGCATTTGATTTAAATCTAACTCAGACGAATGGATAAATGTCAGTTCTTAATGTAATTTAATTTAAATCCAACTCAGCCAAATGGATAAAAACCAATTCTTAATGCAAGCTGGAAGGATTCTCGATCAGTGGGACCTAGCAGTCTGAATCCAATCATTTATAGACCCGAGTACCGCAAACTGACCAAACATAGCATTAATGGGCATTGAACTAGCTTACTTGGTCAAATCCACCACAAGAACTTAAGATGTGGGAAATACAAACGTGACACTAGTACAGCTGGGGTGCTAAGGTTAAGGGGGGCATCTGAGATGAGGATTTCTTGGCTTCACATCATAGCCAGACTGACCTGGTGCTCTAGTAACTTAAGCTGAAAATAGGAAAGGTGGTGCTCTGGTGACATTAATATCTCATCTTTCTCCAAATGTAAATTTAGTTTATATTAGTTCAATTTAGTTTACAGCGTGGAAATAGGTCCTTCGACCCACTGAGTCCGTGCCGACCAGCAATCCCCGAACATTAACACTAACCTCCACACATTATAGACAATTGACACTTATACCAGGCCAATCAACCTGCAAACCTGTCTGTCTTTGGAGTGTGTTGGAGGAAACTGGAGATCCCCAAAAAACCCCATGCAGATTATGGGAGAACGTACAAACTCCGAACAGACAAGCCCCCATTTGTCAGCATCAAACCCAGGTCTCTGGCGCTATAAGGCAGCAACTCTACTGCCGTCCATAAATTATTTCCGCTCCTCTCACCAACAAAAAATTATTTCCAGTGGAAACTTAATGAGCTGTGTCTTAACATGCAGCAAACGTATTTTGACAAATGCATGCCCTAACTTTAAGTAAAGTATTGTGATGCAAAATGAAATGATTCTGTCACAAAAGTGTATGCACTATTGATACCAATCAGAATCATCGAGGGGAGAAAGAACAACAAAGAGAAGGCAGCCATCGACAATGTGGCTTTACATCTGAGCTATGTGTTGCGGTTAAAGAAAACCCATTACATTTCAATTTTAGTATCTCTTGGAAAATGACCAACAGTATTTTACAGTTCAGTGACGATATCCAAGAATAACTATTAAGTTATGCAGTGATTTTATTTCTTGGGAAGCATTCCTTTGATTCAATCATCTTTGAATTAATATTAAAACATAAATACTTTGTGAAACAATTTAAAGCACCGTGTTATTTGGTCTGTTCCTGTTTTATATTCCTGGCAGCTGTCAAAGAGCAGCACTACGCCTTGTGGCAAGATGCAAACAAATTTATGGGTTTACAGCGTTTTGTAAACACTGCTGCTCATTAGTATGTATTGTGATTTCTTGCTCATTTGCATACTTTCCCCACAGAATGTAAAACCTTATTTCAGTGGGATCATCGGAGACTTGGAATGGCTCCGACTTTCAGGTTTGAATGTACCCCAGGGTAGTGAACAGCCTGAGTAGCTTTATCAACAGAGATCAGCCTGTCTGTCAGTTTACCCCAAATGAGTTATGCTCCTCGAAGCACACCATTCCAAAATATTTTCTTTTCTTCTGGTCCATGGATTAATCGGCAATCAATTCCGTCTGTATGATTATTCATTCTCTGGCGCACTTGATAACTGCAGTGTGATCGCCCTGGTGTGTTTTGTGAAACAGTTTCTTTAATTTTTTTTTCAGTTTTGGCTGCTGTTTTCAGTTTGTCACACAATGTGAAAATAACACAACATACAAGCACCAAAGTAAACGTTGACTTATTTCTCTTCTCCTCAGGCGGCACATGCCAAAGCAGTGCACTTCCTGCCTTAATGCGGCCGCCAATTCCAGCCATGCAGCCGTCCTTGGATGTCAAACCATTTCTTCCATTCCCGCTGGACACTGCTGCTGCCGTCAGCCTTTTCCCCAATTTTAATGCGGTAAGTTCTTTGTCTCTATTCTCTGTTATTGGTCATGGGCAAACTTTATGGGGCTAGCGGATGAGAGGCATGAACATATGCCAGATCATACTTGGTATTTAAGAAGAAGAAAGAGACGGCAGGATTGCAAGATGAGTCTTTGAGAAACTGTCCGTTATAAAGAAGTTAATGTTCTCAATGTTTTTAATTGGTCATGACACCATATCTTATGTTGTCTGAATGTAAACTGCATTAGGTGCAACTGATGTCGCTGCTAAGCCTTCTGGCAGTAATTTGTAGGTTTTATTACATCATAAATAACCTTCCACTTCCTACAGGAAACATTTTTTGCTGTATAGTTTGTTGACTTTTTCTGAAACACTTTCTCAAAAGAGTAAATTACTTAGAAATCTCTGAAATCTTTGTAACGCAACAGTGGTATCTTACACTTTGACTCACCGAGTGCTAAATATCACTTCACAGCTTGTAAAATCTACATGTGTTACAACTGTGAGACAAACCTTTTGTGGCATTTAATCCAAAGAATTCCAGGTCGGGTTTAAAGCCAGAAACAACATTCTCAATACATCTACATATTATTTATCAGTGGTGATAATAGTTCCAATCCTGCTTAAGATACACCATCAACTCATACATTAAACCCAATATCCTAAATCTCTTGATATAAGTAATGTGGAGACCATCTGCTCTCACAGTCATAAACAAATGAAGTGAACAACAGCTTCTGGTGTGGACACATGGGGAGCTAAACAAGGAAATCAAAAGTCTGTTGGTCAGAATTCCTCCCTCTGGAATTTTCATTGTAACAGAACCTCTTACAGCAACTTGGTAATAAGACACAGGAAGAGTGTTAGTTTGCTGTCCTTATGTGATATGGCAGTGAAAGGTGCAACTAAAGGTCAGGATGTGTTCAATACTGTGCTGGTACATTTTTGAAATTATTAGTGTCATTGTTGATGAATAACCTGCCTGACACAGAACATCAATAGATGTGGAGATCCATACCTTCAGAAGTTAATTATTATTGAAGATGTTAACAAAAAACTCTTTGCAGTTTCTTAAAACACTTTTTTTCTGGGGGGTTTTCTACTTAGTACCACCATCCATCCATGCACTTTTAATTAATGTATGGGTTGGCTATGAATTAACTATCCAAATGTTTTTTCTTGGTTTAGACGTTGTGCTGCACATTAATCTCAAAATAAAGGAGGAACTTGCATTTATAAAAGTTCTTTAAATATATCCAAAACACGTTTCTGCCAATTAAAACACTTTTGAAGTACAGTCACTGCTGTAATGCAGGAAACCTAAAGCCAATTTGGATGCAGCCGACTTCCAGAAAGAACAACGGGGCAATGACCAAATGATTTGAAGTATCACTAATGGTCAGGGTAGCAGGGAGAATATGTAGATGTGAGGCTGCAGATGCTGGAATGTTGAGCAAAAAGCCAAGTGCTGGAGGAACTCAGAGGGCCCAGCAGCGTCTGTGAGGCGAATAGACCAAATGCTGTTTGACCCGCCGAGTTCCTCCAGCACTTTGTATTTTTTGCACAGTGTGACGTGTGTGCTTCTCAAAATGAATGATATGGGGCCTGCTATAATTCCACTTTTAACTTCTCATTCATAAAACAGTGCACTGAAAAGTCAGCCCAGAACCTATAACCTTCTGTCTTAAGTGAGGCAAATGGGTTGCAGCTTAAAAACTTTCCGGTCAAGAAGGTAAACACTCCCTGCCCTGATTATAGAAGTTCAGATGGTCCGGTGAAACCATTGTGTCCAAAGAACTTCCTAATTACAGCAGGTTCCTGGATAAAACCCCACTCGGTTAATGCACAGGTGTCTGTACAGTGAGAAGTTGTCACAAAATCTGGATCATCGTGAGTTAAGGTTTAGGAAGGAACTTTTTCCTCGTCCAGACATCTCTCCAGACTCGCACACACAGAATCAATCTGAAGAAGTCTCGACCTGAAACGTCACCCATTCCTTCTCTCCAGCGATGCTGCCTGTCCCGCTGAGTTACTCTAGCTTTTTGTGTCTATCGTGAGACGGTTTGTCGCATTGCTCCTTGCAATCCATCCAAACATGTCTTAATCTTGCCCTAATGCTTATGTAGACTACTACCAAGGTTACAAAGCAAAGAGATTTGTCATTCATGTCAGTGCTTAGGTTGCAATGTCAATCTGGATTAGAGCTGACCGAAGGCAGCAAAGCATCACTGTGTCAGACTACTTTGGATGAGGTAGTCTCAGTGCGATTCATGTTGAGATCTCACACAGTGCAGTACCAGTGCACTGTCAAACCAATAGTTGTAGGAAAGTAACTGTTCCAGAACTTGGTGGTGTGGGACGTTAGCATCAGTCACTAGCACAGAGGTCCATTGACAGGCTGGACTGCAGTGTGAATCATCACTTTCGCACAGTGAAGGGGAAAATTCTGCAAAAGATTAATGGAGACATTTCCACATCTATTTTTGGGACAGCACTCCAGTTTTCCAGTGAGCTGTCTATAAACTTGATAAATGTAAAGCAGACTCTTTATATTTATCAAATTTTCAGACAGTTCTCTGGAAAGCTAGAGTGCTGTCCCAAAAAAGTTTATGTATTTCAAAAAAAGTGTTCTTTTCTTTCCAGTTCCTGTTGTGCCTTATTTTGTGCGAATTTTAATCATTAAGGGTTTTCAAAAGAATAAATTGGGAGAGGAGTGTAACTTTGTGAGTGCAGTTGTGATCAAGCTGTTTAGCGATGTGTGGGCAAGGAACTTAGTTTCCCGGTTTTTCCCAATTTAAGAAACCCAGAAACTAACATTATTCTGAGCTACAGTTCAGTTAGACTTCTTTGACTTGATAGATTGAGAGTTAACGTTAGTCTCCAGAAACTTGAGCACAGAATCTGTACTGAAGCTCCAGTGTTGAAGGCACAATTATTTAGTAGTGACAATTATTTTAGGAGGTCTTACCTTGAGTTCCAGCCTTTTATGTTACAAGATGTCACATAAAAGGCTGGAACTCAAGGTAAGAGCTCAATGGGACAGACAGCAGCTGCAGTCTCTGAGCTTAACATGCATTGTAGATTGTTTATCATACAGTAGGCAGAGGGTTAGAATAAAGGGGCCCATCTTCAGATTGGAAAGACAAACGAAGCGCCTGAAGAATAGTCCTTAGCCCTCAATTATTTACTATTTATGACAACGACCAGGAGGAATGGCAGAATATAAGGTTTGCTTTGATAACCCAAACACAGGTGGGAGGGCTTACTGAGATACCGATATTTGAATTCTGCAGCAGTCTCGAGATTGGTTGAATAACTTGGCAAATGGAATTTTATGCAGTAACGTGTGAGATCATGCATTTCAGTAGGAAGACTGGTTATTAACAATGCACATGAGCACCAAGGGATCTAGGTGTTCTTGTGCATGACTACAAAACGTTTGTATTCTGGTACAGCAAGTAATTAAGAAAGCAAATGGTTCTTTATTACTAAGGGTTTGGACTTATAAAAGGTTTTGTCACAATTGAGCAACTTGTTGGTGAGGCCACACAGGCCACCATGTACAGATTTGGTCCCCAATTTAAGGAAGTATATACAAGCAATGGAGGGCATTCAGAAGAGATTCCCAGGTTTAATTCTTGGTATAAGAATGTTGTCCTCTCACAAATGTAGACCTGTATTCATTGGAATTCAGAAGAATGAAAAGTAATCTTAAAAGGATGCAGAAAAGATTTACAAGGGTGTTAATAGGATTTAAAGATCCTGAGTTATCGGGAGAGGTTGAGTAGGCTGGGACCTCTTTCATTGGAGCGTAGGAGTCTGAGGGTTGATCTTATAGTAGTGTAGAAAACCATGAGGGGATGCGATAGGTTGAATGCAGAAGCTTTTTCCCAGGGTAGGGGAATTGGCAGAAATTTAAGGTGAGAGGGGAAATAGTTAATATGAACCTATGGTGCAACTTTTGCACACAGAGGTGGTGGGTTTATGGAAGGACCTGCCAAAGAAAGTAGTCGGGACATATACAATAACAACATTTAAAATACATTTGGACAGTGTAGATCAGTGCATGTTCCTTTAACATAGTGACCTCACCACTACTAACCACTCCCCATTGTCTCTGGTATAATTGTAACTTCCCCACCTCCAGCTCGCTCTCTAGTGCCAGTGATGACCACGGACAGCTAGGGCATAATGTATGTGTAGTGTCATTAATAAACTTATATAGTAAAAGACTCTGCCTACGAGTGGCATCCTTTTACATGGTGTCAGATCGGTAGACTTGCGTCTCCTGTTTATCGGTTTTTTAGTTTATCATTTGTTTCTCCCAATTGTGTCCCCTCCTTCCACTTTGCCATGTCTTCCTCGTGTCGTCGTCCGGACACGCTCGTTTTCGATGAGGACATAGTGCACCGCTGGACTGTCTTCCAGCGGGACTACGAACACTATATAGCGATTGCCTATCCTGATGCAACTGCTGCGATAAAAGCTCACCTGCTCCTCAACCTGGCTGGTCCGGAGGCAATGGAACGCTATGCGTCGTTCCAATTCGTCCCTCCGGAGGACCGCAACGACCCGGTATGTCTCATGGCTAAGTTCACTGCCCTGTGCGATATACCCACCAATAACATTATCGAACGTTTCAAATTTTTCTCGCGGCGTCAGACTCCAGGGGAGCACGTTGACGCCTTCATTGCATCTTTACGACATATGGCTCGGCGGTGCCGCCTTCAAACGATTACACCCGACGAGATGATCAGGGACGTCCTGGTCAACGGTCTCCTAAACTCTAAGCTGCGGGATGAGCTCCTGATGAAGCCTGACCTGTCGCTGACGGACGCCATACATGCCGCACGCATGGCCTCTGCTGTTGGCTCAGTATCTCGGCCGGCGCCCCAGGACATAAATTTCACCGGCCGCCGGCGATTGAATGACCCGCAGACCCGGGTCGCCCCCTCCGCGCCCGCTATGGTCACCCCTCGCAGATGCCCAAACTGCAACTTCTCGTCACACAGGTATAACGTTTGCCCAGCGCAGGGCAAAACTTGTAATTCCTGCGGGAAGCAGAACCATTTTTCTGCAGCTTGTCGTTCTCGTGGGAGACCTGTCCCTGCTCCTAGAGGGAGTCTAAACAACCTTGCCAACGATGATAGCGAAACCGGTTCCCGGAACCAACATGAGGTACTCCATGGCTCAGATACAACTTCCTCCCATGGAGACTCTCTGGTGTTTTCGCTCTTGGGAGCACCTGCATTGATAACGGATCCATCCGTGCATGTTACAGTCAATGGACACTCCTTCCCTGCCAAGGTCGATACTGGGGCGTTTGCAAATGTTATGTCTGTGCGCCTCTTCGAGCAGATAAGTTCGGGGGAGAGGGTTACTCCTGACAACTCCCGCCTCCATGCCTATGGGGGAGGCGTTCTGATTGCCGTGGGAAAGGCAACGGTTATCTGTACTGTTCTGGAGACCTCTCGGCCCCTCACGTTCCTCCTGCTAGCATCTGAAAACGTCACCCTGCTGGGCGCCCGTGCATGCCAGGACTTTGGTTTGGTCTCATTTCACCGCGACATCCACCTGGTGCAGGCCCCCATGGACCCCCTGATCGAGTACCCTGACCGATTTGATGACGTCCTGGGGAAGCTGCCCTGTGCCTACAAGATCGTTGTGGACCCGGGGGTCGACCCAGTGGTCAGACCGGCCCACCGTGTGTCTTTTGCCATGAAGGGCCGCGTGGAGTCCACACTACGTGGCATGGTGGACATGGGCATCCTCAAGGAGGTGAGTGCCCCCACCCAGTGGGTCTCCACCATGGTGGTCGCTGCCAAGAAGGACGCGAGCGAGATCAGGATCTGCATCAACCCCAAGGACCTGAACCTGGCTATTAAACGCCCGCACTACCCCATGCGGACGGTGGAGGACGTCGCGGCACAGGTCGGTCCAGCCACGGTTTTCTCGGTCGTGGATGCCAAGAGCTCCTTTTGGCAGATACCGCTGGATGCACGTTCCTCCTTCCTGACCACCTTCAGCACACCGTTCGGCAGGTTCCGTTTCCTCCGCATGCCTTTTGGGATCAACTCGGCAAGCGAGGTTTTTCAGCGTACGATGGAGCAGCTGTTTGCTGGGTTGCCGTGCGCCATCATCGTGGATGACATCTTGGTGTACGGGAGGGACGTCGCTGAGCATGACCGACACCTCCGCCAGGTCCTGGACAAGGCTCGTGAGATCAACCTCAAGCTTAATCGAAGGAAGTGTCGGTTCCGCGTTGAGGAAGTCACCTACGTCGGCCACGTTTTCACGGCGGGTGGCCTGAAGCCAGACCCCGCGAAGACGGCGGCGATCACCGAAATGCCCGCTCCCACTGACGTGCCCGGCCTGCAGCGCTTCCTGGGCATGGTCAACTACTTGGGTAAGTTCATACCCGACCTCAGCGAACTGAGTGCCCCCCTGAGGGAGCTGACCAAGAAGGACAATGCCTGGGTCTGGCTCCCGCACCACCAATCGGCCTTCGTGGCCCTGAGGTCCAGACTCGCACGGACCCCGACTTTGCAGTTTTTCGACCTGAACAGGCCAATTGTCCTCACCTGCGATGCATCTCGGTTCGGCCTTGGTGCTGCCTGCCTGCAGCTCTACGACGACCGACAGCTGCCCGTCTCCTATGCCTCTCGCACAATGACCCCTGCTGAACAGCGCTACGCGCAGATTGAAAAGGAGCTCCTTGCCGTGGTGTTCGCGTGCTCCAAATTCAGAGACTACGTTCTGGGAAAAACTTTCACCATCGAAACAGACCACCAGCCGCTGGTCTCTATTTTAAACAAGCCCATCCACGCAGCCTCGTCCCGCTTGCAGCGAATGATGCTGCAGCTGCAGCGTTTTACATTCGAAATCGTGTACCGCAAAGGCAAGGAGATGTTCGTGGCAGACACTTTGTCCCGTGCCCCACTACCTTCCATTTCCCGCCATCCGTACGAATCGGCTGACCTGATGGTGTTGAACGTCAACATCGTTCCATCTTGGCAGATGCAGTCCCTGGTCACACACACTGCCGCTGATCCGAACCTTCAACAGCTTAAGGGCGTCATCCGCCGTGGCTGGCCTGAACGACGGTCTTCCCTGCCGGCTGGTGCCGTGCCCTACTTCCTGGTTCGGGATGAACTGGTGCTGCACGCGGGCGTGGTGGTGAAGGGTCACAAGGTTGTGGTGCCGGCTGCGCTGCGAGATCACTACTTCCACACTGCCCACAACGGACACCCAGGGGTGGAGGCCACGTTATCCCAGGCCCAAGCACAGTTTTACTGGCCTGGCATGGTCAAGGAGATCCGGGACAGGGTCTCCGCCTGCGCTGCCTGCAACAGCCTATTACCTCATCAGCAGCGCCAGCCTCTCCTGCAGCAGCCGGCTCCCGAGTTGCCATGGATGGCTGTTGCCGCCGATATTTTCGAGTGGCGTGGCAAACACTACCTGGTATTGGTGGACTCCTACTCCAGCTGGTTCGAGGTGGACCTGCTGCCGTCCCTCACGTCTGCTGCCGTCATCGGGAAGCTTCGCCGCCACTTCTCTACCTTTGGTTCCCCGGCATCTCTCCAGTCCGACAACGGCAGCCAGTTTACCAGCGCCGAGTTTGCTGTTTTCGCAAATCGGTGGAACTTCCGCCACATCACCAGCAGCCCCGAGTACCCGCAAAGCAATGGACTTGCAGAGCGCGCTGTCCGCAGCGCTAAGGAACTGATGGAACGTTGCCGGCTTGACAGTTCGGACTTGTACCTTGCCCTCCTCAACCTCCGCAACATCTCCCGGGACCCCGCGCTCGGTTCCCCTGCCCAGCGCCTCATGTCCCGCACCACTAGACCCCCTATCCCCGTCTCCCAGCAATCCCTGCAACCCACGGCTCGGAGCCCTGCCGCTGTCAGGGAGCGCATCACTGAAAAGCAGCTCATTCAGAAGCGCTCCTTTGACAGGTCGTCCCGTCCCCTTCCACCTTTGTTCGCTGGCCAGGTTGTCCGGATGGAGTCGACCTCCGGTCACCACCGGCTGGCCGTGGTCGTCGGCAATGCTGACTCTCCACGGTCGTACCTGGTCAACTACGAGGGCACCGTGTACCGTCGTACCCGCCAGCACCTGATGCTGGTAAACGAGCCTGCACCGCCTCCCGCGATCCCGTATTCACCTCCCGTCCAGTCCGCGGTGCCTGATGTGCCTCCTGCTCCGGTACATCCGCAGTCGCCCCAGCCACCTTCCCCTCCCTCGCCTGCGCGTGCATCGCTTCCCAGTCCTCCTCCTTCCCCTGGTTCCCCAGCCTCTGTACCCGCACCCGTTCATGCTGCTCCTTCGACCGGAGGGGATGGTGGGTTGCGCACCCGCTCTGGGAGAGTGGTCAGGCCGCCTGTCCGGTACGGTGTGTACGAGTAGTCTGCTTGTAGTTTGAGCCTAGCGCATGAGCCGTGGTCACTTTGTTTCCAAGAGGAAGGATGTAGATCAGTGCATGTTCCTTTAACATAGTGACCTCACCACTACTAACCACTCCCCATTGTCTCTGGTATAATTGTAACTTCCCCACCTCCAGCTCGCTCTCTAGTGCCAGTGATGACCACGGACAGCTAGGGCATAATGTATGTGTAGTGTCATTAATAAACTTATATAGTAAAAGACTCTGCCTACGAGTGGCATCCTTTTACAGACAGGTACATGGATAGGAAATATTTGGAGGGATATAGGCCAAACATGACTAATGAGACCAGCTTAGAGGGGGCATCTTGGTCGGCATAGAGGAGATAAGAAGATATAGTTACAAGATATGGGGACAGTTGTTTAAACCTGAGGTACAATAGTATTACTTCTCACAAAAGGTGGTAAATGTCTGGCATTCTCTACCCTGGGGCATAATGGCAATAGGAACACCAGAGGTATTTAAAGAGGAGATAGAAACATATGTGAAATATTTGAAAAAATATGCGCTCTGGTGAACTGACGTGGAAGAGGAGAAGAGATTTAAGGCCAATCAGCCATTATCCTACTGAATGAGGTGGTAGGTTTGAGGGGCCAGAAAGCTTACTCCAACTCCTATTCTCTTGTAAATATTCTAGTGTGTAAGTCACAGCAACAAAAAAAAATAATTCTGGAAAGGAAGGAGAAGACAGCAGTTTAACAGACATTGACAGGTCTGTTGTAATATTTTAAAGAAGATGTACAATTACTATACAGCCACTGGGACAGTGAGAGAACGTATAACCTGCTGTAAGAATGCAGTGAGAAGAGACAGCTCTCTCCACAAAGGGCAGGAGTGGGGATCAGGGGATTATGGCAGCATTGAAGGCACTGAGTGAAGCTTGGACTGAAACGAAAGCTAAGTAGTTAAATGTGAGACCTTTCTGGGAGGAGATAACCCAACAATTTTACTGAAAGCTACAAACACTGCAATGCAGAGCCAATATTTATATTTGTAGTAAAAGAAAACGCATTGGATTTGTTAGGAAAGTGGGAGAACTCAATAAAGAATATAACTTTTGTGATATTCCTCCTCAGGAGTCAAGGACATGCAGTGCACACGTTTGAGTGTCTGCCATTTACGGGCTGGCCATATGTTTGTTTTAGTGTGGGTCAACAAGCAATGACAGCTCGTTATTCGAGTGGGAAATGACACTTCCAGAACTGCCTGAGGAGGTTATCGAGAGGCTGAGATACAGCCCTACAAAGTGAAGGAACAAAGTGGCCTGGAAATCAGACCAGGGAAGATGTCCCAGAGGAAAGGATGCTCTGTGTCCAAGGCCAGTGAAGAATGGTCCTTATGTGTAGCCTGAGTTAAAGACATCACTGCAGCAGTGACCCAGCATTTTCAGAGCAATACAAACTTTGATGAGAGACAGTCATGGGGAAGAGTATGTAAATCGATTGAACAGTGTCAGAGAGCCGATACACATGGACAAGAATCATCACCACTGTGAGAAGTAGAATGCTCCAGGGAGGTAAAATTAATTGAGTCTGCACAGGCAATATTAATGGAGAAGGTGTAACTACACAATTTCTGAAAAACAGCTCACTTCACAAGACTTACTATTTGCAGAATTACTGAATGATCTCAGCCTTGTGTAGATTGACATGGGTGCATTAAAAGGAGATCTAAAGATCATCTGAGAGGTTTCACAGCAGGTTTGAACACTAGTATCAGTCCAATACTTTGTTGCATGAATATTACAAGACGTTGAAATCCTGGAAATGGTCCAGAGGGGGGGAAGGTATTGCAGAAACAATTGCAAAACAGAAAATTAAGATGGGTCCAAATAGCATAGATAGGAAGGATCTTTCCCTTTGTAGAAAGACCAAAAATTAAGGGGCCTAAACTTGAAGTACTCGGGAGAAGGATTAGAAGGGAAAGGAGGAGCATAAACACCTTGGTTGTATGAATTGTATGAATAGACAAAAACCCTCATTGGACATGTGTTTGAAGAGCTATGACCTGGTGCTGGTGTGTGGATAAACTGGAGAGCTCTTTCAGGATTATGCGTGTAGGGTTTAGAGCTTTATTAGGGTTTTCTGGGTTATAAAATGAGCTAAATAATCTCTTTCTATGTCTTACATCCAATGAACAACATGTGAGACCGAATTTGTATCCTTTGAAGGGATCAAGTAGAATTATCTGTGTCAGGAGCAGGTTATTTGAAGATGTAAAGAACAGTTCAGAGCAAAGCATTGTGTAGACAAGAGACCGAGTCTGAGTCTGAGTGAATTTATAATCGGTCAAATGTTAATCTATGTAAATGTATCCTCTGTAAATAGGTAGCTAATTGCATATTTTACCTGTTTAAATAGTGAACTACATTAGTATGTTCATGGTCTGTGCAGCTTTATTACCTTCATTGAAAGAGGAGAAACAGTGCAGTGCATATGTGTGGGTGTTCCTTTCAGAATGTAATACACCATCCGTGTGACTTTTGATACGTTGTACCAAACACTGCCTTCAGTCTTGGATGTTCATGATGAGCGTTTGACGGCACTGGGCCTGTACTCGCTGGAGTGTAGAAGAATGAGGGTGGACCTCATTGAAACGTACCGAATAGTGAAAGGCTTGGATAGAGTGGATGTGGAAAGGGTTTCCACTAGTAGGAGAGTCTTGGACTTGAGTTCATAGCCTCAGAATTAAAGGACGTTCCTTTAGGAAGGAGATGCTAAGAAATTTCTTTAGTCAGAGGGTTGTGAATCTGTGGAATTCTTTGCCACAAAGCCTGTGGAGGCCGAGTCATTGGATATTTTTAAGACAGAGATTGATAGATTCAAGAATTGGTATAGGTGTCAGAGGTTATGGGGAGAAGGCAGGAGAATGGGATTAGGGGGAGAGATAGATCAGTCATGATTGAATGGTGGTGCAGACTTGATGGGCTGAATGGACTAATTCTGCTCCTATCACTTATGACCGTATGTTCTTTTGATTTCTCTACCTCTGGTGCTTGCCCTAATTAATAACAACACTGAAGAGCTGAAAGAAGTAGTGCATGTGATAATTTTTTGTATTGGTGCAATTTATATGCTAATGTTGACAGAAATAATTACTGTTTTGCAATTCTTCTGAAATTATGTCTGGGAATAAATCGCTCTTTCGGATGGTATTCCATTGAATCGGTGCAAATACATTTTAGTTTTGTCTTAAAAAAGCAGAAATAAATGTAATTTATTACATAATTATTCAGTCTCTTTAAGTTCCCGCCAGTTTACGCCATTACATTAATAATACTTCCTCAAAAGCTTTTGCTGAGGAATGGAAAAGATTATAACTCTTTCCAGCTTAGTAACATCCTTCCCACAACAGCGTGACCAAAACAAAACACAATACTCCAAATGTGGCCTTACCAAAGTTTAGTTCAATTTGGTTTAGCTTAGAGATACAGTGTAGAAACAGGCCCTTTGGCCCACAGATTCCACGCTGACCTTCTAACACGCTAGGGACAATTTACAGAAACTGATTAACTTACAGACCTGCACATCTTTGGAATGTTGGAAGAAACCGGAGCGCCCGGAGAAAACCCACACTGTCACAGGGAGAATCTATAAAATCTATACAGACAGCACCCATAGCCAGGATCGAATCCCGAGTCTCTGGAGCTGTAACGTAGCAACTCTACCGCTGTGCCACTATGCTGCCACGTGTCTTGTACGTACCCAACTGAACATATTCTACACTCAGTACCCAGACTGATGAAGGCAAATGTACCAAAAGCATTCTTTACCACCCTATCTACCTCTGATGCCTCTTTTAGGGAACTATGTACTTGTACTCCTAGATCCTTTTGCTCCACAACACTCCCCAGAGCCCTGCCATTCACTGTGAAAGTCCCTCCTCCCCCCCCCCCCCCCCCCCCCACCCGGTTTGACTTCCCAAAATGCAATACCTTGCACCTATCTGCATGAAATAGCACTAACTTTTTCCCTGCCCAACTGATCAAGGTCCTGCTGTAATATTTGATAACCATCTTCAGTGTCATGATACCACTTACTTTAGTGTCATCTGCAAACTTGCTAATCGTACCTTGTATATTCTCATCCAAATTATTGATATAAACCATGGACAGTAATGGGTCCAGCACTGAGGCACACCACAAGCCACTTACCATTACCACCTTCTGCTTGCCAATTCTAGATCCAGTCAGCCAGCTCTCCCTGGACCTCATGCGACCTAACTTTTTAGAACAGCTAAAATGCTAAACTTTATCAAATGCCTTGCTGAAGTCCATATGGACAATATCTATGATCTTGCCCCTGTCAACCTTCTTGCCTTGCTTCTTCAAAAACATCAGCCAAATTTGTAAGACACGATCCCCCGCATATAAAACCGTGCGAACTATCCCTAATCACCCTCTGTCTATCCAAATGCAGAATCTTCTCCAGTAATATGCCTAGCACAGATGTTAGGCTCACTGGTCTTTAGTTCCCAGACTTTTCCTTGCAGCCCTTCTTAAATTAGCCACCTCCAGTCATCTAATACCTCACCCATGTCTAACAATGATTCATATATCTCAGCTAGGGCTCCTGCAATTCCTTCTCCAGCTTGCAACAGTGTCTTTGGACATATCTGATCAGGTCTGGGCGATTATCTACCATAATTCACCTTAGGATGGCCAGCACCTCCTCAATATATTTCATATTTTTCACAGCGGCTGCACAGTTCCTGTTGATAAACATAGAATATAGAACAGTACAGCAGAGGAACAGGTCCCTCACCCACAATTCCATGTCAAACATGATGCCATTAAAATAATCTCCTCTGCCTGCATGTGATCCATGTCTCTCCATTCCCTGCATATCCACATGCCTTTAAAAGCCCCTTAAACGTCCCAGTCATATCTGCCTCCACCACCCTTACAGCGTGTTCCTGGCACTCACCACGTTGTGTAAAAAAAATACATGCCCAACACATCCCGTTTAAACTGCGTCCCTCTCAATTTGAAGCAATGCCCCCCAGTCTTTGACATTTGCATCCTAGGAAGAAGGTTCTGACCATCTTGTCTAGAAATGCCTCTAATAATTTTATATTCTTACACCAGGTCTCCCCTCAGCCAGCGGCAATCTAAAGAAAACAATCTAAGTTTATTCGTTTTTGATTTCATCTGTGTGTTTATGAAATGTATAGATTCCTTACTTCATCAATGAATGTTGCTATTTGGTGGTAAACCACATGTTAAGAACAGCAAAGAACTTGCTGAGAAATTATTCAACAAAGGGTTGGAAATCTTAAAGGTATCGGAGTGACTGCTACATGGACATAGTTTTGACAGACGGGAATAGAAAATTTTAAAGTGGCTGCTCGCTTTATATCTCCCATGGTTTTTATTTCTGCTGCCTTAAATATGAATAAAAATTGGTGGATATGAAAATTAGTTGATTTGTTATTTTCTTTTCTTCATTCGAGGGATGTCGACTTTGCAGGCTGTGCCAGGTTTAATTGCCGTCCCTATTGGTTCTTGAGAAGTGGTGGTGAGCTGCCTTCTTGAACTGTTGCAGTCCTGAGATGTGGGATAACTCATTTCCCGTTAGAAAGAGAGATCAAGGATTTTGACCCATCGGCGATGAAGGAACATGATATACTTCCAAGTCAGGACTGCGTGTGGCTTAGAGGGTAATCTCCAGTTGGTAGTGTTCCATGCTTTTTCACTCATTGTCCTTCTCGCTGTTGGAGGTTGTGGGTTGGAAGGTGCTGTCTAAGGTGTCTCGTTGCATTGCTGCACTGCATCCTGTAGTTGGAACAAACTGCTGCCTCTGTGTGGCACTGGTAGAGTGAGTGAATTGTTGTGGATGGGATGCTTATTACATCTGTATGGTGTTGAGCTTCTTGAGTGTTGTTGAAGCCACACTCATCCAGGCAAGTGGAGAGTATTCCTTCGCACTCCCAACTTGAGGCTTGTGGGCAGGCTTTGGGGAATTAGGCGGTGACTTATGCACTGCAGGATTCCTAGCCTCTGACGTGCTCTTGTAGCCACATTGTATATATAGCTACTCTAGTTCAGTTTCCGATCAATGATGACCATGAAAATATTGATAGCGGGGGATTCAATGATGGTAATCCTATGGAATGTCAGATGGTGATAGCTCTATTTTCACTTTTGAATATGATCACTGTCTGGTACATGTGTGGTGTGTACTTGCCACCTATCAGCTCAGGCCAGGATATCATCCAGGTCTTGCAGCATTTGGATGGAGACTGCTTCATTGTCTGAAGAGTTGAGAATGGTGTTGAACATTGTGCTTTCATCAGCAAACATCCCTACTTCTCACCTAACAACTGAAGGAAGATCATTGATGAAGCAGGTGAAGATATCTGGGACAAGGACACTAACCTGAGGAACCCCAGAGATGTCCTGTGGCTGAGAAGATTGACCTCTGACTACCACAACCATCTTCTTTGTGATCAGTTTGGTTCCAACCATTGGAGGGTTTATTTTTCTCCGATTCCCACCGACTCCAGTTTAATCAGCGTTTCGTGATGCCTGACTCGATCAGACGCTGCCATGATGTCAAGGGCAGTTACTCTCACTTCACCTCTAGAGTACAGCTCCTTTGTCCATGTTTGAACTAAAGCTCTACGAGGTCAGGAGCTGAGTGATTGCAGGAGAACACAAACTGCGTTTCTGAGAGCAGGTCGTCGTTAAGCAAGCATCGCTTCATAGCATCATCAATGATCCCTTCCATCAGTTTGCTGAATGATCGAGAGTAGACAAATGGGGCAGCAATTGTTTGGGTTAGATTGTCCTGCTTCTTGTGGACACCTCATACCTGGGCAATATTCCACATTGTCAGGTAGTTGTCAGTGTTGTAGATGTAGTGGAAATGCTGGGTGAGGGCATTGTGGCATTATCACCCCCCCCCCCCCCCCCCCCGGATATCCTTACTTTACTATTTACTCATTTGTGCTCATTAAGTGGATAATTAGAAGTTTAACAAGTTTCTGAGTATCCTTAATATGACAATGTTCCAATTTGGCTGAGAAGTATATTTGCAAAAAGTAATAGAAAGGCTGAATTGTCATAAGGTCATAAGTGATAGGAGCAGAATTAGGCCATTCAGCCCGTCAAGTACAATCCGTCATTCACTCATGGCTGATCTATCTCGCCCTCCTAACTCCATTCTCCTGCCTTCTCATAGAAACATAGAAAATTGGTGTACGACTAGGCCATTTATTTTTCTATTGCTTTGAATTGATTAGTGGATGAAAATACAGCTTGTATCCATAACAGGGAGAATGAGACTCTTTGCTTGCATACACTATGTATACAAATAGCAGCCACCTATGGCGCTGACAAAATTACAAAGCAATCTGGCTCCCCCTTTTGTCCCCCACCCCCGACAGTTCCCCCACGCTGGGTCCTCCACTGTTCTCCCCCCCTCACGGCGGTCCTCCACACTCTCATTGACCATCGACCGCAGGTTGGCATTGAGAGGCATTACCGCCGCCATGAGGCTTCACCACTGCCGAGGCCCCATCGTCGCAAGGCTTCACCGCTGCTGCCGCCTCACCGCTGTCAAAGACCCACTTCACGCCTCTGTGGTGCTGACCCAGGCTCCATCGGCTGCTCTGCCGACCAGGACTCCAACCCGCAAGGCCCGGGGCCCGACCCAGGCTCCGAAGCGGCGATCCGGGAAACATCGAGACCGCAGCGCCTTGATGAAGACTTCCAGCCGCTTTCCCAGTCCATAGCCGCGGCCTGTCGGGATCACCTCACAAACTACCCATCCACCATGCCCATCAGGGGCCTTTTGCAGTCTGGCAAGGTGGCACAGTGGTAGAGTTGCTGTCTAACAGCGCCAGAGACCTGGGTTCGATCCTGACTGAAGCATTGATGGTAATAGGTTACACTTTGCCAATAATCAAACAGATTCTCACATCAACTTCAATGGCGAACACTGAACACCATTACAAAGAGGAGAGTCCCCAATATCACATAGATAAATGCCAATGTCCCTCAAAAAAATAACAAACTGATAACAAATAACAAACTGCTATTCTGAAATGCATCGTGAAGAACTGTTGAATTGAATATTTTATTGTCACATGTAACAAGTCAAAGTGAAATTCTTTGTTGGGTATGCTAATAGTCACCCATAAAGGGAGCTTACAAAGTTACAAAGTACCCCCGTGCCAGGTCAGCCTTCGTTTCCCCCCCTCCCCGCCTTCTCGCGGCGGTCCCCTCATGCCGGGTTGTCCATTGTTATTCCCCCTCCCCACGGCGGTCCCTGCCACGCCAGGTCTTCCCCCGGAAGCGGCGTCATCACTTCCACATGTCCATCCTCATCCGTCAGTCGGCGCCATCATCGACCGCCGCACTGACCTCTCCACTATCGTTACCGGGTCCTTTCCGGACGCCTCCATGGTGCCGGCCCAGGCCCCAGCCGCGAGCTCCGCAGACCCAGGCTTAGTCAACTCGTGAGGCTCCACCTCCGACCCACGAGGCTCCGACTCCGGTCCGCGAGGCTCCGACCCATGAGGCTCCGACCCACGAGGCTCCACCTCCGACCCATGAGGCTCTGACTATGGCCCATGGTACTACGGCCCACAAGGCCCGGGCTCTGACCCATGAGGCTCCGACCCACGAGGCTCCGACTCTGGTCCACGAGGCTCCGACCCACGAGGCTCCGACCCATGAGGCTCTGACTACGGCCCATGGTACTACGGCCCACAAGGCCCGGGCTCTGACCCACGAGGCTCCGACTCCGGTCCGCGAGGCTCCGACCTGCGAGGCTCCAACCCACGAGACTACGGCCCAGGTCCGGGCTCTGACCCACGAGGCTCCGACCCATGAGCCTCTGACTACGGCCCATGGTACTACGGCCCACAAGGCCCGGGCTCTGACCCACGAGGCTCCGACTCCGGTCCGCGAGGCTCCGACCTGCGAGGCTCCAACCCGCGAGACTACGGCCCAGGTCCAGGCTCTGACTGGCGAGGCCCGGGCTCCGGCCCACAAGGCTCTGCCCAGAGAGACTACAGGCTCTGGACTCGGCTTCTCAGCGGACCTCCAGAAGGTGAACTGTGGATGCAATGAAGCAAATTCATCCGCTCTAATACAAGAAAGAAAAACTCACATTTCAGTTGTGCCTTTCACAGTCTTGTGCCCGGACATTTTTGCAGTGTATCACTGTTGTGATATAGGAAAGGCATCAGCCAAATTATAAACTGCACCCTCCCATAGCCAGCAGTGTGTTAATGAATAGTTAAATCTGTTTGTTGAGTGATGCTGATTGCAGCATAAATATTGGCTAAAACACCTCAGAGTATCACAGTTTATTTCCTCTTCAAGATAATTTAAAAACAAATCTCTTTAATTATTTGCCCATTGTTGCTTTCCATTGAACGTTTATTCTCTTATTTATGTTTTATTAAATATTTTGTTCGCAACTGCCTGTTTCTGATTTAAATGCTAATTGAATTTGGCAGTGATATAAAGTTTGGACTATGGTTATTGTGGTTTAATTATTGTATGTACTTGGACTCCTGCCATGCACATTAATCCCTTGAACAGTCAATTTGCCTCAATTTCTTCAAAGGTTAATTAAACAGCTTATCTCCAATGAAATTGGAAGCCATCAGATATCACTTTTGTTTTGTGTTACTTCAGCAGTACCTAAACAAAAGCAGTGGAAATGCATTCCAGAGAGTAATTGAAATTGGTTTATTACGTGCTTCTTTTGTAAATTTGCCTTCTAATACCGCTGTTGTGTGACATTAATTTGAACTGATTTTCGCAAACAGGCACAGGCTCTGAGATTTTTTTTAGAAACACGATGAGACATTTCTATATGCAGGACGAAATGTGTAGGAAAGAACTGCTGGTTTAAACCGAAGATAGACACTAAAAGCTGGAGTAACTCAGCTTGGCAGGCAGTATCTCTGGAGAGAAGGAATGGGTGACGTTTCGGGTTAAGAGCCTTCTTCAGAATTCTCTCCAGGGATGCTGCCTGTCCTGCTGAGTTACTCCAGCTTTTTGCGTCTACGAGAAATTTCTATACGTTTGGCTTTTATTTGTTTTTCTGTATCAGAATCAAAATTTTAAATAAATTTGAGTGAATCATTGTCACTTACTTCACAGCCAGTCATCACCTAACCAACATTAATAGAAGAGACACAAGAGACTGCAGATGCTGGAATTTTGTGCTTTGTGGTTTTGGCAACATTTGTGAAGGGGATGGGCAGGTGACATTTCAGGTTGGGACCCTTCTTCAGACTTTGAATGCTTGTACCACAGTTTGAAGAAGTGTCTTGACTCGAAACGTCACCCATTCCTTCTCTCCAGAGATGCTGCCTGTCCTGCCGAGTTACTGTCTATCTTCTTTGTGTCTATTTTCGGTTTTGTGTCTATCTTCGGTTTAAACCAGCATCTGCAGTTCCTTCCTACACGATGCCTGTACCATTTTCATTCTCATGTAATATTGTAGTGCAGTCCATGAAACCTTGCCGTGCGTTAGTTGATCGTATGTTAATAGTACCTGCACTATAGTTCTGATTGACCTGAAATTCTAACTCTGCACTTTCCCATTCAATCACAGGAGATGCTAAACTTGTCTCTTCAACTTTTCCCTTCCTGCCACCAAGACATCCAAACAGTGAGTTGCCATTTTATTTGCACTTCGTTATTGAATTATACAGCACAGAAACAAGCCCTTTGACCCAACACACCCACACTGATCGTAATTTCTACCCTGGTTGGTTAATATACCTGTGTTTGGCCCACATTCTTAACCTTTCCTACCATTTACCCATTCAAATGTCTTTAAGCATTGCTCAGTATTTAGACCCAGCGACAATGGAAGAATGGTTATACATTTAAAAGTCAAGATTGTTTAGGTTTATTATTTGGTATTTTTATCTCAGTGCAGGTGAATGCTTTATTTTGTAAGCTATTCTGATCAGACAGTACTATACATTTTGCACTGTATCTTCCCCTGTGCTCTACTGATCGTACAAGTGGTGCGAAACCTTGGAAGGGAACACGCTGATGGTGGCTTTCCCATGTTTTATCCTCCTTGCAGTAGAGATTGTAGATTCGGGAGGTAGCCTCGATGATTTACTGCAGAGCATTTTCTAGATGGCACATACTCCAATCACTGTGCAGTGGTGATGTAAGGTATAAATGTTTATAGAGATGGCAGCACAGTGGCGCAGTTTAGAGTTGCTGTCTTAAAGTGCCAGAGACCCGAGTTCGAGCCTGACTATGTGTGCTGTCTGTGGAGTTTGTACTGCATAGTGCATGTACTCTGTGATTGCATAGGTTTTCTCCGGGTTTTCCGGTTTCCTCCCACACTCCAAAGACATACAGGTATGTAGGTTAATTGGCTTCTGTAAACTGTAAATGGTCACTAGTGTGTCGGATAGTGCTAGTGAATGGGGTGATCATGATCGGCGCGGACTCGGTGGACTGAAGGGCCTGTTTTCATGCTGTGTCTCTAAAGTCCAAAGTCTAAAGGCTGGGGTACCAATCAAGTGCTCTGTCCTAGATGATACTGGGTCACAGAATACCAGATGAGGTGTCCCTCTGACAAAAGATATTGGACCAAAACTGTTAACTCTGTTTTTCTTTCCATGGATGGTGCCTGATCTGCTGAGTGTTTTTTGCAGCATTATTTGTTTTAATCACAAATTAAACTAATTAGTTGGCGATGCAACATGATAATGAGTTGCATCAACTTGAACATTAAGTTGAGAGGTGCAATGTCAGTTATCTCCCGTGGATTCTTCCACTATGTTGAGATCAAATACTCATTCATAGCTGATGAAAATATTCTGAAATTTAAGGTAGCAGTTGTTGAAACGCCCAGTACAGAGATTCGATGCAAGGAAATATATATTACACCTTATTGTCAATTCTAATTGGACTACGGAGAAGAAAGCCATGCAGGTCTATTTGATAAAGCCGGTATTTGATGGGGCGTAGTGTGTGTGTCCATGCTGCAGTCAGGAGAATGTTGAGAATACACAAATATAACCAGCTGAACTGGCTACTGAAAACACAATGATCCCTCCAACCCAGACTGGACATATTGGGCATTCCAAGCTGGACACTCAACGCCAACATTAGC
The DNA here is from genome assembly GCF_053455715.1 of Rhinoraja longicauda. Taxonomy (NCBI): domain Eukaryota; kingdom Metazoa; phylum Chordata; class Chondrichthyes; order Rajiformes; family Arhynchobatidae; genus Rhinoraja; species Rhinoraja longicauda. Next base: position 73,881,000 of record NC_135954.1, read on the forward strand.
GGTTATCTGCCATTGGCTACTGCTGTGTTTTGACTAGTTAAACTCCTGTGGTGCCTCAATACATACTTGGGAGTATCCAAGCTTTGACTTTGCCAACTTGCACCTAAGCTTAAATGTAAAATTGCTTTTACTTTCACTATCTTATCACAGAGCTCTTGAGTGAAGCAGCTGTTCAAACTATTAACAGACCTTGTTGGATGACAATTATCATTATAAAATGCAACTGAAAACACCTTATGAATTTTTAAATGATTTCTACAGTCAATGTGTCATCTAATTAATTGTGGCATTTAATCTCAAATGCAGAATAGAATGCAAATGCAAGACAAAAAGTTAAAGTTAAAACGAATAAACACATTTTCATTCCAAAATATGGCTAACTGCGTAGAAATGTAATGTATTCATTCTTACTAATCTCTTTTTTGCCAGTCTTCCACATTGTCTTTGGTTGTCTTCTGACTTCTTTGTCACAAGTTATAGGAGCAGAATTATGCCATTCGCCCTATTGAGTCGACTCCGCCATTCAATCATGGCTGATCTCTACTTCCTAATCCCATTTTCCTGCCTTCCCCCCCCATCACCCTTGACACCCATTCAAACAAGTAAGCTTGTCGTGCCACCCCAGTGGATTACAGCATGTTGGAAGCCTGTTGACTTTGAGGAGATCAATTATAACCTTGCATACAATCTTGAGCACTCTGGGCCTTCAAAGCTGCTTTCACCTTTCATCCACTTGGCATTAATGGCTGCTCTATGGATTGGCCATTTGACCGGCAACAATGAGGGCATTGGTGAAGTGGCTGTGGTGCTGAGAGGTCAGCTGTCAGTTTTGGATGTGGATGTCAGACAGTAAGGTGTGCTTGTAAGGTATCAAGATGTGAGGAAACATCCATTGCAGTACCACGACATTGGGTGACTGAAGCTCGTGCTTCAGTGGAAGCTGAGGCATCCAATTTGATTTGGAAAAAAAATCAAATAAAAGGTATTTTCAGTAGTGACATTCATGAAATTGTACAAATATGCAAGAGGAACAACACATACTTTACATTAATAGTGGCAGTGAGAGAAGCAATTATTATGTTCTTTTTCCATTAGTTTACACAGTTTTACTTTGAAGTTAGGCTAGCATAGGGGAGGTTTAAAAACTCAGCTATCATCAGCAAATGTCTAAAGTTGAAAGATTAAAGATACCTGAGCCAAAGCCTGTAGCAATTTGCTATGAAGAAAGTTTCATTAATCTGTCAGTTCAACCTCCTGCTGATTTCTGTACTGCACAAAGGAATGCAAGTTTGATTTTTTTTTCACTGAAGTAAAAATTACCTATTCTATCTATGCAGCATTGGAATAGACTGAAATATTTCAGCACTTCCATTCAGAATTAATTTTGAATAGGAACTGATTTAGTATGCTGGTGAGGATTTCAGTTATGTTCTTCCAAAGAGCTGATAAACCTATAAGTAAATGTCATATTAAACCTGAATACATTATTAATAAATATCAACCATGAAATTAATGGCCACGGTGGCGCAGCGGTAGAGTTGCTGCCATACAGCGAATGCAGCGTCGGAGACTCAGGTTCGATCCTGACTACGGGCGCTGTCTGTACGGAGTTTGTACGTTCTCCCCGTGACTTGTGTGGGTTTTCTCCGAGATCTTCGGTTTCCTCCCACACTCCAAAGACGTACAGGTGTGTAGGTTAGTTGGCTGGGCAAATGTCAAAATTGTCCCTAGTGGGTGTAGGATAGCGTGTGTGCGGGGATCTCTGGGCAGCGCGGACCCGGTGGGCCGAAGGGCCTGTTTCTGCGCTGTATCTCTAAATCTAAAAAAAAAATCTAAAGATAGTTAACAAGTGCTCATGTAAAGTTTTAAGTAGTTGTTGAATTTTGTGGATTGGATGCACCTCAAAATCTGTCATTAAAATAACAGCATAGAAATCTGGCTTTGTGTTAAGCAACACAAAGGGACATTCCTTCATGTCCTTTCATCATCTTGGCTGCTGTGGGGGGTCAGATTGGCACTGGAAAGACCAGGGATTGGTAGGGGGATTTTGGAGTTTGGGGGGTGAGGTTGTAGAGGTTATTGTGGGTGGGTTTCCCTCGGGGGAAAAGATCTTTACGATATACATTAATGACTTAGACGAAGGGATTAAAAGTACCATTAGCAAATTTGCAGATGGTACTAAGTTGGGGGGTAGTGTGAATTGTGAGGAAGATGCAATAAGGCTGCAGGGTGACTTGGACAGGTTGTGTGAGTGGGCGGATACATGGCAGATGCAGTTTAATGTAGATAAGTGTGAGGTTATTCACTTTGGAAGTAAGAATAGAAAGGCAGATTATTATCTGAATGGTGTCAAGTTAGGAGGAGGGGGAGTTCAACGAGATCTGGGTGTCCTAGTGCATCAGTCAATGAAAGGAAGCATGCAGGTACAGCAGGCAGTGAAGAAAGCCAATGGAATGTTGGCCTTCGTAACAAGAGGAGTTGAGTATAGGAGCAAAGAGGTCCTTCTACAGTTGTACCGGGCCCTGGTGAGACCGCACCTGGAGGACTGTGTGCAGTTTTGGTCTCCAAATTTGAGGAAGGATATTCTTGCTATGGAGGGCGTGCAGCGTAGGTTCACTAGGTTAATTCCCGGAATGGCGGGGCTGTCGTATGTTGAAAGGCTGGAGCGATTGGGCTTGTATACACTGGAATTTAGAAGGATGAGGGGGGATCTTATTGAAACGTATAAGATAATTAGGGGATTGGACACATTAGAGGCAGATAACATGTTCCCAATGTTGGGGGAGTCCAGAACAAGGGGCCACAGTTTAAGAATAAGGGGTAGGCCATTTAGAACGGAGATGAGGAAGAACTTTTTCAGTCAGAGGGTGGTGAAGGTGTGGAATTCTCTGCCTCAGAAGGCAGTGGAGGCCAGTTCGTTGGATGCTTTCAAGAGAGAGCTGGATAGAGCTCTTAAGGATAGCGGAGTGAGGGGGTATGGGGAGAAGGCAGGAACGGGGTACTGATTGAGAGTGATCAGCCATGATCGCATTGAATGGCGGTGCTGGCTCGAAGGGCTGAATGGCCTACTCCTGCACCTATTGTCTATTGTCTATTGTCTATTATCTCTGGTGGGATGGATAACGGGCAAGGACTCTGGTGGAGATATAATGGAGTAGGTGACAAATTCAGATCTGGAAATGGTTGGAGGTGTGACTGATTTGCTTATGGGGTCAGTTAGAGGTGAGGGTAACTGAAGACAAGTAGATATAGGGTAGATCTCATTGGAGTTGATGAAAAGATGGAGACTAAAGGAAGGATATCTCTGGAGATGATCTGGGGAAGCAGGGAATGGGATTTGGGTTTGGCGACGATCAACAGAAGAATGTTTGGTTTGGTGATTATTGAGATGAGGGAGTACAGAATATAATTCAGTAGGCGAGGTTGGAAGAAGTGCACATGGAAATCTGTGCCACCCGGCAGGGCTGTTGGGAACCCTGGATAGGAAGCGAGGGAGGAGGTTTTAGTTTTCGAGATACACCGTGGAAACAGGCCCTTTGGCCCACCCAATTCATGCCGACCAGCGTTCGTCCGTACACTAGTTCTATACTACACACTAGGGATAATTTACAGAAGCCAATTAACCTATAAACCTGCATGTGTTTAGAATGTGGGAGGAAACCTGTGCACCTGGAGAAAACCCACACGTTCACAGAGAGAACGCAAATTCCATACTGGCAGCACCCGTAGTCAGGATCGAACCCAGGTCTTTGGCACCGTAAGGCAACAGCTCTACTGTTGCACCACTGTGCCATCCTTAAGGTGCAGACAGGTGTTACATCTCCTGCAATTGCAGGGAAAAGTAGTCTTCACCTTTCACCCCACCAGCCTCTGCATCCAACACCCCATTCTCCTACATTTCCACCACCTTCAATGTCATCCCAGCACCAGTCACATTTTCCCGTTTCCACTCTTTTCCACTTTCCTTGCACTCCCTCTTCAACTCCTTGGTTCGCTCATCCCTTCCTGCCCAACCTACCCCCTCTCCAGGCATTTTCCCTTGCCATCGCAAGAAATAATACCTGTCCCTCTCCCTCCTCGCTCCCATCTAGCAACCCCAATGGCGCCTCAGGTCAGATAGAAGTTCCAGTCCACCTCTCCTAACTTTGTCTGCATTTGGTGCTCCTGTAATGGCATCCTGCACATTGGCAAGACCAAGTATAGACATGTGATTGGGGTCTGGGATCTTTTCTTCTCCTGTCTGCAGCTGACAAGTGGTGTGAGCTGCATCACTGAGCTCCAGCACTGATCCATCAGTCACGAGCACTTAGATGACAATTTGTTTCCATGCATTGTGCCTCATTGGAAACTATTTAAACTTATGGCACCCCAGCAACTGGCAATAACCAGGGAAATTTCCTTCCCTTCCATTCCTTGTCACAAGGTGAGCATCACTCCATAGACTTTCATTTTACATTATTGAATTGCATTAAATGCTTTGAAAAACTTTCATCTATCATGTGGTGACCTCCACAAAAAAAATCAGATACATACAGGGCAGCACAGAGGCACAGCGGTAGAGTTGCTGCCTTACAGTGCTTGCAGCACCAGAGATCCGTGTTCGATCCTGATTAAGGGTGCTGTCTGTATGCAGTTTGCACGTTCTCCCCGTGAGTTTTCTCCAAGATCTTCGGTTTCCTCCCACACTCCAGACGTACAGGTATGTAGGTTAATTGGCTTGGTATAAGTGTAAATTGTCCCTAGAGTTTGTGGGGTAGTGTTAGTGTGTAGGAGTCGCTGGTCGGTGCAGACTCAATGGGCCGAAGGGCCTGTTTCCTCGCAATATCTCTAAACTAAACATTAATCATAAATGGCTAAACTACACAAATCTTTGCTTTGTCTCTGATTATCTCACCCTTTCCAAGTACAATACTGCCTCTGATTAAACAGAGCAGTCTCTAGTGACTTTACATCTCCACTGTTCTGTACTTAAATAATGAAATGAAATTTGCAATTATTCATAACAAACGCATAATTCTTCAATCTAGAAAACTTTGTATAATAATGATTGATGCATTTGCACTTTTTCACCCATTTCTTTAATACTCTGTGATGGAAACAGTTTGGGCCTGGAGATTTGTTTACTTTATGTCATGTTATCTTTTCCATTACCACATTTTATTTAATTAAACTCATTGGGTTTATTCCATTGACTTATTTTAGAATTCCTTACATGTCTGTTTTATGTTTTTTTCCTTCACACTTAAAATAGATATCCAGGGACTCCACCCACTGTATGGTTTCATTTATTTGCAGTACAGTGAGACCTGATGTATAGGAAGTCACTGCAGATGCTGGTTTAAACCGAAGATAGACACAAAAAGCTGGAGTGACTCAGCGAGACAGGCAGCATCTCTGGAGAGAAGGAATGGGAGATGTTTCGGGTCGAGCTTTTTGTGACTATCTACAGTGAGACCAAAATTGATCAAACTGAAGCAAAAGCAAGCTTTAAGTACATTAGGTCTCATGCGGATTGTTTTTCCTTAAACTTTTGTATTGGTATAGAAAATATCATACCAGAAGCCGGTGCCACCCACTAAACTAGGCATGCAGTAGATCAAATTTACCACTGTTTGAAGCTTCAGTTAATAATAGGGTGGCATCGTGGCACAGCAGTAGAGTTGCTGCCTTATAGCACCAGAGACCCAGGTTCAATCCTGACTACGGGTGCGTCTGTATGGAGTTTGTACATTCTCCCCGTGAACTGCGTGGGTTTTCTCAGGAAGCTCCGGTTTCCTCCCAAAGTCCAAAAATGTACAGGTAGGTTAATTGGCTTGGTAAATTTGTAAGTTGTCCTTAGTATGTGTAGGATAGTGTTAGTGCACAGGGATCAGTGGTCGGCACGGACTCTGTGGGCCACAGGTCCTGTTTCTGCACACATCTCTAAACCAAACTAACCTAACTTATATACTTTCAGGGACCAAAACATTGATGAGCATGTTTCTTTGAGAGCTTTTAGACATCTATTAGTTATTGAAAATGATTGCTGACATTTAACTGAACCAGTAGCTGGCATAAGTGGCATAAGGTAGCAAACTTTGATCATATTTTCAGTTATTGAAAATCAGATTGTGCATAGATGGTGGAATAGACACTGGCATAGAAATTCATCACTGGTCTATGGTATTAAATGGTTTTTATAGCAGCATTGGCATGTTGCATTTTTCCTCTGAAATTCATGCCATTTTCAATGGAGCTGAATTTAAGAAAATGAGCATAACACGCTGACTCCACTAAGTCACGTTTACATTTTACATTGTCCTTTTATATTTGTTTACATTTTTTTTTCTTGATGAAAAAATAATTTCAAGCTGTATTAATCATGTTAAACTTTTATCACTTGGAAACATATTAAGAACTATTTAAGGATAAGCAATGTTTTAATTGCATTCCAGAATATTGTCGTGTTGCACTGGTTCATGTCAGATTTTATGTTTAGCAATTTCTTAATGTATTAAAGCAGAAACAAATATCGAATTCCTACCAAAACTTGCAAATTTGAAAGTATTTCTCAACAGGATCACCAATTTGCATGCTAAGCGGAAATTCCACCTCTGAATATTTAAATAACAAAACTGCGTTATTGACCATTATGGTTCCTCTTTCATCTGCCTTTCATATGCTCACATTCCTGTTTGTAACTTTGTTGCTGCTTAATAAAATTCCTGACTCTAAATCATACCTCATGCATGTTTTTTTAATATTCCCATTTTGAATATCTTATTTCTTTCCTTAAATGCTCTATTACTATACTACTTTTTATGGATATGCACTTGGAAAATCGCTATATAAAATAAATGTTTATTATTATTATTATTATTATTATTATATGTAGGAGCTATCTGCTGGATGTGTATTTTCTCTTGCTTGTTTAAAGTTTTTTTTTCACTTGGGACTTTATGTTCATTTCTTGATCATGGTTGCTAAGCTACACGAGTAGAACATTTTCCTTTTAAGGGTATGCATTGGTTTTGAACTACACCAAATATTTTGCATTGTTTTGCTGCAAATTAAAATATATTGGCACTGACCTCAGTTGGGATAGGGAGTTACATTCTCATCACCTCAAAGTTTGATATAAAACCTCAATTTTTCTTTCAAGCCTACCATTTTCAAAATTTTCCTTACAGTTGGGCAATTAACCACTGGTTCCTTCTGCATCACAAAAATTAGTATAATCAAATTCAATGTCAATTCCAAAATAAAATACTACATCAAATTTTGCAGTGGATAAAAGAATTTTAAGCATTGCCTGTTATTATTGATCATATTAGGCAACAGAGTTTATGAATATGCCTTGCAGTGTGAATCTCTAGAATCTTCTGGTTGATTTATGGTATTCTGATATTTGCTTTGCAAAAATGGCATCTGGTCCTCAGACTCATTATTTTGAAGAATTCGGCGCATTTATTTATTTATCTTTCCAGTCAATACAATACAACAGATTGACCATACAGTTGTGAAAGTTAAATAGCACAAAATCATTATATCAAAATATAAAACGATATAATCACACATGATATTTTCTGACCGAAAAAAAAGGTGAAGGCAGAAGCCAAAGTTTATTGTACTTACCCTTAATATTTAACAAAATATAAGTTATAAAAAACACAACATCATAAGTCAGAAACAGATAAACAAAACATAGGGGTCACAGCTTAAGGATAAGGGGGAAGTCTTTTAGGACCGAGATGAGAAAACATTTCTTCACACAGAGAGTGGTGAGTCTGTGGAATTCTCTGCCACAGAAGGTAGTTGAGGCCAGTTCATTGGCTATATTTAAGAGGGAGTTAGATGTGGCCCTTTTTGCTAAAGGGATCAGGGGGTATGGAGAGAAGGCAGGTACAGGCTACTGAGCTGAATGATCAGTCATGATCATATTGAATGGCGGTGCAGGCTCGAAGGGCCGAATGGCCTACTCCTGCACCTATTTTCTATGTTTCTATGTTTCTATGTAAACACAAATATAGTCAAGAACCATCATTTCTGTCATGTCAGTCATTTATCAGTGCTGATCACATATTTTGTATCTTTAAAATATAATATTTTTGAACATTTTCTTGAATTTACACTTATTACTACACTCTTTGAATGAATTGTTGCAACTATTCCATAAATTGACCCCTTTAACAGTCACACATCTAATTTTCACATTTGTTCTTACTGTCATTTTTTCAAATATATAAATACCCCTGAGTAATAACCTGCTCTCCCTCACTGAAAACAAACCTTGGATACAGTCAGGAAGTGTACTTTCTTTTGCTCTAAACATTATTTGTAGAGTTTTAAAGTCCACATTAATTGCCTATTAAACTTGTTGTTGGAAGTTAGAGCTGTAGTTCAGCTGGTTAAAAGCTTCTGCCAATGAAATAGCTTTTTTGACCTCAAGATTAATCTTCAAAATTTGACCTCAAATTTAAGATTTATTATGTTCATACCAGTTAAAATAAATTCAAGAAGATAATAAAATGTGGTATTTCATAAGATCACAAAAATGGGAAAGAAAAGCATCATATGTTTGTGGTCAGAAGAAAGTACATTCACTAGATATCTGTCCACAGCATCAGCTTTGTTTGGAAGATGTGAATAGATCAAAGACTGAATTTTTGAAAAATGCAAGAAGTTTTCCTGAAAATAAAAAGTTGACAATACAAATTCTGTCTGGGTTCTACTGCTGGGCTTACTGATATACTCACCATTGAGGGTGGTATTATTTCAAGAAGAATCGATGGTTCCAACAAAGAATTTGGCAATAGTCAAAACGTAGAACTGGCTGGAAAAAAAACCCTTGGCTATTGCAGATAAATGTAGATCGCTGAATGGTATCTGGGGCCTTAGAATTGGGAACGTAAATTTAAGTAGATTTAACATTTCTCACAAGTGTCCAGATAACTATATCATTTATTATTCTTACAAAAATTCTCTTTGATGATGTTCCCCGAGACATTTTTATGTTAAAAGGTGCCATATAAAGGCCAGGATGTATTGTTAAAAAGACTTAAATGGACACAGGATTTGAATTCATTGAACTATGTACTATCATGAACTATATACTTATAGTTAAATTACAGTTGCTGGAGAAAAAAAAGATTAACAAAGGCTCTAATTGTAGGACCATATTCCAACAGAATAACCAAGTTCCAATACTGGACCTATTGAAATAAAGCAACCCCACTCTAGAATTGGGACCATATTCCTACTGAACAATCCTGCTCCACCATTGAATAGAAAAACCATCCATCAGCATTGGGATTATAACGCAACAGAATAATATAACTACATCTGGAATCTTATTCCAGTATTTAAAACTTCCATGTGGCTGGAACAAGGCATTTTAATTAGAACTTTCTAGAGATCTTTAGTGATGAAGAAACAAAGGGACAAAGGGAAAAATAAAAGAGTCTACTTAACTGCAGATAATCCCTTTGAGAGTGGGGAAGATTCCAACAAGGGGACATAGCTTCAGAATTGAGGGACAAAGGTTTAGGGGTAACATGAGGGGGAACTTCTTTACTCAGAGGGTTGTGGCTGTATGGAATGGGCTTCCGGTGGAAGTGGTGGAGGCTGGCTCGATTTTATTATTTAAGAGTAAATTGGATAGGTATATGGATAGGAGGGGATTGGAGGGTTATGGTCTGAGTGCAGGTAGATGAGACTAGGTCAGGGAGAATGGTCGGCGTGGACTGGTAGGGCCGGACAGGCCTGTTTCCATGCTGTAGTTGTTATATGTTATATGTTATATGTTATAATCAACTAAATAATCTTCCAAAGTAAAATGAGGAAATTAAACGACATCAGGCAGTGACCATACTGGTGAAGAATGTAATAATTAGTCAAGATGGAGAAGATGGAGAAGAAATATAATGAAAATAGGCGTTTTAAAATAAGTTATAGCATGGCTGTGGGAATTCACCCTGGTATGTCTTATTGGAAAGAACTGCAAGATGCATGACCTCAGAAAGCTATTCAATGGTGAGCAACAGAGCAGTATAATTAAATGTCTGAGAGAAAATGGCCAGCTTTCTTCTTGAAGGTGGTGCTGAGTTTGGAGAGATTTAAAATCATCTGCAGATGAAGATGGCAGGAGGAAATTTCATTGGTTTAATTTGAATTGAGCAGGGACATGGATGATGGTGTTGAAGTGATCTGTCCACTTTACGTTGATTCTGGATTGGTAGTAACGTCAGAGTTTTCTTCACTGAACATTGGTATTTACTAAATTTTAGGAAGTCTTTCACACTGTTGAAATTAATATCTGGTAATTAACTTAATATGGCTTTTGTGAATAGACAAGAAGACCAATGATGATAGATTTATAAAACTTGAGGACAACTATTGCTGTGACATAACATGAATTCTTGGAATGTGCATGATGTAGGAAATGAAAATGTAAAGGTAGACACAATGCTGAAATAACTCAGCAGGACAGGCAGCATCTCTGGAGAGAAGGAATAGGTGACGTTTTGGGTTGAGACCCTTCTACAGACTGAAAATGTAAAAATAGCTTTAATTACTTAAATCAATTTGCCTCGAAGCAAAAATACAGAGACTTGATAATTGATGCTGAGAGTATAGTGGAGAGTTCATAAATGGGGAGATTGCTCTGAATTCCTAACAGACATCATCTGATTATCCTTGCAGTGTTTGATTGTTGGCGTTACTTTTTCTTGAATTTCTTGGTAAAAAAATTGAAAAATATAAAATGAAAAACAGAACAGAGCCTCCAGGGTTGTAATCCCAGGATTACTACCTGTGCTGGTGAGGCAAGAAATAGAATAGTTCAGTTCAATACATGGAACCGAGGAGGGTGGGCCTCAAATGGATCATTGGACTCTCCTGCAGATCAACGGGACGTGAATGAGACAGACATTTAATTGGAGGGGAAAGATTATTCTTGCTGCGAGGTTCGCTAGTGTTAGGCGGGAGGGTTTAAGAGGCAAATGGGTGGGAATCAGAGCAGCAGGCCAGAAAATGGAGGATTGATGGGAAGGCAGAAGTATTGACAAGTAAGTCTGAAAGGAAGGTCATGCAGGGCCAGGTTAATGAATATGGTGAAACTGAAGGGCTGATGCAGTTTCCTATTAAATCGTTCCCATCCTCTCTATACCTCTGTAAGATCAGCCCTCATCCTCCTGCGCTCAAAGGAATATGGTCCTAGCCTGCCCAACCTCTCCCTGTAGCTCAGCCTCAGTCCTGCAAACATCTTCATAATTCTTCTCTGCACTCTTTCCAGCTTAACAACATCCTTCCGATAGCAGACTGACCAATATATCAATTGCAGACTCACCAAGGTGTTGTACAACTGTAACATAACATCCCTGACTGAGGAAGCTGAATGTACCGAAAACCTTCTTGACCACCCTATCTACCTGTGATGTCACTTTCTAAGAACCATATACCTGCACTCCTAGATCCCTCTGCTCTATAACACTCCCCAGGGCCAAGCCATTCACGGTGTAGGTCCTGCCCTGGTTGAACTTCCAAAAATACAACATCTCGCATTTATCTGCATGAAACTTCATTAACCATTCCTCAGCCCACTTGCCCAACTGATTAAGATCCTGCTGTAATTTTTGAAAACCATCTTCGCTATCTACAATACCACCCACTTTAGTGTCATTTGCCAATCTACTAATCACGCCTTCTAAATTTTCATCCAAATCAATGATATAAACCACAAACAGGAATGGTTCAAGCCCCGATCCCAGAGGCAAGGAAGGCAAGTTTATTTCTATAGCACATTTCAGCAACAAGGCAATTCAAAGTGCTTTACATAAAACATTAAAGAGCAATTAAAAGCAATTAAAAACAGTCATTAAAGAAAATAGAAAATAAAAACAAGCTAAAATAGAATAAGACAGGTATAAAATACATGAATAAAAGGTACAGTGCAGTGTAAAAAATGAATAATTATTTGATTTAATAAAAGGCAGCGTCAAACACAAAAATCTTCAGATTCGATTTAAAAGAACTGAGAGTAGCAGTGGACCTGCAGTTTTCTGGGAGTTTGTACCATATATGTGGTGCATAAAAATTAAACGCTGCTTCTCCTTGTTTAGTTCTGACCACGAGCCACAAGTTTCCAGTCTGGGAACCAACCTTGCACCATCACCATATGCTTCCTTCCATGATGCCAATTCTCCATCCAGTCAGCTAGCTCCTCCTGGATCCCTTGCTTTCTAAGGGGCCTGTCCAACTTAGGCGTATTTTTAGGCGACTGCCGGCGACTGTCATAGTCGTAGCAGGTCACCAAAAAACGGCGACTGGACCCCTCCTACGACAATGTCTACGACAAGCTACAACAACCTACCACCTAGTCGACGTCAAGCTACGCCAAGCTACCGACAACCGGCGACCCAGTCGTCGCGACTTAGGACGTCCACCTACGACCGCACCTACGACAACCCACGACCACACAGGCAACAACCTTTGACAACTGAAGTCAACCTACGTCTACCCGCGACAAGCTACGTCAAGCTACGACCCTGTCGGCGACAACTGAAGACAATTGAAGACAATTCACATCATTTTGGCCTCCGGTTTTGACGCCGGTACCTGTCGCCGGTTGACGTAGGTAGTCGCCAATGGAATTCACCGAAGTCAGCACCTGCGGCAACCTACGTCACCTGGCGACAACCTATGACAGGACCTACGTCAGGGGACGTCAAGCTACGCTCATTGGCGTCAAACCACAAGTCGCTGAAATTTTTTAAACATTTCAAAATCCAGTGGCAACCAAAAAAACGCTTCAACTCTTTGGAGACTACTCACGACCATACAGGCGACACCCCAGCGACCGTGTGGCAACAGCCTAGTTGCCTGTAGTCGCCTAAAAAATCACCTAAGTGGGACAGGGGTTTAACTTTGCAGAACACCCTACCATGTGGAACCTTACCAAATGAACTTAAAGTTTGATCAGTGCATGGAACTCTGAAGTTGTGGCTACTACTTGACTGTGAGAGGCTCTGGACTGGCAGTTTAACAGTCCAAGGTTTCAATAGTTCGGACTTTCAAATGTTTCAGAAGCAGGAGGAAAGTGATGCACGAGTTGTATTATTAAACAGGGGGAATGTCATAACTGCACTCAGAGAGTACATACTGGAGGGTTTATCCATAAAGACAATATAGGTAAAGCTCAAAAATCATTCACAGGTAGATATGGTGGTCAAAAAGGCTTTTTGGCACGTTGGCCTTCATCAGTCAGATTATTGAGTATAGAGGTTGAGAAGTCATGTTGCAATCAAGTAGCCAGGACTCAAGGGAGAGGTTGAGCAGGGACTCTATTCCCAGGAGGATGAGGGGTGATCTTAGGTGTACACTATCATGAGAGGAATAGATTGGGTGGACACACAGATTCTCTTGCTCAGAGTGGGGGAATCGAGAACCAGAGGGCATAGGTTTAAGGTGAAGTGTAAAAAAATTGATAGAGATCTGAGGGGTAACTTTTTTCACGCAATGGGTGGTGGGTGTATGGAACAAGCTGTTGGAGGAGGCTGGAACTATCAACGTTTAAGAAGCAATTAGACAGGTACATGTCTAGATGGATATGAGCCAAATGCAGGCAAGTGGGACTAGTGTAGATGGGACGTTGGTTGGTGTGAGCAAATTGGGCCGATGGGCCTGTTTCCACATTGTATAATGCTATGACTATAATAAAGGTGCAATCACTCTGATGAGATTATACTATTGCTCGCCAATAACCAGTGGGTGTGAGAGAGACAGATGTGTAGACAGATTATGGAAAGATGAGGGACCATACTGGACCTTGAATGAGGAAATGTGCCCGGCCAGGTGACCAATATTTCATTGGGAGAGTATTTTAGGAACAGTGTTAAATACTGCTAAGTTTCAAATAGTTATGAATCAGGATTAGTTTGGCCTTTGGGAGAAAGTACTAAACTAGAGGAGGACAAAATCCTACTTATTAAACAGAAGGTAAAGTGATTAAATTGGGAGTAGTGTTACTGAGTAAGTCCACATCAAACATATTGGGACATAAGAGACTGCAGGTGATAGAATCTTGAGCAAAACACAAAGTGCTTGGGGAACTCAGCGGGTCAAGCAGCATCTGTGGAGGGAATGGCCAGATGATGTTTCAAGTTGGGACCCTTCTTCAGACTGAACATGTCTTTAGAAGGGACTGACCCAAAACATTGCTGAAGGAACTCAGCAGGTGGTCCTCCAGTCCACTCCCTCCACGGATGCTGCCTGACCCACGGAGTTCCTCAAACATTTAGTTTCTTGCTCAAAAATGTAGGAGTAGTTTAATGATCAGCTGACCGGCATGTTCCAGAAAGGAGAAGGGACAAGGATGGCATGGTTAAGGAATCTTGGATGATGAGAGAGGTTGTAAATTTGGTCAAAAAGAAAAACAAAACAAGTGTAAGACGAAGGAAGATAAAATCAGGCATGGACTGGATGAAAACTGGATTGTTTTTTCTTTAGCGCAGGATGGACAAATTAGGACTATTTTCTTATGAGCGAAGTTGGACAAACTTGGATTGTTTTCCCCAGAACGCAGGAGGCTGCGGGAGGTTGATAAAGGTTTATAAAACAATGAGGGGACATCAATATGATAGACAGTCAGAATCTTTTTCCCAGGGTTTAAATGTCAGATACCAGATGGCATAGGTTTAAGGTCAGAGGGAGAATGTTTAAAGGAGATGCACAGGGAATGTTTTTATGCAGAGAGTGATGGATACCAGAAACATGCTGCCAGGGATGGTGGTGGAGGCAGATACGATGCTGGGGTCTAAGGGGCTTTTTAGATAGGCTCATGATTATGAAGAGAATGTGAGGGATATGGGTCATGTGCAGCCAGAAGGGTTATTATAAGTTTGTTTTATGTTCAACACATCGTGGGCTGAAAGACCTGAACCTGTGCCACACTGTTCTATGTTCCATGAGTAATTATCTGTAATTCCCGTAATTTTTCTCCTTAATTTCAATAACTGCTGGTAGTCTTTCCTCCTTATTGTTCTTACACGGATTTGTATTTACCAATCATTCTCGTAGTCACCACAATTTCTGTAAATTCTGAGCCAAGTGAAGGGACCTGGCCCATTGTTTTCCTGCGCTAAAGAGAAAACAATGTGTCTGTCCATTTGCTCCAAAGATGCTGCCTGACCCGCTGAGTTCCCCCAGCACTATAGTCATTGCTCAAAATTTCAGCAATTTCAGTCTCTAGACTGTTGAATATTCCCTTTCTGATACATAATAGGCTGGGAACAGAATGAATTATGGAGCAAGACCATAAAGAATGCCAGGAAAGAAAGATGAAAACCACCGACGAGATGGTGGGAAATCTGCCAACTACATTCGGCATGAACATGAGAAAATAGTGAGGAGTAGAAATCCAGCTGGAGGGAAATCCTGAAGTAATAGTTGAATTCAGAATTTGATAGGCAAAGGCAAAAAAACAAGGAGAAGTGATCATATCTAGAACGGAAGCAGAGGACAATATTAAAGAATTCTTCAGGAAATCGAAAAGGAAAATGCAACATGGGTTGGGCAGGATCTTTTGTTGGTTTTGTGGTCTGGCTGCCGGTGCCCTGAACCATTCATTGATCCACTGGCAGCGGTTCAGATATCACCACAGCAGCTGAGAATTTTAATTCAACCCATTAAATAAATCCAGAAATCATAAAAGTCATGGTAACCGCATAAAAGTCATGGTAACCATGAAACTGCTGGATTGCCATGAAAGCCCATTAAGTTCATAAATTCTTTCAGGGAAGGAAATCAACCACTCTTATTTGATTGACCTGCATGTGCCTCCATTCGCACCAATGTGGATGTGGTGTACCTCGACTTTCAGAAAGCCTTCGGGACATACAACGAGATCTGGGTGTCCTAGTGCATCAGTCACTGAAAGGAAGCATGCAGGTACAGCAGGCAGTGAAGAGAGCCAATGGAATGTTAGCCTTCATAACAAAAGGAGTTGAGTATAGGGGCAAAGAGGTCCTTCTGCAGTTGTACAGGGCCCTAGTGAGACCGGACCTGGAGTACTGTGTGCAGTTTTGGTCTTCAAATTTGAGGAAGGATATTCTTACTATTGAGGGCGTGCAGCGTCGGTTTACTAGGTTAATTCCCGGAATGGCGGGACTGTCTTATGTTGAAAGACTGGAGCGGCTAGGCTTGTATACACTGGAATTTAGAAGGATGAGAGGGGATCTTATTGAAACATATAAGATTATTAAGGGATTGCACATGTTCGAGGCAGGAAACATGTTCCCAATGTTGGGGGAGTCCAGAACCAGGGGCCACAGTTTAAGAATACGGGGTAGACCATTTAGAACAGAGATGAGGAAAAGCTTTTTCAGTCAGAGAGTTGTAAATCTGTGGAATTCA
This sequence comes from Rhinoraja longicauda, assembly GCF_053455715.1. Classification (NCBI taxonomy): domain Eukaryota; kingdom Metazoa; phylum Chordata; class Chondrichthyes; order Rajiformes; family Arhynchobatidae; genus Rhinoraja; species Rhinoraja longicauda. The sequence continues at coordinate 73,897,389 of NC_135954.1, forward strand.
CTGCCTCAGAAGGCATTGGAGGCCAATTCTCTGAATGCATTCAAGAGAGAGCTAGATAGAGCTCTTAAGGATAGCGGAGTCAGGGGATATGGGGAGAAGGCAGGAACGGGGTATTGATTGAGAATGATCAGCCATGATCACATTGAATGGCGGTGCTGGCTCACAGGGCCGAATGGCCTACTCCTGCACCTATTGTCTATTGTCTATAATGTGTCTTAACTGGTTTCTTAGATCATGGCAATTAGAGAAGGATAATGAATGTCGGCATTGCTCGTGGCATTGTATGTTGCCTTTAATAATAGAAAAATAAAGGCAATTCAGTCAAGCCAGAAGTTACTGGCCATAGAAAAACCTACATGCTTATGTGTTTTACAACCCTTCCAATACTACTTTCTTTTACAGTCTTAGGTTAAAATCATCTGATTTGTACCAGTAATCAAGAAGGGAATTAAGGGAGCCTGTGTGAATTCCAGGACCAAAGTGTTCACCTCAGCAATGTGAACCCAAAGGTTTACAGAATGACAGTTACCTTATTTTTAATGTATGCATTGGCATTGGTTTATTATTGTGGTGTATATTGAGATACAGTGAACAACTTTGTTTTATGTGCTATCTAGGCAGGTCAGATCATGCAGGAGTGCAACAGTACTGCAGCAGAGAAAAACACAGTGCAGATGCTAGCTTTGTTTAGTTTGGAGATACAATAGACAATAGACAATAGACAATAGGTGCAGGAGTAGGCCATTCAGCCCTTCGAGCCAGCACCGCCATTCAATGCGATCATGGCTGATCACTATCAATCAGTACCCCGTTCCTGCCTTCTCCCCATACCCCCTCACTCCGCTATCCTTAAGAGCTCTATCCAGCTCTCTCTTGAAAGCATCCAACGAACTGGCCTCCACTGCCTTCTGAGGCAGAGAATTCCACACCTTCACCACCCTCTGACTGAAAAAGTTCTTCCTCATCTCCGTTCTAAATGGCCTACCCCTTATTCTCAAACTGTGGCCCCTTGTTCTGGACTCCCCCAACATTGGGAACATGTTATCTGCCTCTAATGTGTCCAATCCCCTAATTATCTTATATGTTTCAATAAGATCCCCCCTCATCCTTCTAAATTCCAGTGTATACAAGCCCAATCGCTCCAGCCTTTCAACATACGACAGTCCCGCCATTCCGGGAATTAATCTAGTGAACCTACGCTGCACGCCCTCCATAGCAAGAATATCCTTCCTCAAATTTGGAGACCAAAACTGCACACAGTACTCCAGGTGCGGTCTCACCAGGGCCCGGTACAACTGTAGAAGGACCTCTTTGCTCCTATACTCAACTCCTCTTGTTACGAAGGCCAACATTCCATTGGCTTTCTTCACTGCCTGCTGAACCTGCATGCTTCCTTTCATTGACTGATGCACTAGGACACCCAGATCTCGTTGAACTCCCCCTCCTCCTAACTTGACACCATTCAGATAATAATCTGCCTTTCTATTCTTACTTCCAAAGTGAATAACCTCACACTTATCTACATTAAACTGCATCTGCCATGTATCCGCCCACTCACACAACCTGTCCAGGTCACCCTGCAGCCTTATTGCATCTTCCTCACAATTCACACTACCCCCCAACTTAGTATCATCTGCAAATTTGCTAATGGTACTTTTAATCCCTTCGTCTAAGTCATTAATGTATATCGTAAATAGCTGGGGTCCCAGCACCGAACCTTGCGGTACCCCACTGGTCACTGCCTGCCATTCCGAAAGGGACCCATTTATCCCCACTCTTTGCTTTCTGTCTGTCAACCAATTTTCTATCCATGTCAGTACCCTACCCCCAATACCATGTGCCCTAATTTTGCCCACTAATCTCCTATGTGGGACCTTGTCGAAGGCTTTCTGAAAGTCGAGGTACACCACATCCACTGACTCTCCCTTGTCAATTTTCCTAGTTACATCCTCAAAAAATTCCAGTAGATTTGTCAAGCATGATTTCCCCTTCGTAAATCCATGCTGACTCGGAACGATCCCGTTACTGCTATCCAAATGCTCAGCAATTTCGTCTTTTATAATTGACTCCAGCATTTTCCCCACCACTGATGTCAGACTAACTGGTCTATAATTACCCGTTTTCTCTCTCCCTCCTTTCTTAAAAAGTGGGATAACATTTGCTATTCTCCAATCCACAGGAACTGATCCTGAATCTATAGAACATTGAAAAATGATCTCCAATGCTTCCACTATTTCTAGAGCCACCTCCTTAAGTACTCTGGGATGCAGACCATCAGGCCCTGGGGATTTATCAGCCTTCAGTCCCATCAGTCTACCCAAAACCATTTCCTGCCTAATGTGGATTTCCTTCAGTTCCTCCATCACCCTAGGTTCTCCAGCCCCTAGAACATTAGGGAGATTGTGTGTATCTTCCTCAGTGAAGACAGATCCAAAGTAACGGTTTAACTCGTCTGCCATTTCTTTGTTCCCCATAATAAATTCCCCTGCTTCTGTCTTCAAGGGACCCACATTTGCCTTGACTATTTTTTTCCTCTTCACGTACCTAAAAAAACTTTTGCTATCCTCCTTTATATTATTGGCTAGTTTACCCTCGTACCTCATCTTTTCTCCTCGTATTGCCTTTTTAGTTAACTTTTGTTGCTCTTTAAAAGAGTCCCAATCCTCTGTCTTCCCACTCTTCTTTGCTATGTTATACTTCCTCTCCTTAATTTTTATGCTGTCCCTGACTTCCCTTGTCAGCCACAGGTGTCTCTTACTCCCCTTAGAGTCTTTCCACCTCTTTGGAATAAATTGATCCTGCAACCTCTGCATTATTCCCAGGAATACCTGCCATTGCTGTTCTACCGTCTTCCCTGCTAGGGCCTCCTTCCAATCAATTTTGGCCAGCTCCCGCCTCATGCCTCTGTAATCCCCTTTGCTATACTGTAATACCGACACTTCCGATTTTCCCTTCTGCCTTTCCATTTGCAGAGTAAAACTTATCATGTTGTGATCACTGCCTCCTAATGGCTCTTTTACCTCTAGTCCCCTTATCAGATCAGGATCATTACACAACACTAAATCCAGAATTGCCTTCTCCCTGGTAGGCTCCAGTACAAGCTGTTCTAAGAATCCATCTCGAAGGCACTCTACAAACTCTCTTTCCTGGGGTCCATTTCCAACCTGATTTTCCCAGTCTACCTGCATGTTGAAATCTCCCATAACCACCGTAGCATTACATTTTTGACACGCCAATTTTATCCCCTGATTTAACTTGCACCCTAAGTCGAGGCTACTGTTTGGGGGCCTATAGATAACTCCCATTAGGGTCTTTTTACCCTTACAATTTCTCATTTCTATCCATACTGATTCAACATCTCCTGATTCTATGTCACCCCTTGCAAGGGAATGAATATCATTCCTTACCATCAGAGCAACCCCACCCCCTCTGCCCACCTGTCTGTCTTTTCTATACGTTGTGTACCCCTGAATATTCAGTTCCCAGCCCTGGTCCTCTTGTAGCCATGTCTCAGTGATCCCTACAACATCATACTTGCCCATGACTAACTGAGCCTCAAGCTCATCCACTTTATTTTTTATACTACGCGCATTTAAGTACAACACTTTAACTTCTGTATTTACCTCCCCTCTCACATCGTTCACAATTGGCCCTGCCCTTAATTTCTTTTCCGCTCTAGAACTTCTGTTCCCATTCTTCCGAGAGTCTTTTGCAATATCTCCTGTATTCCCTTTTACCTCATCTTCATATTCACAATTTGTTAACCCCTCCCCCCCACTACTTAGTTTAAAGCCACAGGTGTCACACTAGCAAACCTGCCTGCCAGAATGTTTGTCCCCCTGCTGTTAAGATGCAACCCGTCCCTTTTGTACAAGTCACCCCTAGCCCAGAAGAGATCCCAGTGGTCCAGAAATCTAAATCCCTGCTCTCTGCACCAGTCCCTCAGCCATAAATTCATACCCTCTTTCTCTCTGTTCCTGGCCTCACCAGCACGAGGTACCGGTAGCAGTCCAGAGATAACTACCTTCGACGTCCTACTTCTCAGCGTTTTTCCCAACTCTCTAAACTCCCGCTGTAGCACCTCCTTCCTCTTCCGCCCGACGTCATTCGTGCCCACGTGCACAACGACTTCAGGTTGATCGCCTTCCCAGCGCGGAAACGGGCTCTCCGGCCCACCAAATTCACACCGACCAGCAATTACTTGTACACTAGTTCTACCCTATACATTAGGGACAATTTACAGAAGTCAGTTAACCTACAAACCTGCACATCTTTGAGGTGTGTGAGGAACCAGAGCACCTGGAGAAAACCCACACAGTCACATACAAACCTCTTGACAGACAATGCCCGTGGTCAGGATCAAACCTGGGTCTCCCGGCACTGTAAGGCAGCAATGTACTGTGGTGTCACTGTACCGCCCCAATAGTTTACTGCTGCAAACAAAGTGCAGATACAAAAAAGGCCCGCAGCATGTTAGAGTGTATGATTTGGGGCATATCCTTAGCGTAGGAGAGGTCTTCTCATAAGGCTGATAACCACTGGGAGGAAGTTGTCCCTGAACACTGGTGGGACGTGCTTTCAAAATTTTGTATCCTGATGAGAGAGGGAGAAAAGAGAAAGACTTGGGTGCGAGTAGTTCTTGATTTATGTAGGCTGCTTTCTGCAAGGCAAAGTGCTGAAATAAATCTCTTGTGGGCAAGTCAGTTCCCTTGTCAGCATCCAATGTGGCCATGGTCGAGGCTGATCACAGGCATTGGAGCCCAACCAGTTATTATCCCCATTTTTTGGATTATTAAAGAGAAGCTCAAACTTTTGAGTCCTTCAGGTTTTTTTTCTCACTAAGGTCAGGTGAGTTGATACCACTTGTGAACACTTGCTAGTCTTTGTCATAATTGCCAAAAGCTGATACCTTCCCCCACTTAGAGTGGTGGCTGAAAGAATGGAAAAGATTTAAGGACAGAAGAGCATAAAGAAACTGCTGGATTTCTCTCTCTCAATCGTTCTGAAGTAGGGATGTTAACAATGATAGATGCAAAAATACTTGTTACAGCCAGAAGATAAAGGAGCAAAAAGGCAGAAGAAAACCAAAAAGAAACTGAACAATGAAAGGGATTACCAATAACGGCAAGGCACAAAATGCTGGAGTAACTCAGCGGGTCAGGCAGTAGCTCAGGAGAGAAGGAATGGGTGACATTTCAGGTCAACACCCATCTTCAAAAATCAACAAATGACCAGCAAGTTTGAAGAAGGGTCTTGACCCGAAACGTCACCCATTCCTTCTCTCCCAAGATGCTGCCTGACCCACTGAGTTACTCCAGCATTTTGCGTCTGCCTTCGATTTAAACCAGCATCTGCAGCTATTTTTCCTACCAATAACAGCAAGATGACTTACCTTAATTACTGACAAAGAACCTACTATGTTCAAGTGCAACACCACTGGAGCAATAATGAGTGGGAGAATGCTAGTTAAATAGAAATAAAAACAGAAGCCAAACTCCGGATAATCTCACAATCAAAATCAACAAATGACCAGCGTTTTCAGTGTTAGGAATGTTAATCAATCAAATCGGTAAGGAGTAAAATTGGGTTGTAGCTGCAGTTTGACTTAGTTAAGATCCTTTTATTCATTCACTGCATGCTGCTTCAATCGTTCATGTTTCATGCATGATGGCATGAATCCCAATTCATCGCTTTCTCCTTTCCCATCAATGATGTCAAACGAACCTAGTACTTTCTCTCAGAAATGATATAAAATACTCTTCATGCCTTTACACAAAATGGAAAGTCCGCCCTCTTCCATATTATCATTCATTCTGGTTCTCCAGATCTTTGATAAAAAATTTAGGAGAAATAAAACTGGGCTTGAATTTGTTTTTGACGTGCAATATTATTAACAAACTATTTGCCAATTAAGTTAATGTGAACAATAAAGTAGTGAGTAAAGTAAACAAAGAAATTGAAAGTAAATTTATTCACTGTTTTATTTTGCCATATAATGAACAGAATGTATTTTAATTGGAATTAGACCAAGTGGACCCATTAGGCCCAAACCTTTCCTGCACTGGTGCAGCACCCTCTCCTCTCCTCCACTCCTTCCTCCACTCCTTCCTCCACTCCTGCCTCCACCCCTGCCCCTCCTCCCCTTTCCCCTCTTATCCTGCCCCCCTTATCCTCTCCCCCTTATCCTGCCCCCCCCTTATCCTCTCCCCCCCTTATCCTCCCCCCCCTTATCCTCCCCCCCCCCTTATCCTCTCCCCCCCTTATCCTCCCCTTATCCTCCCCTTATCCTCCCCTTATCCTCCCTCCCTTATCCTCCCTCCCTTATCCTCCCCCCCTTATCCTCCCCTCCCCCTTATCCTCCCCCTCCCCCTTATAGCTAATTAATCTACTACGATTAAAACAAAATCTTAGCATGGCGTTCTCTACACAAAAAATGAGATTGTTAGAAGCAGGCCAAGTAACTCAATGTACACTTCAACAATCAAACTGAAAATGTATTTGTGAGCAGTTCGGAGTCTGCACCAGGAAGTGTCTGTTAGAAATAGTTTAATGTCAAAACAGGCACAGAAATTGAAATAAAGGGTCAGCAACATGTGAGGGGGTGGGGGAGGTTGGAACGAATGGGAGCACAGGCACAGTGGTCCTCCATAATCATCAAGGATGTAGCCATGGACTACTTTATGGATAACACAAGTTTCTCCAAAGGGCGCGGCACGGTGGCGCAGCGGTAGAGTTGCTGCCTTACAGCGAATGCAGCGCCCAAGACTCAGGTTCGATCCTGACTACGGGCGCCGTCTGTACGGAGTTTGTACGTTCTCCCCGTGACCTGCGTGGGTTTTCTCCGAGATCTTCGGTAACATGGATATTTCTTCCCAGCAGGAAGAATTGTTAGTTATTACTTCAGAATTCACATTCATTCAATGAATGTTAATTTTAACATTTTTCTATTTCATTTGCTATATACACAGTTAAATGAGAACACATATTACTATGGATTAGAAACCGTCATTTGCCTCACCACAAATCTCTGATAAGTAGCAGGAAATGTCATTTTTATAAATGTCAACCAATCCAAATTCTAAATAAACAAGAGCTTCATAACATAACACTAGTATTCATGAAGTACCCAAGAACACGACTTTTAAGAAATTATTCAACATTTAATAAATTCTTCAAGTAATTTAAGGCAAATAAAATTATCATAGATCACGATATGACAATTTTTTGAAGCCTGTGACATTTATGCTGACATTTACCAATGTGCTCAGCAAAATATGAACTAGCACCTATAATAACAGAATAACCAGATGCAAAAACGAGTCTGATCATGATGGGATAAATAATTGTAAAATGACATATTTAAAACATTAGTTTTAAGTGGAAACTGTCAAAGTAGTGCAATTTAATTATTCAATATTATTTAGAATGCATAAAGTTTGTATTAATATCCAGAAAGGCAGTTTGCCACTGACAAGACAGGTCAAACTTGTATTACTTCTGTACACAAAATTATCTAATCTCAAAACAAACTGTCCAAGAAACACTGCAATTAGTCTCAGCATTTTGTTTCAAAGAAGCTTCTTGTTCCCCAACTAAGTTAGAATGGTCTGAAGACATGTGCATAGATGAAATAGAATCCTTCCACTGGAAGTGAGTCTGCTCTTTCATAGATTGTAGCTACATGGGTCCAATTGGACACTTTGGTTGTACCCAGTACCTGTGCATCCAAATTCAATAGGAATAGGAAAGGTAGGAATTGGAAAAAATCATGAGGGGAAAATGGTATAAACCTTCCTTTCTACAAAAAAACATCATAAATATATTCATTATCACTTTCTAGACATTTCAAAAATGTTAATGGTATTCTTTTATTTAAAACCTGGTCAGGACCAGCCTACAATTACATACCTTCAAGATTGTCAGAGGTGCAGCAGCAGAAGGAGTGAGTGCGGGGATTGGCTCAGCAGGTAATCTCTCAGAGTTTTCATACAGGAGTGGGGGATTTAAAACCTGGTCGGGACCAGCCTACAACCACATACCTTCAGGGTCGTCAGCAGTGTGGCAGCTGAAGGAGTGAGTGTGGGGATCGGTTGAGCAATTAAATTAGCAAATTAGTAAGTTAGCTAATTAATCAATTAGTCAATTTAACAGTTAATATAAGCAAGGCTTGCTCTAGGGGAGCAGCTTGATGGGGGAGTGACCTTGTTGAGAAAAGTGCGTGCCTTGGGCGTGCGTGCGTGCCTTGGGCGTGCGTGCGTGCCTTGGGCGTGCGTGCGTGCCTTGGGCGTGCGTGCGTGCCTTGGGCGTGCGTGCCTTTGTGTTTGTCTTTGTCTTTGTCTTTGTCTTTGTCTTTGTCGTGTGTGTCTTTGTCTTTGTCTTTGTCTTTGTCTTTGTCGTGTGTGTCTTTGTCTTTGTCGTGTGTGTCTTTTGAGTACAGGCTGGGGGAGGAGGCCATGCCAAAAGTTGGAGACGGTGAGATACTATAAGGAAATGACAGATAAACTGATTCGGTGTGATGTGTGCAGGATGTGGGTCAGGGACAATGTTGGTGCCTTTGGCTGCTACAAATGTGGTAAGTGTGTCCAGGTTCAGCTCCTGAAGGACTGTGTTGGGGAACTGGAGAGCCAACTGCATGACCTCAGACTCATCTGAGAAAATGAGATGTTCCTGGACAAGACCTTCAGTGAGATTGTTACACTGAAGGTAATGGAAGAGAGAAGGTGGGTGACGGTGAGGAAGGGAAGGAAGCTTGGAGTATAAGAGATCCTGGGGGTTGTACCATTTGAAAACAGGTTCACCCTCATGGAAGCTGTCAGGACAGAAGACACTGCCAGTCTGAGCAGTGGAAAAGTCTGCAAGGCAAAATGTGGCACTGAGGCAAAGCCAAGGAGTCTGACGTCAGGCAGAGCCGTGGTAGTAGGAGACTATTGTGAGAGGTATAGACAGGGGTTTCTGTAGCAACAAGCGGGTTTCATGGATGGTGTGTTGCCTCCCTGTTGCCAGGATCCAGGATGTCACGGACTGAGTGCAGAGCATTCGCAAGGGTGAAGGTGAGCAGCCGGAAGTGGTAGTGCATGTTGGCACAAATGACGTTGGGAAGAGGAGCAAAGATATTCTGCAGTGTGACTTTAGAGAGTTTGGAAGAAGTCTGAAAAGCAGGACCTCAGGGTGGTTATCTCTGGTTTGCTTCCAGTTTCTTTTGCTGGTGAGGGCAGGAACAGGGAGATAGGGGATCTGAATATGTGGCTGAAGAGCTGGTACATGGGGCATGGATTTAGATTCTTCGACCACTGGGATCTGTTTTGGGGTAAGGGTGAATTGTACAAAAGGAATGCGCTGCACCTCAACAGGCGGGGACCAGCATTCTGGCAGGCAGGTTTGCCAATGCTACACGGGTGATTTAAAACTATATGGGGGGGGGGGGGGCAAATGGGATAGACAAGGATGGAGTTAAAGGGAAAGAGAGTATAGGAAAAGTTAAAAACCCAGAATTAATGTGACAGAAAGCTCACTAAGGGATAGGAGAGAATGGCCAAGTGTAATAGGAATTGATGTGAAAGGTGAGATGAGCAATGGATTAAAAGTATTGTATATGAAAGCGCGAAATATAAGAAGTAAAGTGGATGAGCTTGAGGCTCGGTTAGAGATTGGTAGATATGACATTATGGGGTTTTCAGAGACGTGGCTGCAGGAGGATCGTGTCTGGGTTATACGTCCTATAGAAAGGACAGGCAGGTGGGTAGAGGAGGTGGGGTAGCTGTTGGTGAGGGATGAAATTCAGTCCCTTGTGAGGGATGACATAGGGACTGTAGAGTCACTGTGAATAGAGTGAGGAATTGTAAAGGTAAGATGACACTAATGGGAGTTATCTACAGGCCCCCAAACAGTAGCCTGGATATAGGGTGTAAGTTACAGCAGGAGTTTAAAATGGCATGTAACAAAGGTAATGCCACTGTGGTTTGGGGGATTTCAATATGCAGGTAGACTGGGAAAATCAGGTTGGTTCTGTACCCCAAGAAAGGGAGTTTGTAGAGTGACTCTGAGATGGATTCTTAGAGTACTTGTACTGGGGTCTACCAGAGAGACGGCAATTCTGGATTTAGTGTTGTCCAATGAACCAGATTTGATAAGGGAATTCAAGGTTAAAGAACCACTTGGTGCTAGTGACCATAATATGATTAGTTTTAATCTGCAATTTGAGAGGGAGAAGGGTAAATCAGAAGTGTTGCAGTTGAACAAAGGGGACTCTGAAGGCATGAGAGAGGAGCTGGCCAAGGTTGACTGGAAAAGGATCCTAGCAGGAATGATGGTGGAACAGCAATGGCAGGAATTTCTTAACATAATCCAGAAGATGCTGGATCATTTCATTCCAAAGAGGACGAAAGATTCTAAAGGGAGTAAGAGGCAACTGTGGCTGACAAGGGAAGGTAGGGATGGAATAAAACTAAAAAAAAAGATGTATAACACAGCAAAGAGTAGCGGGAAGCCAGAGGATTGGTAACTTTCAAAGGACAACAGAAGGTAACAAAACGGGTAATACGGGCTGAAAAGATAAAGTACGAGGGGAAGCTGGCCAAGAATATCCAGGAGGACAGTAAAAGCTTCTTTAGGTATGTTAAGAGAAAAAGATTAGTAAAGACAAATGTGGGTCCCTTGAAGGCAGAAACAGGTGAAATTATTATGGGTAACAAGGAAATGGCAGAAGAGTTGAACAGGTACTTCGGATCTGTCTTCACTAAGGAAAATGCAAACAAATTCCCAGATACTAGAGGACAGAGGACCTAGGGAGACAGAGGAACTGAAAAAAAATTGCACTAGGCGAGAAATAGTATTGGGTAGACTGATGGGACTGAAGGCTGATAAATCCCCAGGGCCTGATGGTCTGCATCCCAGGGTACTCAAGAAGGTGTCTCTAGAAATCGTGGACGCATTGGTGAACATTTTCCAATGTTCAATAGATTCAGGATCAGTTCCTGTGGATTGGAGGCTAGCTAATGTTATCCCACTTTTAAAGAAAGGCGAGAGAGAGAAAACGGGGAATTATAGACCAGTTAGCCTGACATCAGTGGCGGGGAAGATGCTAGAGTCAATTATTAAAGAGAAAATAATGGTGCATTTGGATATCAGTAAAAGTATTGGTCCATGTCAGCATGGATTTATGAAGAGGACTAATCTTCTGGAATTTTTTAAGGATGTGGCAAGTAAAATGGATGAAGGAGATCGAGTAGATGTAATGTATCCAGACTTTCAGAAAGCCTTTGATAAGGTCCCACATGGGAGATTGGTGAGCAAAATTAGAGCACATGGCATTGGGGGTAGGGTATTGACATGGATAGAGAATTGGTTGGCAGACAGGAGCAAAGAGTAGGAATAAATGGGTCCTTTTCAGAATGGCAGTGACCAGTGGAGTGTCGCAAGGCTCGGTGCTGGGGCCTCAACTCTTTACAATATATATTAATGATTTGGATGATGGAATTAGAAGTAACACTAGAAGTTTGCAGTTGACACAAAGCTGGGTGGCAGTTTGAACTGTGAAGAGGATGTTAGTTAGGAGGTTGCAGGGTGACTTGGACAGGTTGAGTGAGTGGGCAGATACATGGCAAATGCAGTATAATGTAGATAAATGTGAGGTTATCCACTTTGGTGGCAAAAACAAAGAGGCAGATTATTGTCTCAATGGTGTCAGATTAGGTAAAGGGAAAGTGCAATGAGACCTGGGTGTCCTTGTACACCAGTCACTGAAAGTATGCATGCAGGTACAGCAGGCAGTGAAGAAAGCAAATGGCATGTTGGCCTTCATAACAAGAGGATTTGAGTATAGGAGCAAAGAGGTCCTTCTGCAGTTGTTTAGGGCCCTAGTGAAACCACATCTGGAGTATTGTGTACAGTTTTGGTCTCCTAATTGAGGAAGGGAGTCCTTGTTATTGAGGCAGTGCAGCGTAGGTTCATGAGGTTAATCCCTGGGATGGTGGGACTGTCATATGAGGAAAGATTGGAAAGACTGGGCTGGTGTTCACTGGAGTTTAAAAGGATGAGAGGGGATCTTATAGAGACATATACAATTATAAAAGGACTGAACAAGCTAGATGCAGGAAAAATGTTCCCAATATTGGGGGAGTCCAGAATAAGGGGCCACAGTCTAAGAATAAAGGGGAGGCCATTTAAAACTGAGGTGAGAAGTAACTTTTTCACCCAGAGAGTTGTGAAATTGTGGAATTCTCTGCCACAGAAGGCAGTGGAGGCCAAATCACTGGATGAATTTAAAAGAGTCCGATAGAGCTCGAGGGGCTGTTGGAATCAAGGGATATGGGGAGAAGGCAGGCACAGGTTACTGATTGTGGATGATCAGCTATGATCACAATGAATGGTGCTAGTTCAAAGGGCCTAATGACCTCCTCCTGCACCTGTTTTCTATGTTTTACATTTCAATATATTTGAAGCAGAGATTTTGTATAAAGGATCCATTTTCAGATCAAGCTTTACATAATGCCAAGGGATTTCTTACAAAGTCTGACATATTGTAAAATATCCTGACATACTGTGATTAATTCATGTAACTTGGAGTTTGTGGACTGCTCAATGTTACAATGGGGGACACTATATTTTAGTAGGTGACTCTAACGTGTACTTTTATCATTCAATCATCTTTCATTTGCAGCTGTCAGCATTGGACTAAACCCGATATTAATCAATCTTTAAATTCATGAATTATTCTTTCAAAATAGTAGGGAAGTTCAGTGATGAGGAAAATAATTAATATTAATGACATAAAATTTAGGGATTTTGTCATTAGTTAGTGAACATTTAAAATAAATGAATATAAGTCTTATATTCATGTAACGTAACAATTTACATACATATAAGACTCAAGTACAAATTATGCGGGTGACCAGTTTGATGCACTTTTATTTTTGGTAGCTCACTTTAATCAACTATGATTATATTTTTAAAATTCTATCAATAAAGGGGAAGCATATCTAACAATGAATTTTACATTGAGAGTAAAACAAGTTAGGTCCAATTATATGCATTCCCATTAGATGCACTCCCATTTACTCCTTTGGCCTGGCCTCACCTAATCACTGATATTCCTTTTCTCCTATCCATCCCTCCCCTCACCTTCTGGGCAACTTGGACCTAACTTGTTTTACTCTCAATGTAAAATTCATTGTTAGATATGCTTGCACACACACATAGTTATATATGTATATGTATATGCAGGGATATTAATATAAAGCAATGCTTAGAGGCTGTTGAAGCATATCACCTAAGAGGGCAATGTCCAGAACCATTGGGATCTTGGGTTGAGCACTACAAGAAGTTCAGTTTTCTTCTTCCATATGTCTGAATCAACATGTCCAAAGAAGGTTCTTGACCTGAAAGTCACCCTTTCCTTCGCTCCAGAGATGCTGCCTGCCCCGCTGAGTTACTCCAGCTATTTGTGTCTATCTTCAGTTCATACAAGCATCTGCAGTTCCTTCTTGCACATTTATAAATGAAATTTCAGTTGTACAAATCTTGAACTCAATTTATTGAGAGAGAATTTGTCTCAAACCCATCCATCATTGGGAGGATGCAATGATATGATGATCCATTGTTTGACCTGGGGCAAAGGAGGATTCGATTTACTGCCAGTGCATTTGGGAGCCACATCACCCATTCTTTTTTTGAGTCCTACTTTGAACCACCCACATCCTTTGAGGCTGATCACACCCAGTGAATCTTACACTAGGTGTCCTATGTATAACCTTTGATTCAGGCTTTATTGCATTGAATGACACCATTGAAATTGCTGAGGTGAAGAAAGAAGGACTACGCGTGTCATAGAGTCATAGAGTGATACAGTGTGGAAATCGGCTCTTCGGCCCAACTCGCCCACATCGGCTAACAATGTCCCATCTACACTAGTCCCACTTGCCTGCGCTTGGTCCATATCCCTCCAAACCTGTCCTATCCATGTACCTGTTTAATTGTTTCCTAAACGATGGGAGACTCCCAACTTCAACTACCCCCTCTGGCAGCTTGTTCCATACACCCACCACCCTTTGTATAAAAAAAGTTACCCTTCAGATTCCTATTAAATCTTTTCCCCTTCACCTTGAACCTATGTCCTCTGGTCCTCGATTCCCCTAGTCTGGGCAAAAGACTCTGTGGATCTACCCGATCTATTCCTCTCATGATTTTGTTTACCTCTATAAGATCTCCCATCATCCTCCTGCGTTCCATGGAATAGAGACCCAGCCTACTCAACCTCTCCCTATAGCTTACAGCATCTAGTCCTGGCAACATCCTCGCAAATCTTTTCTGAACCCTTTCAAGCTTGACAATATCTTTCCTATAACATGGTGCCCAGAACTGAACACAATATTCTAAATGCGGTCTCACCAACGTCTTATACAACTGCAACATGACCTTCCGACTTCTATACTCAATACCCTGACTGATGATGGCCAAAGTGCCAAAAGCCTTTTTGACCGCCTTATCTATCTGCAACTTGACCGTCATGGAACCATGCACGTGTACTCCTAGATCTCTCTGCTCCACAACACTACCCAGAGGCCTACCATTTACTGTGTAGGTCCTACCCTTGTTCAACGTTCCAAAATGCAACACCTCACACTTTTCTATATTAAATTCCATCAACCATTCCTCTGCCCACCTGGCCAATTGATCCAGATCCTGCTGCAATCTTTGTGTGTGTGTATGTGTGTGTCTGTGCCTGTGCCTGCGTGTGTTTATGTTTGCCTGAGTCTGTGTCTGTGTTTGTGGGTTGGAGGGGCAACATCAAGGGGCTGTTCAGAATCAAAGGGATCATTTGGAAGATGTGTGTGCATGTGTGTCTGTATAATCTGTGTATTTGCGTCTGTTTATGGAGCAGAGGGGCAGGTGTTCAGAAAAAATTGCTGCTAATTGTTAAGTACAGGTGATTGACCCGGCATGAATGGTCACGTTCAGAGAATAATCTTCATCAACTCTTATCAACCAACGCTGTTTAATTTCCATCATGCGCTCACATATTCTCTTTAGGAGGTACCTGGCATTCTGTTGCCCCATTAGTTCTCGCTTTCTATCCAGATCTCACAGCTTGCATGTTGAAGTGTGCACGTGTGCGGGACTCTCGGGCGGGTGAGGCCTGCGGAATCAGCGATAATTTCCAGACGCTTTGAAGATATGTATTACGGAAATGAGTTGCTTAAAGCTTAAATAAAGTTTAAGTAAATTGGAATTTTCATTTGCCTCACAACAATTTAAGCAACTCATTTCCGTAATACATATCTTCAAAGCGTCTGGAAATTATCGCTGATTCCGCAGGCCTCGCCCGCCCAAGCGTCCCGCACATGCGCACACTTCATTCTCCCCTCCTATTTATAAGTTGAGATGGTCAGGGGGTTTAGTTTGTCTTGATGACCGTCGCAGCACTGGAGCATCAGGAGATAATGGTGTTTCAATAGCTGGTGGTACATGTATTGCTTGGTCATCAAGACATACTAAACACCCTGACCGTCTCAGTACATCACAGTATAGTAGTATAGAACTGTAGGCTAATTGGATCTGGGTGTCCTAGTGCATCAGTCACTGAAAGGAAGCATGCAGGTACAGCAGGCAGTGAAGAAAGCCAATGGAATGTTGGCCTTCATAACAAGAGGAGTTGAGTATAGGAGCAAAGAGGTCCTTCTGCAGTTGTACAGGGCCCTAGTGAGACCGCACCTGGAGTACTGTGTGCAGTTTTGGTCTCCAAATTTGAGGAAGGATATTCTTGCTATTGAGGGCGTGCAGCATAGGTTTACTAGGTTAATTCCCGGAATGGCGGGACTGTCATATGTTGAAAGACTGGAGCGACTAGGCTTGTATACACTCGAATTTAGAAGGATGAGAGAGGATCTTATCGAAACGTATAAGATTATTAAGGGCTTGGACACATTAGAGGCAGGAAACACGTTCCCAATGTTGGGGGAGTCCAGAACCAGGGGCCACAGTTTAAGAATAAGGGGTAGGCCATTTAGAACAGAGATGAGGAAAAACTTTTTCAGTCAGAGAGTTGTGAATCTGTGGAATTCTCTTCCTCAGAGGGCAGTGGAGGCCAATTCTCTGAATACATTCAAGAGAGAGCTAGATAGAGCTCTTAAGGATAGCGGAGTCAGGGGGTATGGGGAGAAAGCAGGAACGGGGTACTGATTGAGAATGATCAGCCATGATCACATTGAATGGCGGTGCTGGCTCGAAGGGCCGAATGGCCTACTCCTGCACCTATTGTCTATTGTCTATTGGATGTTTACGTGCCCTGGCCCACTTAAGGCTGTGGTACAGAGTCACTGTGGATACCATGGGCCCAATGGTCTCCTTCTGTATTGTTACCATTCTATGATTTTATGATCTTGGCCAAAAATTCTCAACTGCTCTTAAAGCTCATACAGATTTTTAAAAGGAAAAGGAAGACATTGTGTGACCATGTGAATCATTTTAAAATGCCTTTAGGTGGTTGTCAAGATGATTTTGCAATTGGAATTTGATTTGTTGCTGAACCAGGACCTGACTGTTGGCCTAATGGATGGACTCAGCATCACCTGCTTTGCAAAGTTTAGGATTAGAAACATTAAGCAAGATCAGAGTAGATGATCAATTAGGTAATGCTTATAAGGAGTGCAATTTTGTACTACATTACAAATGAATTGTAAATGGCAGTTAGCTGGTACTGAACCTTTATACTCAGTCGCTGGTGTCTAATGACGAGGAGTTCTTTTCTGAGAGATCAGGCTGATCATGTCTATTTCTTACCTTCTCGTCTCTTGATGGAAGTACACCGTCGATGTGGGAATGCTTTCACTGAAGGCTGACTATTAACTGGCAAAATTAAAGTTATATGTGTTTGGCAAGCTGCCAGTGTACAGGAAATGGATTGCCTAATGGTCATTCACTCAACTTATTTATGGGGAGCATGTTAACCCTCTGACATCAGAGATGAATGAACTTGCAGAATGATGGGGATATAATGACCCTTGAGACATTAAAGCAATTTCCCTGTATATGTCTTCAACTTGGCATAGATGTTCACGATATTTATTGATATCAAAGCGTTTATCTTACCTTATTAATGTCGTTCAGACTTTTGTTCAGAATATCCCTGAGTGTCTGCAAATGCACTTATTATATAATGACAGATTATCAACTGTCTTGCTGAGTACTTGGGTTGTGGATCAGCTGGACATTATAGAAACAAATTAATTATCATCAATGGAAAGAGTCCAATTTCTGAATGATCTGTATAGGAGAAATTCGCTGGGCCACCATGTGATATTCTGCCACCAGCATACATCCATAATCTGCCAGAAGACACTCAGTTCACCAGGCACACCGTACCTGTGCATCAAGTCAAGTTTATTTGTCACATACACATACACATACACGATGCGCAGTGAAATGAAAGTGGCAATGCCTGCGGATTGTGCAAAAAAAATTTACAATTACAGCATATAAATTAAAATTAATACAGAAAAAAAATGTAGTCCCTGGAGTTATGATAGTTAACAGTCCTGATGGCCTGTGGGAAGAAACTCCGTCTCATCCTCTCCGTTTTCACAGCGTGACAGCGGAGGCGTTTGCCTGGCCGTAGCAGCTGGAACAGTCCGTTGCTGGGGTGGCAGGGGTCCCTCATAATCTTGCTTGCTCTTGATCTGCACCTCCTGATGTATAGGTCCTGCAGGGGGGCGAGTGTAGTTCCCATGGTGCGTTCTGCCGAACGCACTACTCTCTGCAGGGCCTTCCTGTCCTGGGCAGAGCTGTTCCCAAACCAGACTGTGATGTTGCCGGACAGGATGCTCTCTACAGCCCCAGAGTAGAAGCATTGAAGGATCCTCAGAGACACTCTGAATTTCCTCAGCTGTCTGTGGTGGTAAAGGCGCTGCCTTGCCTTACCCACCAGTGCGGCAATGTGTGTTGTCCATGTCAGATCCTCTTTGATGTGGACTCCCAGGTATTTAAAACTGCTCACCCTATCCACAGTAGACCCATTTATTTCCAGTGCCGTGTACATCCTTGGGTGTTGAGCCCTTCTGAAGTCCACAATCAACTCCTTAGTTTTTTTGACATTCAAGAGGAGGCTATTGTCCTGACACCAGAGTGCCAGATCAGCCACCACCTCCCGGTAGGCCTTCTCATCGTTGTCGGAGATCCGGCCCACCACCACAGTGTCATCAGCAAACTTGATGATGGAGTTCGAGCTGAACCTGGCCACACAGTCATGTGTGTACAGGGAGTACAGTAGGGGGATAAGGACGCAACCCTGGGGGGATCCTGTGTTCAGGATGAGGGGGCTAGATGTATGTTCCCCCATCTTGACCACTTGGGGCCTGGCGGTGAGAAAGTCCAGGACCCAGGCACACATTTGTGAGTGCATGCAAGTGTGTGTGTGTCTGCGCACTTATACATGCACAAGCATGTGTACATATGCGTGTGTGGTGCGTGCATGTTATAAATTCATAATTGCACACATAAACGCATGCGCACAATGACCAGACTCCATTCTCTTTAATTACTTCTCTTGTCAGTGTTGTCCATCTGTAGCCTCGATCTTTCTCAGGGGCACTGTCTGTTCCTTCCCATCAGATAATTCCTTCTGACATCCTTCGGTGCTTTCAGAAGTGAAAAAAAAGTATGATGACAGTGCATACTCAATGGTGTTGACATTGAACCACCAGAGTTTTGTTGCCTGAAGTCACCAAATAACACTCTTTAAACTCCAAACCGGAAAGATGAAACAAATATTTTGATGAAACCTAAAAATTTACAAAAGAACCAATAAAAATAATGTGATTAAAATGACAATGAAGTCTATTTACAAATATGTATGACATTATTGAATCATTTTACATCTACTGAATTGATGCACAACAAAAGCTGTCATTGTCTAAACATCATTTAGCTTGGATCATTAACCACGTATCTCCTGGAAACCATTTTGGAGGTTAGAAGCAAATGTTGAAAAAATTGAAATATAAAGAAAAATGAATGGAGATACGAAGAAGGTAGTGTCTGTGAATAAACCAACCATTTAAAAATAATAGCTATTCTTGCGAATATTATGTTATGTTAGTTTGTCTGTGATTCCTAATTTATGTTTTCATGTATTTCAGTTATTCAGGTATTATTTGAGAAAGAAAATCAGAGGCTAGGCTTAACATTAGTGACTGATCATTTGGCCGTATCAGAGGTATCGACCATTATAATGAAACCTCATGTTCGCATTGCTTCAATTTCAGTACTGACTAATTGCAATGCCAAATTTGAAAGTGATTTGAAGCACTCATCAGTTTTTCTGTTCGGTTCATTTGTTAGTGTAAAGCTGAATTCTGTAAACTGGCTTGTGGGGGACAGGCCATCAACATCATTTAGCACAATTTGTAAGGGTGGCACAGTGGCATAGCTGGTAGAGCTGCTGCCTCACAGCACCAGGGTTCAATCTTCACCTCGGGTAGTGTCTGTATGGAGTTGCATGTTCTCTCTGTGCTTGGGTTCTCGGTAGAGGTGTGACTGTTTTTATCTAATAATGATGTTGCTAGCTGTGGCAATTAGTGTAGGAAAATAACTGCAGATGCTGGTACAAATCGAAGGTATCACAAAATGCTGGAGTAACTCAGCAGATCAGGCAGCATCTAGGAGAGAGGGAGAATGGGTGAAGTTTCGGGTCGAGACCCTTCTTCAGTTTGAAGAAGGGTCTCAACCTGAAACGTCACCCATTCTCCCTCTCTCCTAGATGCTGCCTGACCTGCTGAGTTACTCCAGCATTTTGTGATACCTTGCTAGCTGTGGCCATTACTTCATTGCTTCATTGTTCGGGAGCAATTTCACCAGTGGGTTCAATGCTTCACTTTTAATGACCGTAATTATGGGGTATTTGCATAGTACTTGAATGCCATTAGAAATGTACGCTGCTTCTGGCGTGTTAATGCACTTGTCCTTGATGCTTTTGGTGCCCCTCACAGATCTCTGTAGGTTATGTTGTTTGCAGGTTGTAGATTGGTGTTGCAGAAAGATGAGATTACTAGTTCCAAATTTAATTTAATTTTGGAGATACAGCACGGAAATGGGCCCTTCGGCCTACTAACTCCATGCCGATCATTGAACACCCGTTCACACTAATTCTACGTTATCCTACTTTCACAAACACTTCCTGGACACGGGGCAATTTGCAGAACCCAATTAACTATGTCTTTGTAATGTTCAGCTATTGCCAAATAGCTCGAAAAGATGTGTGGGAAGGAACTGCAGATGCTGGTTTAAACCAAAGATGGACACAAAATGCTGGAGTAACTCAGCGTGATAGGCAGCATCTCTGGAGAGAAGGAATGGGTGACATTTCGGATCGAGACCCTTCTTCACCCGAAACGTCGCCCATTCTTTCTCTCCAGAGATGCTGCCTGTCCCGCTGAGTTACTCCAGCATTTTGTGTCTATCTAGCTACATATCACATGTTCAATTAATCTAGTAGTATGTGCACTTGCTGAAGATTCTGTGGCATTATTTCAAGATAAGAATGAACCTTTCCTGGTGTTATAGCCAAGCTTCTTCCTTAAACCAATGGCACTAAAAAAAATGTAACAAGACACACATCTCACTGCACTTTATGGGGCATTGCTGAAGCAGAATATTTATCGATGTCGGAAAACCTACTGCATTGTAAAATAATTTCTCATCATAACAGTTATTTTTTTTAAGTTCCTCTTTAAAAGCAGTTATTAGATCAATTACTGCCCTTATCACACCATCATAAAAAAGACAACATGAGTCTAATGATAAAGGAAGGAAGGGACAATTGAAAATATAGTAGTTAATGTTACATGCACAGAAGCTGAGGAAATGTATTACTGACAGACAACTTGTGTGTTCAATTCATCAAAGTTGTGTGTTCAAAAACATTCTGAACAACGCTCAATCTCGTATCAAATTGTGCTGCTATAAAGATTAGTAATATCAAACAGGTTTATTCCAGTGTGCAATTCAATTTACTCTTATTTGGTTCAATCAAAACTTTGCAGCCATTTCACCGAGTGAAACTCACTGAATAAGAATTTGATTTGCATAATGTGGAAACTACTAAAAGATTTGTGTGCAGCGATGGCAAAATCATTAATGTATTGTTTGAAGATAGAATAACATTTATTATTTCTGAGGGAGAAGACCTTTTTTTCATAAAAGCCCTGGCATTGTGCAAGGCTAAAGTATAACATTCTTCTTGCCTGAGCAGATAATCAAGGCTGATGTTCCTTTGAAGAAAATACCATACTATAGATTGAATATTTCAATTGTTAAAAAACCTATTGATGCAGGCCAGAAGAATTTCCCATTAAAACAATCAGCTTGGCTTTTCCAAAAACACACTAAAATGTTAAGTAATTAGTCAAATGTGTATCAGAAAAGCTTCCTTTTGGCAACTTCATTTCTGTTTTTCATTTTCATTTCTTTTTCATTCAGTGTACTTTTGTTCCACTCTCTCACTCATTCTTTCTCCCAATACTAGATAAGGAGACAAACTAGGGAGGATATGTGAATTGGTCAGTGCAAAAACAAGGGGGTGCAAATGCTAATAAATAAACCTTCTCGCCACTTTAGAGCTGGTAACATTGTCAATGGATGCGATGTTCAATGATTGCAGAAATGTACTTGGGATAGCAAAAGGTTATTCTGTTTCTTATTTATTCTTGGAATAGCCAAAGGCACCTGCATCTTCTGCTTCCTTTTTCCTCTGCCAAAATCAGTAAGTGAAATTGGAAATTAAGTCAGGAAGGTAAGTTGGGGACCATGAGACTCTATTTAATTGGACATTTCTGGACTTTATCTTGCACTAAACATGGTATGGTTTGGTACTTCATTTGTACCATGTACTGAGGTACAGTGAAATTCATTTTTGTATACAGTTTAGTACAAGTATAATTGTACATACGCACTTAGATATATCTTAGATAAGCATCTCAGATTCAGTACAAATGTGTACCCGTAGTTCACTGAGACAGTATACAGAGTCGCCATTTTGGAATAATTTTCAAGTCCTAGTTGTTGTAAGTGCAGGGATCTTGGCCTGACCATGAAGGTCTGTTGTCCTGATGGCATTGCAGGATCGGTCTGCCCAAGTGTAGCCGTTGGTGTCCTCCGCCCCAACTCCACCGCTGTTGGCTGCATTCAGTACATGTGCTTGGCCTCTTGGAGTGGCGCCCGGTCCAACTGAGCCCCAAGCTATTGCAGGGCCTCCAATGGCCCACTCCATCATCGAGGCAATGCACTCCCTCCTGCAGCTGGTCTGCTTAGCGGCCCTCCAGGTGTGTTCCCGTGGGTCCTCGATCCGCGGTGGGGGAGCCGGGCAGGTACTCTGTCCGCTGTGGGCGATTCTGGGCCTACTGGGCAGGTTCTCGATCTACGGGCCACGGCTCCCCAGGATACTCCCGCCATACGCGCGACTCACTTATTCCTTTTATCCTGCATCTGTACCCTGTGGGGGGCTTGATTGTAATCAGGTATAGTCTTTTCGCTGACTGGATAAGACGCAACAAAAAAGCTTTTCACTGCACCTCGGTACACATGACAATAAACTAAACTAAACTGGAGAGTTACCATATAAATTGTATGTAATGAACCAGGGACTGGTGCCAGGATCACGGAAATCAGAATGAATAGTCGCAACTCAGCAAGAAAGAACTCAAGTTTTGGGACTGATGGATAAAATTTGAGGTCCATGAGAAATCGATGACGAATGGTTTGTGTGAAGGATGGAGTGACATTAGCAGTGAAGGGGTAAAATACAACTCACAATTTGCATATTCCATTGAAGGATTTATTTGGTTCATTTTGTGTTACATGCTGGTTGACGGTTACCTGCCTGGCTACCAAATGAAATAGCCTTTCATCTTATCCTCATTGCTTTTTACT
This sequence comes from Rhinoraja longicauda, assembly GCF_053455715.1. Lineage (NCBI taxonomy): Eukaryota > Metazoa > Chordata > Chondrichthyes > Rajiformes > Arhynchobatidae > Rhinoraja > Rhinoraja longicauda. Next base: position 73,920,306 of record NC_135954.1, read on the forward strand.
GTCATTTCACACTGGACATTTTTGAATTATGGTAGCTTGGTCTTGGTGCCTTTGAAATGTAACGTGCTACATATGATTCTATGGTGTGGTTTGGCAAATACAGCAGTTCTGTGCTTTGAGACGGAAATAATGACATATTGGGATGCCTCTTCTTTGAACAGTTGGGGACTAAATACAGTTTGAAGTAGTGATTTATTTGGATGAACATCTCAACATTTAGAATTTGATGGAGCTAAAGGAACTGAAGGAGACAGGAATAACATGTTCAGTCATGTCATTTGGGAAATGCCTTTTAAAACCATTGTAAATCAGCAGCAGAAACTGTAAAATGGAATCAGAAAAGTGAGTTCCAATATAAATATCACAGTGCTGGGAAGTGTTGTAGGCCATCAAACGACAAGAGCATTTTCCTATTCCAACAATATATTGTATTTAAACAGAAATTCTTCCTTCCAAGTCGAGCTAACACTATTATTCCATGCATTTTGTTTTAAAAAAGAGAAATGTTTTGCTGTTCATATCGTTAAATCACTCAAACTCCTTGGTTAAGTGAATGGGTTTTTAAATTGTATATGAAGGTTGCTATCCAAATAAAAACTGATTGAGCTAGGAATTCATCAGTAACTACTGCAGCCAGCTGAATATTATTGCTAGTTGCGCTGTTTCAGTCGTGGGCATGCTGTGTCAGGGTTCCACAATAACCAGTGACCACTTCGACAGGCCAATGCAGATGAAGCAAAATCCAAGGGAGGGTCCGGAACCAGTTCTGGGGTCTTGGTGGGGAGATGGGGATGGCGCAGAGAGACCTGATGTGCCTTTGTGGAGAGGGCAGATTCCAGGGTTCACAGCTTAATGGTGATGTAGCTCAAGGCCCAGAGATTGTGCCTGGCATGGGGGGAGTCTGCAACATGCTGGATATCTAAAGATCAAGGACTAGAGGTGAAGTGGTTCACAGCTGGTACGTGGCGGAGGGGAAGCAGATGGTGAGGAGTATGAGATGCTGGGTGCTGGGAGATCAGAGCAGAGGGGTGTGGATGCATAGGTGTTGGAGCATTGATTTGTGGTGAGAGGAGGGTGGTGATTGCAAGGTCATGAGATTGAAGCGAGGGAGTGGCGCTGACAGAAGGTTATTGGGTACGGGCTATAACAGTACATGAAGGGGCTTACGGGCACAAAATAGTGTATTTTTAAAAAACATAGTGGAGACTTAACGAGCTCAGGTTCCCAGCAATGGGCTGGAATCTGTTCCAGGAACACCTTTAATAGTACACCTAGAGAAGGCAGCACCCTCAAAGATTGAAGCTCCAGGATTGCCTGGTTATTTAAACCCCCAGGAAAATGTTTTGTAGGAAGCGTTGCGTGCGGATTGACACGAGAGTCACAAGCAGAAGATCACAGACAAATTGGCACAATTCACTTCAGACACGGTTGGAATTGCTTTCAAGTCTGGATGCATGTTTGAATTTGTAGGCAGCTAAGACCACTGTCAGGGCAAGGTGGCATGATCTAGCAGTTGCTGTGGGGGTGTAAGGGGAATGAGTTGCCAGGAGAAGGAGGTGGTGCAAAATCGAGGCTGGGCTCAAGAGTATGAGACGGGATTGGAGGTGGAGGGGTTACTGGAACCTCACCGAGAATGAATAGGGTATGAAGTGACATTGTCCAAGGTCTTGAGCTAAGTGAAGGCCCTTAGGATGCTGGGTCCCCAGCTCTAGGCTGGTATCTGTTCCAAGTGGCCTTTTTAAAATATCACTGCTCTTGTGGGACCCATGCCATGATGACATGGTTCTTCGGTGAGTGCCCAGTGACCAGCACTCCTTAAAATAACAAGACCTATTTCCCCAGGCAACCCTTGTTATTCAACTCAAAATTGGGAACATTTCTGTTTGATTCTGAACATAAATGATTATTAGACACATAACTTTGAGAAAAAAATGCTAAGTGCTTTAATTTTCGTGTCACGTGCCTTAATCCTTATTTCTATGCCCTAATTTATATTGTTAAAATGTAACATTCAAGGTGACATGACGTCTTCTTGTTGTGGAATATATTGTGGACTCTGAATGTTAGTATGCATTGCCACCAGGAAATTCCCAGCAAAAGGGGAGAGCTCTTATTAAACATATCACCCCAAGTCAGTTTACTGATGCGTGCAGATTTATGACCTCCAGTTTAGCCATATTTCACTCAACAAATTAAACAGGAGACATCTATTCAGTGAGTCATGTAAAATGCTCTTTGACACACTGCAGGGTGATGCCCTTCAATGGCTTTCGCTGGTAAATCAGTTCTTCTTCCTCATAGTGTGGAGTACCTCAGAGGACAACATAAAATAAGTACTTACTTCAAAATCTCATTTTCTTTCAAAAACATCACCTCTGAACATTTACTGCGCCATCAATGGGGAAAATGGAATATATCTTATATTTGATTCTATTTTGATTTATTTTTTAAAGCTAATTTTCTACTGAAATTCAGAAGAAACCAACTTGGACTCTGCTGCAAAAACCACAATGCATTAGGAAAATAGATCCAGACAACAGTAGTCAGGTACACAGACCGACTTATCAGCTCATTCAACACTAAGTCATCAGTGACACACTTACATTTAACCTCCAGAAAAACATACAGGTTGTAATGTCATCTACTGTAAATCTCTGCACTTTACATTTCAGTTTTCGTACACATTTAAATAATCTTAAAATATCATTGAAAATGGTTCACATTAGAATTTGAATATTAATTGCCTTCCCTTACCGTACACATAGTGATGTTTATTAATTCACATCATTCACAGCTGTCTGTAGTTTCCTTAAAAAAGAAGATTGATGAACTTCTTGGTGCTTATATCAGAAACTGTTTGAAGATAATTGCTTGTTGTCAGGCAAAAGTTCAAGCATTGTTCACAATTAACCCCATAATCTCAGTGTCATTTAAAGGACACTGGACCAAGAGCTTGAACTAATCATTTTACTTCAAGTCAAGTCAACTTTATTTGTCACATACATATACAAGATGTGCAGTGAAATGAAAGTGGCAACGCCTGCAGATTGTCCTAAAACTACAAAACAGAATAGAATTTTTTTTTTAACGCAAAAAATAAATTAATACAGTAAATTAAATTAGTCCCTGGTGATATGAGAGTTAACAGTCCTGATGACCTGTGGGAAGAAACTCCGTCTCATCCTCTCTGTTTTCACAGCGTGCCAGCTGAGGCATTTGCCTGACTGTAGCAGCTGGAACAGTCCGTTGCTGGGGTGGTAGGGGTCCCCCATAATGTTGCTGGCTCTAGGATGTAACTAGGAAAATGGACAGGGGAGAGCCGGTGGATGTAGTGTACCTTGACTTTCAGAAAGCCTTCGACAAGGTCCCACATAGGAGATTAGGAGTCAAAATTAGATCACATGGTATTGGGGGTAGAGTACTGACATGGATAGAAAATTGGTTGACAGACAGAAAGCAAAGAGTGGGAATTAATGGGTCCCTTTCAGAATGGCAGGCAGTGACTAGTGGGGTACAGCATGGCTTGGTGCTGACACCGCAGCTATTTATAATATACATTAATGACTTGGATGAAGGGATTAAAAGTAACAGCAAATTTGCAGATGACACAAAGCTGGGTGGCAGTGTGAACTGTGAGGAAGATGCTATGAGGTTGCAGGGTGACTTGGACAGGCTGTGTGAGTGGGCGGATGCATGGCAGATGCAGTTTAATGTGGATAAATGTGAGGTTATCCACTTTGGTGGTAAGAATAGGAAGGCAGATTATTATCTGAATGGTGTCGAGTTAGGGAAAGGGGACATACAACGAGATCTGGGTGTCCTAGTGCATCAGTCACTGAAAGGAAGCATGTAGGTACAGCAGGCAGTGAAGAAAGCCAATGGAATGTTGGCCTTCATAACAAGAGGAGTTGAGTATAGGAGCAAAAAGGTCCTTCTGCAGTTATACAGGGCCCTAGTGAGACTGCACCTGGAGTACTGTGTGCAGTTTTGGTCTCCAAATTTGAGGAAGGATATTCTTGCTATTGTGGGCCTGCAGCGTAGGTTCACTAGGTTAATTCCCAGAATGGCGGGACTGTCGTATGTTGAAAGTCTGGAGCGACTAGGCTTGTATGCACTAGAATTTAGAAGGATGAGAGGGGATCTTATTGAAACATATAAGATTATTAAGGGATTGGACATGTTCAAGGCAGGAAACATGTTCCCAATGTTGGGGGAGTCCAGAACCAGGCAGGGGCCACAGTTTAAGAATAAGGGGTAGGCCATTTAGAATGGATGCTTAGAGGAAAAACTTTTTCTGTCAGGGAGTTGTAAATGTATGGAATTCTCTGCCTCAGAAGGCAGTGGAGGCCAATTCTCTGGATGCTTTCAAGAGAGAGTTAGATAGAGCTCTTAAGGATAGCGGAGTCAGTGGGTATGGGGAGAAGGCAGGAACGGGGTACTGATTGAGAATGATCAGCCATGATCACATTGAATGGCGGTGCTGGCTCGAAGGGCCGAATGGCCTACTCCTGCACCTATTGTTTATTGTCTATTGACCAACCTGGCCATGCTTTTATTTTGCCACTATCATTGGGAAGAAGCTTAAATTGTGGCATTGTGTTCAAGAACAGCTTCTTCCCAACAACCATCAGGATCTTGAACACTGCACAACAGTAACCTCAGTAACTATGATCTTCAGTGGACTGTGTCTTTGGATGCATTTATGGACCAGTTTTGCACTATTATTGTTATCTATTATTGTTATCTATGCAGTTATTAATTCGTTGTATTTTCGATTAATATATATTAACTGTGTTATCACCTTTATGAGCCTTTTAAGCTGCAGATAAAAGTTTCTTTGTTTTGTTGTTGATATTATATGATAATTAAACACTCTTGACTATTTTGCCTCTGGCATGCGGCGGTTAAGGATGACTCTGGCCATGACTTCCTGTGTGGTCATCAGTGTGAGGGCCCATCTATAAGTCCCGGCAATTAGGTTGCTCAACTCATCTAAAATAGGAATCAAAACAAAAACTTTGTAGAAATAAGTTTCAGATTTTTAGGCTGGAGCAGGTTGATGTTTGTGACATGATAACCTTTTAATGCAAATAAAAAATTTCTGTTCATGCATGACTTAGAACTTTAGATGTGTGTACTTAAAGAAAAGAAAATATCTAACTTGCATATGAATTTTCATTCCCACCTAAATCTAACATGAACATTTTAGATATCAATTTTGATTAGCATCGTAACCACATAAAATAATGTTTTTAATCGTAGCCATGACAGCACAAAAGCTGAGGACTCTAGTCCATCCAAAAACACAGTCGATTAGAAATCATAGTTGCTGAGGTTGGTGTTGTGTAGTGTACAAGAGCCTGATATTTATTGGAAAGAAGTTGTTCTTGAATGCAGCGACCACAGTTTTCAGGCTCCTGTAGCATTCCGATGGTTGTGGTGAATTGAGAGATTGGCACGGGTGAAAAATGCTTGGAGCAGAATTTAAAAACATTGTGCTATTGCCCTAAGTTTGCAGTCTGGGTCTTGAATGCAGTTGTTACTTCACCTCGCCTTGCCCCAGCTCTCCTCCATCTCCAACATGTTTTTCTTGCTTGGATTCCCCTCCTTTCATTAGCTGTTTAAAGGGAACCCTTGTGCACTGTGTCCTCCCCAATCATCCTTGACCTCACCAACCTCATTTAACAATGCATTTCTAAGTTCATTGAAAAAACTCTTTTTGTTTCATTTTGTTCATTTAAACATCCGTCACCATTTTACCATTCTCTACCTTTAGAATTGTCTTCATTCTCCGAACATGGATTCTATTATTGTTTCCTGCAGATTCACCCATTCCTTTGATTCATGGATGGCATTCCCTTTATTGTTTCTGCCCCCCTTGAGTTTTCTTCCTTATTACACCAGTCTTTATTTTGAGCAATTCTGCTACATTATAGGAGCAAAATGGAAATAGCAAAAGGCATGTTAAAATTAAGGCTTGGAATACTATGGGGGGGGGGGGGGGGGGGGGAGATTTTCTTTGATTTGTGATCTGAGCAAGGATTGGATTTTTTGATAGATATTATTTTATTGGTTGCATTAACACATATAAAATAAATGGGTTAACACCAGTGGTGCAGTCAGATTGATAAGAAAATATAGGCTTATTATGTGTCATTTGCATTGTGAGCAAAGGTTAGATGTTCCAATGATGCATTTCAACGATCAATCCGATGCACTATGAATTTTGTCTTCAGTAAACTAATTTACCTATCATTCAAGAGTTAAATATCACTGCATTCCTGACACTTAAATTAATACTTGGCAAGAAATGATATGCGTGACCTAAAAAAACATATTTTGAATGATCAGATAGTCTGAATCACTTGGGTAGATTTTTATCTTCTGCTGCAGATCAGATATGAAAATTAGGTGAAGATGCTGAAGATCCAGAATGATTTTCTTCCAGATCATTAAAGTGATTGTAAATTAAAAGGTTATGTGATCCTCCCATCAAAATTTCCTCTCTGATTTGCCCCCCAAGTCAACAGCAGATACAAAAGATGAAAGGAAATACATTTGTTTTTACAAACAGAGCTTTTAATGAAGGGATGATCTAATTGAGAAGCTTAAGATGATTGATTAATAACATTGATAAATGGGTATAAGAAAACAGTACTGCTGGTGAGGAATCTGGGGCATGTAGGTGTGATTCAGTCTAAATCTTTCGTACATCTTCATACATTTGAACTGGAAAAGTAAATCTTGACCTCTCTCTTGCAATGAACCTATGAACCTATGAACCTATGAAGCTCGGCTACCTAAACCTTTCAAAACCAAGACTGGCAGGTTTTTATCAGGTAAAAGTATTTAGCTTTAGAGTCTAAAAATGGCTCAATCCAATTGCGATAAACATCAGCCGTGATTTAATTTAATAACTGTTTAATGGAAAGATCTCCACTTTTTTGCTTGGTTGAGTGAGGCTCAACAACACTCGATGGGACTCGAGCACCAATAATGGATCTGAATATTTTTATTAGATGAGATGTGAACAACGAATGAGACTGAAAGGGCAACGTAGATGGATTTAAAAAATATAGAAATCAGGTACAAAAATATCCAGATAGATGTAGATTGTTCTCCCATTTATCTAGAGGACTATAATCTATAGGAGAGTGATTTAGTACAGACTTTTAGACAACATAACATCATGGGAATATAAAACAATTATGGTCCATTTAGCCTCCCAAGTCTGTTCTGCCAGTCATGGCTAATATGTGACCTAAATGCATATAATTACGTATTCCCTGTGTCTCTAGATGTATTGGATTGACGAAAATCTATCATCCTCAGTTTGTAAATGAACAGTTGACCCAGCATCTTTTGCCACTTGCAGACGAGACTGCTAATGTTTCACCATCCTCAGGGTGCTGAATAATTTTTAAATTTCATTCCTGAAGGATCTAATTTTAATCCTTAGAAAAGATTGTTCCTTCCCAGTGTTGCAGGTCTATTCAATGTTGTTCATTCAATCTGACCAAACATTCTGTAAAAAATGTGTTGGAAGGAACTGCAGAAGCTGGTTTACACCGAAGATCGACACAAAATGCTGGAGTAACTTAGTGGGAATGGGTGACCTTTTGAGTCAAGACCCTTCTTCAGACTGAAACAAAAATGATTAGTTTGATTAATCTTTAATTTCCGAATGAATGCAAACATCACAGACTTTCACTTACATGGTAATTCTTTGAAAGCTTTATGGAGCAAAGCAATTTTGTGGGCTAGGTTTGTTCAGGGTTCAAACATTGGCCTGTATTGTGCAAGGCCTCGACACCATCACTGCCCTGGAAATGACCACTTGAAGACCCACTCCAGGCAAGTGTGGACATAGTGTTATGGGGAGCAGTGAGTAAAGGCAGTTTGCCACTACCAAGATATTCTGGGCACTTATTTATAGATGCAGCTGAGAAAAACATTATAGGCCAATAAGCCAATCAACATGACCTCGGTGTGAAACTGAGGACAAGGTACAGCTTGTATTTAATAAGCTCCCATTTTATCTGCTCTACCCATATAAAGCTTTCATCTTGATATTTTCCAAGTTTATTGGAAATGTTTCAATTAGCTTGATCTGGAACTTACCACATGTTAAAACTGAGGTGAGAAGAAACTTTTTCACCCAGAGAGTTGTGAATTTGTGGAATTCTCTGCCACAGAAGGCAGTGGAGGCAAATTCACTGGATGAATTTAAAAGAGAGTTAGATAGTGCTCTAGGGGCTAGTGGAATCAAGGGATATGGGGAGAAGCCAGGCACAGGTTACTGATTGTAGATGATCAGCTATGCTCACAATGAATGGCGGTGCTGGCTCAAAGGGCCAAATGGCCTCCTCCTGCACCTATTTTCTATGTTTCTATGTGCTCCACAAGTACTCTGTTTCCTTTTGGTCCTTCCATTTTTCTGATGCATTAAGACATGGAGGTGGCAAGATGTTGCATGTCAAGCAAAGCATGCCTGGCTACCAATGCAGTTTTTTTCCTTGCATGTGTGCATGGCCGGTAAATGGGTTGGACCACTTATGTAGAAATAGGCCTCACAACAACTATGAAGTCTGCTTTGACACTAGTTAATGGGAAGGACCAAGCTATGGAATTTAACACTGAATCAGATTCGGAAAGGTCCACTATAGTTTAAAATGTATACGCACTGCGCATCCTTCTTCCACCGCCCCCCCATCTCCCACCCACCTCCCCCCCCCCCCCCCCAGACAGCTCTCCCTAGAGACTCATAATTTCACTTTCCTGCAATTGTGACCCTCAACCTTCGCAACTTGATAATGAATTCCCCCTCCCCCCCAGAACCAATTGCAGCACCTTCCCATCTCCCCATCACCCATGATGGCCTGACCTTTGACATTCTGATCCCCCCAACAGATGCCCTAACCCAGATCTGCCTCCATCTTCAGGCCCCTCTCTCCCAGGACTGCCTTGGCAATGCACAAGCCAGACGACCCCCTTCGTTGCTGACTACATGAAACAAAGGCCTTTGAGTAAACTAATGGTATGAGTACAATGCTTTGGATCTTTTGTGTTATATAATTCTGCAGTCCCTGAGAAAGGGACTGCTACAAAGCATCTATTTAATTTTGAGCTCATGGCATTTTGTTTAGTTAGCATATGGCACTTACAGAGCAAATCCAATGATTGTTATGTTGGTAACAGTACGTGACAGGAATTCAATAATTATTTAGGTTCCAAGACAGCAAATGAGAGGCAAGGGCTGAGGAATTTGTGGTCTCTCATAGATTGAGCCACAATTGTTTACTTTCCCTCTGTTCTACTCTTTCTCTTTATTTCTTAACTGCTGGCCATTAGCTACCAGTTCGTCTTTGGCCAGGAGTTTGCTTTATCTCTTTGCCAGATTTCCCCACGGGTCCAGCCGATTTGGCTTTCAAGTCAATTTGTGGACCGCAGGCTCAATTTTTGGAAGCTTTGGGTCTGCTGAAAGCTACCCAAATCCATTCAGTGATATAACAAAAGACGTGGCAATGAATTTAGATGCCCTGTCAGCAGGGTTACATTTCACAGGATTGACAGGTTTGCAAATGATGGGAAAAAATGGGTGCTTTTTTAGGGTTCCATTTCTCATACAGTGACCACTAATAATGCTCTCTCTGTAATAGCAGAATACACACCATCACACCACTTGTTGCATTCAAAAGACAGGTTTTATTGAGAAAGTCTAATGTTAGTTTTTGAAGTTGCAGAAATTATTGCATGCTGTGAACTTAATTATAGACGGATTGCTGACTCCAAGATGAAAGGAGTGCATCCTTTGGATTTTAAGCAGATCATAGAAAGGCCTTTAGCACCAGAAGATTTAGTTTGATCATTACTGTTATATCCCCCTGATAAACAGTACCAGAGAAGGAACATTTGGTAGCTAAAGTACCATAAATTCATTTTGAAATCTCGTGACTTGAAAAGTGATTTCCAATTTGCGGCTCGTTGCTGGCAACACATTTGCTGATCAGTGACGAGGTTCTGCCAAGCGAAGTTCATTTCTGCTGTTGGGGATGTAGCTGGAGGAGCTGCCTTTACTCCCAGCTTGTCAAATGGCAAGCAGTATTCTCATTAGTGCCTTATTCTTAAGGCATAGCTGTCGCATATTTGGAGAATCACTGAACTGAGAAGACGAATTGCTCGGTCAATGCAGTGTTCCCGGCGAGCGAGCAGTGCGGCTGGCAGTATTCGTGGCGAGCGGGGCCAAGCCCTCCAGTAGGCCCGGTATGCCTGGCTTGTTCACCGCAGACGTCCATGGAGCCCATGCCATGAGAGCAAGGTGGGACACACGAGCAACTGCCGAGAGCGAGGTGGGACGTCGGAGAGCGAGGTGGGCCATCAGAGTGAGGTAGGGCATTGAAGAGCGAGGAGGGCCGTCGGACAGCCATCAGAGAGCGAGAAAGTGTGTCCGAGAGCGAGGAGGGCCCCTGGAGAGAGAGGGGATGATTGTTGGAGAGTGAGGGGAGCGTCGGAGTGCAAGGTGACAGTCAAGAGCGAGGAAGACCATTGGAGAGCGAGGAGGAACGTGAGAACAAAGGAAGGACCCGGGGGGGGGGGGTATCAAGAATGATGGGGGACCCGGAATGGGTGTCCGTCAAGAAAAAATGGGGACCCTTCGTGTGGCGGCAGGCAATAGATAGTTCCGTGACCTTTTGTAACTTTGGCGACACCCAAAGGTCGCTACACTTGCGTACTGCCTAGGTGAAGTCTACGACATGATTTTACCAGGTTGTATGCAAAACAAAGCATTTCACTGTATCTGGGTACATGTGATAATAAAGTATCATTGAAACAGAAGTTTAGGACAAATACTTGTTCATTTTCTTGGTTACTTAAAGGAAACACGCGTGATCTTATTCTATCACTTGCGTTCCTTCTTGAATGACCCTAGGTATGTCATCAGATGTGATATTGCTGCCTGCAGAATAATTAGTGCCCATCTCAAAGACAATCCATGACTAAATCATTGACAGGAATAATATGTGTAATGAATGGTCTGTTGCCTTGAGCAATGAGAAAACTGTTCCGGATTGTTTTTAATACTGTTATCCAGGCACCTCTAGTTTCTGAGTACTCTTACTTTCCATGCACCTCTACACCAAGGCGGGCTGAAAGTCATTGTCATTACCAAGTTTAGATTGTACTAAAGACACTGTTGGGAACAATCAGAATTGTTTACTTGTTTACATAGGAACAGTACACAACAGATCCCTTGATACTCATTCAGGTTTATCCCATCCCATAATTTATCAGCAATACAGTAATAACGTCTTTTTATCACTCACGATTAATAAAGTGCCCTGCACATCATAAGCCACACAATACGTTACATGAACTAATTTCTCTCTTAGTTGGGAAACCTGAGACAAACTAAAGAATCTTTAAAATAATTGAATTTCAGAAGTTATCCTCCATTTTTATTTTCGACATAAGACAGACATGAGGTGGAATAATACATTGTTTAATTTTGCAACTCCATAATTATAAGGTATGGAGTTGCAAAATTAAACAATGTATTATTCCACCTCGTGTCTGTCTTATGTCGAAAATAAAAATGGAGGATAACTTCTGAAATTCAATTATTTTAAAGATTCTTCCATATTACTGCATTGTTTGCCAGTGAATGCAATAGTTTCTTCATCAATTCCTATTTCTGATGTTGAGAGCAGAGTTTTATTAATTGTATCCATATGTTAACTTTCTATTACAAAGGAATTTTTGTATGTTGGAGATTATTGGTTTGGTTATTTTATTACAAGTAGGTGTCTGTTTAGGGAAAGTATTGTTTCTGATCACTATTTACAACACATGGCAGGCAAAGATTAATTACCGCATGTCTGGATGTTAGTTGCTGTAAATGCCAAAGTTGGTTAAATACAGAATTATTAGTGTACTTCTATGAACAGTGTATTTTTTGGCTGAGAGGCTACCTTTTTTTTCCACTAGCATTGATCAAGATACAAAAAAAACAGATCTTGAAACAGTTTGATTGTTACCTGACACTGATCCAAACATCAAACATTCTGGACTGGTGGTTTTGATTTGCAACTTGTAATTGGTGATATAGTTACGCTCAGTTCAGCCCATTTAATCTACAGTTCTCCTAAATCCAGACTGGTTTAACTCCTTGGCTCTGGTTAATCTTGCCAGAAGTGAATATTTGTTTTTAAGGTTCAATGTTTTGTTGAATGAAAGCTGAAGAAGTGGCATCAAGGGTGTCAAGAGTTATGGGGAGAAAGCAGGAGAATGGGGTTGAGAGGGAAAGATAGATCAGCCATGATTGAATGGCGGAGTAAACTTGATGGGCCGAATGGCCTAATTCTGCTCCTTTGACATGAGCTTATCTTTATTTCTGTGTGCCAAAGAGTACAGCAAACATTGATGTAAATATCATAAATTTATTGATTTTGGTTTTCTACATTATATTAGTAGTATATTTGTGTATTGACCTGTTCTTGGTGCAATGGGGCATATTCAATGTGTCCACTGAAGAACGATATGATAGCATGTAGTACTGTCTAGAAAGTGGAATGAAAATTATATACTTTGTGGGCGCTGGGATTTGCTATTGTTCATTTTGATATTGCTCATGTAACTTCATGTTTCGGACTGCACCATTGATGACACCACATTAGAGTTAATTGCTTAGCAATGAACCTAGAATTACCTTGAAAATCCAAGCCCAATTCAAGAACATTTTTCAGTAAGGCTGCCCATGTCACATTCCTCTAGAACATGATTCTTGATCACCTTGGAAAATTGTTTGACATTGACTTGAAGTTTTGACAAGCGTTTATAAACTTACAGTATAATCACAATGCCTTCACATGGTTCTCCAATGAACTTTGTAAATTGTTGTGCAGTTTCTTCTCAAATTGTTCTCTGGAAATTATCCTCTGATTTGTTTTCCATCGTACAATATTCACTGAGATCATTTCATACCTTAATTGTAAGCAATTTTTTAGTTTAGTTTAGAGATTCAGCATGGAAACAGGTATTTAGCCCATTGAGCATATACCGATCATCGATCACATGTTCATACAAGTTCTATGTTATCCCATTTTCTCATCCACTTCCATGCATATTAGAAGCATTTCTTTTACAAAGGCCAATTAACCCGTATGTCCTTGGGATGTGGGAGGAAACCCACATGGTCATAGGGAGTGAGTGAAAACTCCACGCAGACAGCACCCGAGGTCAGGATCGAATGCGAGTCCCTGGCGCTACGTGGCAGCAGCTCTACCAGTTGTGCCACTGTGCTGCCACTTCCACTTGCCTTATAAATGTTGAATCATCTTTGCATTCGCCAACTTCAGACTACATTCTATTTTCCTCAGTGTTCATAACCTCCAGCCCCCTAGAGATATGTTGAATATTTATGCCAACTGTTTTCATGGTCCGTGATGAAAATATTGGTCCTGATATAAAAGGGAACGGGGAGGCTTAATTTAGTGGAAGTACCCAGGCGAGACTAGACTTGGATGTCCTTCTGATCCAGAATGATTTTTCACTTTGGATCTCATCTCTTTTGTGTCCAAAGGCAAAGTGATAAAGATGGGCAACTGGCTACTCACCAGCACATCAGTCTGGTCATAAAGAGCACTCTTGGATCATGTCCTCATTTGTGCCAACTGCTCACTAATGTGCGCTTATCTGAAATACAAAGAAAACCATTGATTTGTTGTCCTTCCTGTAAACTATTTAATGCTCTTCGTCCTCCAAGATAATTTGGTCAGTGATCTCCTTCATTTCCCACTCTTTACATTTTCCACTGGACCAAACTTCTCATGTTAATACCAGCACAGCAATTTACAAAGCACAGTGTATGGTGGCATTGGGCTTATGCGTTTCTAAGAGCTTGTCAAAACTTCAAGTAAAAGCCAAACCAACCTCACCTATCTGCCTTTGTAATCTTCCCGGACTCATTATGTCCACGGTCCACAAGAATTACTTTGTCTCCACTCCCTCTCCAATGTCCTCATGTGAGTTATAAACCTTCCTAGTTGTACCCTTTTTGTTTTCATCTCTTAGATCAGCTTTCTTCCCTACCCACAGTGCCAAACTGGTTCTTAGCAAACTCACTGATGATTTCCTACATGATTGTTACAAAACTAATCAATTCTATTCATTTTCATTGACCTGCCTTTTGACTCTCTCTGTTATTCAGCTGGTTTGGACCAAACTCACCTGGTGCCATTGGCTATGAAATGTCCATGTCTGTACTATTACCTCTGGTGAGCTCCTACAATCTTCATGTCAAAGAGCACAATAACCTTGAGATTCAGTTGAATGGGTTTTCTGAAACAGTACCAGGATTGAACTTATCATGTGGAGTGATGGCAAAAACTGAAATTGCTCTCATTTGCAATAATATTTCCAATGGTGGAATAGTCCATATGAAGAGAGTACAGATTTGCATTAAAAATTCAGCCTTGACACATGGAAACAATTATTTGACTCAGCAGATTGTTAAGATCTGGAACATACTGCCTGAGAATCTGGTGGGACCAGTTTTTATACCTACTTTCTAGAGAGAATTATTTGGAACCTGAACTTTAATGGATAAAAAATACTTTTCAAGAGACTAAGGGAGCAAATCAAATTACATAGCTCTATCAAAGAACCACTGTAGATGGTTTATATGGAATTGTCACATTCTGTGCTGCAGCAATCTACACTTCCATGTCCCCACATATCCCTTGTACTCTTGCAGACGATTGAAACATTATGCGGTTCAGAAATGTTAGAGGTGTTTCTGAGATATACCAATGACTAGATAGGCTCAGAACCAAGTATAGTGCAGAGGTTTAACTGTGGTATTATAATTTGCCAGAACATTCCTGGGAATAGAAGGGAGAAAAGCTAATGGCATGTTGACCATAATGAGAGGATTTGAGGATGATCAGCCATGATCACAATGAATGGTGGTGCTGGCTCGATGGGCCAAATGGCCTCCACCTGCACCTATTTTCTATGTTTCTATGAAATTGGCCTCTGTTTTCTTTTCCAAATTGCTGCCCAGTAATTTCTGTGGAATAGATCATTCAGAAGTGCAGTGCCTGTGGAAAGGAACATCAGCGTGAGTCAGAAACCTGGTGGGGAATAATGGTTTCCTTCCTTGCCTTGCTTCATTACAGCCGTGAGGCAAGTGCTCCACTAGTTTCAACTATTTTAGTTGTTAACAGCTGTTGCAAAATTCATTGTTATGCTGTGATTTTGCAGTACTTATGATTCCTGCTAACTGAATGAAGTGTGCCTTCTCAATGTTATAATTAACTTGTATAAATGTACTTGGTTATGAATTTTAGAATCTTTGCAGCACTTATCTCCATAAATTACAGAATTGTGGCTGAGGAAACACATTATGGAAAATTTAATGCAGCAGGTTACACAGTAGTGTGTCACACCACATTGAAATGTTCTGCACGCATGCCATTTTGTCATTTCCATTGGCACCTGTTTTGTCTCTGACACAAATACATACAATCTAAAAGTCATGGATTTTTGCAGAATGTGGCAGAATATATGTTTTCATGGTGAAGCACCATCTGGCAAAAGGCAGCAGATTAATGCAGTGATAACATTTTACTTAACTGTGATGATAATTGCATTTGATTGTCACCAACAGTTTACAGGGCAAATAAGGGAAACAGGTTTTTCTTATTATTCTGAAACACTGATTTAAATGCGTAAATCGGTGATATCATAACTAAGTTATGTTTATGTGCATGATTTTGTTAAATAACAGAAATGCAAGTCATGCTTATTTAAAAACATGTGCGGCTTCTCTTTACCATCATTAGCTTGTGTGTGGATTTGGTCATTAAAGGTCTTTGTGGCCCAAATCCATTCTTCATCGGAGACTCTTAACTTTGCCCATCACCCTCTCTACCTCAACTTTCCCACTGTCAAGACACGTGCAGTGACAGTGTGCTGAATGCTCCAGTAAACATCTATCAACATAGACGATGTGAATTTAAGAAAGCCCATCACAAATAACTCGGGGCCCCTATCATTCACGATGAGTGTATGTGCCTTGGTCAATTCCAGACTTGGCTACTAATTTCTGTTCCTCTGCCTCCATAACTCCAGTCAAACGTAACTGATAATACTCACTTCACACACCTGACTGGAATGATCTATACTATTTCCATTCCCCATCATTTTGAATATCTAAATTATTTATTTTATTTGTCAGTCCTTCTTTGACTGCTTCTCTTCCCACAGATGCTACATGACCTCTTGAGTATTTTTAGATTTTAGATTTAGAGATACAGTGCAGAACCAGGCCCTTCGGCCCACCGGGTCCGCGCCGCCCAGCGATCCCCGCACATTAACACTATCCTACACCCACTAGGGCCAATTGTTTTTTTTTTACATTTGTCCAGGCAATTAACTTACAAACCTGTACGTCTTTGGAGTGTGGGAGGAAACCGAAGATCTCGGAGAAAACCCACACAGGTCACGGGGAGAACGTACAAACTCTGTACAGTACAGCACCCATAGTCAGGATCGAACCTGAGTCTCCGGCGCTGCATTTGCTGTAAGGCAGCAACTCTACCGCTGCGCCACCGTGCCGCACATTTCTACCATTTTCTATTTTTATTTTAGATTTCCAGCATGCGCAGTCTTTTTCATTTCTATCTGCCCTAAAACCTCTTTCAAATGCTCTATTTGCCGGGAATATAAAAACTGACTGTAAAAGTTTCTTTAGATATGTAAAAAGGAAAGGATTCGTGAAGACATATGTAGGTCCCTTACAATCAGAGACAAGTGAATTTATAATGGGGAAACAAGGAAATGGCAGAACAGTTAAATGAGTACTTTGTTTGTGTCTTCCTTATTGAAGACAGACCAATCTCCCAGAAATACTAGGGGACCAAGGATCTAGTGGGAGGGAGGAACTGGAGGAAATCCATATTAGTCAGAAAATGGTGTTAGGTAAATTGTTGGGACTGAAGGCAGATAAATCCCCAGGGCCTGATGGTCTGCATCCCAGAGTATTGAAAAGGGGTGGCCCTAGAAATCATGATGCATTGGTGATCATTTTTCAGTGTTCTCTCGACTCTGGCTACCCTCCAGTCCACAGGAACTGATCCAATGTAACTCTACTTCAGAAAGGAGGGAGAGAGAAAACGGGGAATTATAGACCAGTTAGCCTTACATCGGTAGTAGGGAAGATGTTTGAATCAATTATTAAAGATGTTACAGCAGCGCATTTGGAAAGCAGTGACAGGATCGGTCAAAGGCAGTATGGATTTATGAAGGGGAAATCATGCTTGACTAATCTTCTGGAATTTTTTGAGGATGTAACAAGTAGAATGGATAAAGGAGAGCCAGTGGATGTGGTGTATCTAGACTTTCAAAAAGCCATTGACAAGGTCCCACACAAGAGATTAGTGTGCAAAATTAGAGCACATGGCATTGGGGGTAGGGTATTGATATGGATAAAGAACTGGCTGGCAGACAGGAAGCAAAGAGTAGGAATTAACGGGGCCGTTTCAGAATGGCATGCAGTGACTAGTGGGGTACTGTAGGGTTCAGTGCTGGGACCACAGTTATTTACAATATACATTAATGACTTGGATGAAGGAATTAACTTTAACATTAGCAAATTTGCAGATGACAAAGCTGGGTGGCAGTGTGAACTGTGAGAAGGCTGCTATGAGGATGCAGGGTGACTTGGACAGATTGAGTGAGTGGCAGATGCATGGCAGACGCAGTATAATATGGATAAATGTGAGGTTATCCACTTTGGTGGCTAGAACAGGAAGGCAGATTACTATCTGAATGGTGTCAGATTAGATGTAACGGCCAGCTTTATGCTTCCTTATAAAGCCCCAACGCTTACCGTTTGACAAAGAAATGGGAGCAGTGGTTCTTGACTCAAATAACAACAACAAAGAGATCTTCATGATGTGGCCGTTTAGTTAGTCATTTATTGAAGCAAAATACAAAACAGATTAGTATATCTCCCGTCGTTAATTTGTTTGTTTGTAATAAGAACTTAGTTTCTCACCGACACTCCTTTGTATCCTGTTACTGACTAAAACCTTATGTTTTAGTAGGCTTGACTTGTATGGCCTGCTAACCTTATATCAGCAGGCTCTTGGTGTGTCACACTGAAGCATTACGTCAGTGTTGGGCAAGTTATACATGATCAGACTCCCATGGATCCTCCCAGTTCTGATACGTAAGCATAGTATTAACCTCTTGGTGTCCAAAAATAGTACAACAGGATACAGTAATATAATATACTAAAATAGCTAATAAACGCAAAATCCCCTGACGTTCCTAGTTCTATCGTTTCTTGATCCAAAGATTCACGATTTTCTGGTGCTACTTCAGAGTTGGTCTCAGTCACCTCTGTGCTCAGACAAGTATTTTCAGGACCAGATTCTCCAGCCAATGGACCGGCTTGGACTGCTTTGGAGGAGATTCAAGTTTGATCACTGGCCCCGATATGGCCACACGTCTGAGATGGGAGAACAGCATCACCCGCAATTGGCTTTTCATTCTGCTCCGTATGTACTGGTTTCTTTTCCTTGTCCTTTTGTTCAATACGAAGTATTTCAGGATGGTCTTCTTGCACCTGTGCTTCCATAGGTTCCATAGTCGTTGCCAAACTGCCTTTGGTTGTTTGCAGCCTTTCTCTTGCCTTAGCAAAGTAGGGCCTTTGACAGTTAGTTCCTCCTTTCAAATAAGAGTTCATTCCATCAGCTACTGTCGAGCTGTATCTTGATTTCCTAGTACATTGAGTCTTGTCTTGGCTGCTGCCATTGCAGCATCTAGTTCCAATCGTTCCTTCCGTCTTCTCAGCTGTTTCTTCCATCTTTTCAGCTGTTCCTTCTGGCTCTCCCATTCGAACTCCATTTCCAATTGTCTTCTGTTCAATTGACAATTCTTTGTTTTTCAATTGTTCATCTTGTTTCTTCTGTTTTTCCTTTCTTCTCAGTTGTTCTTTTTCCAATTCATGTTCCTGTGCCTCCATCTCATGCCTGTCTTCCATGAAAGCCTGTTCTGCGAGAACGGCCAGGTCTACCTTAACCTTAATACAACAGAATACAAAGTAATATAATATGCTAAAATAGCTAATAAATGCAAAATAGCTCCCACACACTGGCCCCAATTGTTCTAAGTGTATAATGCAACAATGACTAATAAACAATAAATCTATAAACCATGAATGAAGAATCTCAGCTTATTAAACATTGGGCTACGGTGCTATTTGAAACCTGGCAGTGTTCCATCAGGCAGGGCAGTGTTTGATGATCATTAAGTGATCATTTACTCTGGAGAGTGTTTGCTTTTCATTTCATTTGCTTTTCATTTCATTATTTAGTTTTTAGCAGCCAGTGAAAACAGTAACAAGATCTGTACAACCTGGCTACATGGCATCCAGACAAAATCTGAGCTATGTTTTTCTGGATTATAACCTGACAAAGCCATAAATTGGAAAGCCTGACTGCATAGTGTGACACAGATTTATGGTGTGACCATCATATTGGGAAGGGTGACTCTTCGGTCAATGCTGAAGAGGATGGAATTGCAACAGTTGGAAGTCAAATCTGGGTAGGACATATACTGTGGAATGTACAGCACTAAGGAATATTGATAAACAGAGGATGCTTGCGATTCAATCCATAGCTCCCTTAAAGTGACAACACTGGTAGACAGAGTGGTAAAGTATGATGCTTGTTTTCCATAGGTTGTGGCACAGAATATAAAAGTTGGAAAATTGTTGCAAAGTTACAAAACACTGTTTTGAGCAGACTTGTAGGTTTGTGTGCAGTTCTGGTCATCACACAATAGGAAGGCTACTGTTGCACTATAGTGCAGAGAGTGAAGAGGGGATTCACTTGGTTGTTGCCTGATAGGAGAACTTTAGTTGTGGGAAGAGATTGGATAGGCTGGAGCTAAGACTGAGGGGTGACTTGACAGTGGTGTGTAAAACTATAAGATGCAGAGATAAACAAAATCCTTTCATCTTGGCTGGGATATAAAAAACAAAAGAGCAGAAATTTAAGGTGAGAGGAAGGTGTTTTAAAAGGGATTGAATGGAAATTTTTTAACAGTGCAATTCATGTCTGGGACTCAATGTCAGAGGAGGCGCTGAAATCAGATGCAATCACTTAAATTAATAGACATTTAAACGGGCACTTGATTAGGCAAGTCATTGAATTGTATGGATCTAATGCAGGCAAATGGAATTAGTAAAGGGCCTGTCCCACTTTAGGCGATTTTAAGGCAACTGCCGGCGACTGTCAAAGTCGTAGCAGATCGCCAAACTTTTCTTTTACCCGACGACGATGACCACGACAATGCCGAGTCAGGTCGAGATTACAGCATCTTCGGAAACATCGCTAAATTCCCACGTTGTCAATGCTTCTCCGGCGTCCTAATTTTCGCTGAAATCACTGACAAGTCGGTAAGTACTTGAGAGTTTTGAACTATAACATCTTGTATGGGTTATTTAAAAACCAAGCATCACTGTAACAAGGCATAAACTGGAATTACTTCCAGTTTATTAATAGCTGTATTAAAAAAAATAATTAAAAAGTGGTTAAGTGGATTTTGTGAAAAGTGTGTGGGCATTCTTTGAAAATGTACGGGAGATGCATATCTGGTTTCTGGGTTGCATATCTGGGTTGGGAACCCAATTTAAATGTAATGGCTGATGGCCATAAAAATCGCGAAATTCCCACGCTTACCTGACCGTCAAACTGTTGCCTCCAATCTACCTGTCAAATGTCCTGATGGTAAATAAATTGGTTAAACACAAGCATTTTATGGTATTTTGAAATGACTTTACTTATTTTAATATAATGTGCTTCTAAATGCATTTAAGAGAACCTAGCAAACCTGGGGACAGCATGCGACAGCGCCCACAATAAGCAACGATACCTGGCAACAAGCCAGCTGTCGCCGAGAAATGTCACTCCAGATGATTTCGGCCATCTCCTTTCCCAACTCAATAAGGCAAAATTATGGCAGCAAGGTGGTGCAGTGGTAGAGTTGCTGCCTTACAGTGCCAGAGACTTGAATTCGATCCTGACTACAGGTGCTGTCTGTTCAGAGTTTGTACGTTCTCCCTATAACTGCATGGGTTTTCTCCGGTTGCTCAGGTTTTCCTCCCACACTCCAAAGACATACTGGTTTGTAGGTTAATTGGTTTTGGTAAAATTGGAAATTGTTCATAGTGTGTACGAGATTGTTAGTGTATGGTGTGATCACTGGTCGGTGCGGACTTGAAGGGCCTGTTTCCACACTGTATCTCTAAAGCATAAAGCTAAACACATAGGGTTGATATGAGATGCAGATTATGTGATCATTTACCTCTGCCTAAAACGTGCTGCTTCCAAATGTTGTCCACTGATGTAGCATCACAGGTTTGGTACCTCTTTTTAGAAATGCTTGTCCCATTCCCTCATTGATCTAGGGTAGGTCACGTGATCTGGTGGCAAATGAGTGTGAAGAATATGGTGGGCTAGGAGGACACGCATTGCTATGGAAAGCATTTCTGCTCCATTAATATCTCAGGGATGCTCAGTTTTGAGCTATTAGATCTGTTTCAACTCAGTGCTGTTCTGCACAATGGTAGTGACAATGTGATGGACAATGTCCTTAGGATGAGGACAGAATTACATTTCCACAGTGTATGTTCAGCGGTCAATACTAGCAGTGCCATCATGAATGGATGCTTCTGCCAAAGGAGACAATGCCATGTCGCCTTTTCCTGTATGTTGCATTGCTCACAACAGAGTTCTTGACTTTTCAGTGAGTTTTGCTATCAATTGAAATTAAATGTTTTCTACTGGGAGTCCATCTAATTCCACAATAAATACAATGCTATATAGCTAGTAAAACAGCTCCCAGAATTGCATCATACATAATGTTTATTTTGGTAATTATCTGGGTTGAGCATTTTTCCTAATGCTAGTACAGGTTGAAAATCACACGGACGTTGGCTATGTTGTGTTGTTCCACTTTACATAGCCACAATGGAATGTTAGAATTACTTCTCATATTTCCTTTTGTTTCAGGAATTAATTGCATTAAAGTACATCGTGTATCTGAGTCAGTAAATGCAGTTTTAAGAGAGTTGTTTTCGTACATTTCCAGACGATTGTTCCATTCTGAGTTGTTTTATGAAGCTGTGTTGATGAAAGAAGAATGTGTAAGAATGGATGTTGGTTGGCTGCTGATCAACTGCCTCACTTGGATGGATGTGAGGCACTCTGATCCCTGGTCCACTCGTCCCTTCCTACCCAAACCACCCCCTCCCCGGGCACTTTCCCCTGCAACCGCACGAGATGCAACACCTGTCCCTTTACCTCCCCCCTTAACTCCATCCAAGGACCCAAACAGTCTTTCCAGGTGAGACAAAGATTCACCTGCACCTCCTCCAACCTCATCTATTGCATCCGCTGCTCTAGATATCAACTTATTTACATCGGCGAAACCAAGCGCAGGCTCGTCGATCGCTTCGCTGAACACCTGCGCCCGCATTAATCAAACTGATCTCCCGGTGGCCAAGCACTTCAACTCCCCCTCCCATTCCCAGTCTGACCTTTCTGTCATGGGCCTCCTCCAGTGCCATAGTGAGGCCCACCGGAAATTGGAGGAACAGCACCTCATATTTCGCCTGGGCAGTTTGCAGCCCAGTGGTATGAACATCGACTTCTCCAACTTTAGATAGTTCCTCTGTCCCTCCCGTCCCTTCCTCCTTCCCAGATCTCCCTCTATCTTCCTGTCTCCACCTATATCCTTCCTTTGTCCGCCCCCCTGACATCAGTCTGAAGAAGGGTCTCGACCCGAAACGTCACCCATTCCTTCTCTCCCAAGATGCTGCCTGAGTTACTCCAGCATTTTGTGAATAAATACCTTGGATGGATGATTGTCCTTTTTGGTGATTAATCTTTTTATGTGCGGGAGGGTGACAGAGTACATGTAGAAAAACAGGTCAGAAATGGACCACAAGAAGAAAGACATGGTGTATGTAGGGAGAGGAAGGATAGCTGTATTCAAGATAGACACACAATGTTGGAGTAACTCAGCAGATCAGGCTGCATCTCAGGGGAAAAAACCTGACCCACTGAGTTATTCCAGCTTTTTGTGTCTATCTTTGGTATAAACCAGCACTTGCAGTTCCTTTTTAATTACAATTTAGCTCTATTCAAGGTTCGAGGCCATTCATCCCCGAGGGCTTCAAGTCTCTCGGATTCATGCAGTTGTTCAATTTTGTTTCAATTTAAATGCATTATTTGAGAAAGCAAAATAATTTCTCTTTCATTACACATTAAATAGCTTAACTCAGATGATTATGTAATTGCAGTTTCACATTAGTGCATTTATAATGGGGTGTTGTGCCTTTGGAGGTGGTTAGTTGTTGGTAACTTCTAACAATATAAATCACTCGAGGATAGCATAAGCTTCAGGAATACATTTATTGCAGCTTAGCAATATTTAACTTGTGTAAAGATCAATGTTGGAGTTGGTCAGGCAATATTTCTGCAGGACATGATGGGCAACATTTCTGTAGGACATGATGGGCAACATCTCTGCAGGGCACGGATAGGCAACATCTCTGCAGGACATGATGGGAAACATCTCTGCAGGACATGATGGGCAACATTTCTGTAGGACATGATGGGCAACATCTCTGCAGGGCACGGATAGGCAACATCTCTGCAGGACATGGATAGGCAACATTTTGCACCTTCCCCTTTGGCTACAATGCCTGGGTTTTATAAGGTGCAGGCTGATGAGGTTCAGGCGGCCAAACCAATGTCAACTAACTGGACCCATCTGTTACCAGTGATGCTGGGGATTGCCCCCTC
Organism: Rhinoraja longicauda; assembly: GCF_053455715.1. NCBI lineage: Eukaryota > Metazoa > Chordata > Chondrichthyes > Rajiformes > Arhynchobatidae > Rhinoraja > Rhinoraja longicauda. Next base: position 73,944,185 of record NC_135954.1, read on the forward strand.
CCAGCCAGTCAGCCAGTGACAGAGTTCAGAGCAGCATCCGAGGGAGGGGGCACTCTCACATTACATATACCTTGGGCATAACCATTTAAGAGAAAAAATATAATCACTGAAAGTACTGGAAAATGCTGGAATTCTGTCCTCCAGAGGTTGGTGGCTGTGATGGTTATGTGTACATGTGCTAGACCTGAATTACGGTATTAAGACTTTATGCAAATTCTCCCATACATTTAAAGCATTTTTCAAGCTTATAGTAATAAAATGTTTCATGTTATTCATTCATACCTGGATACAGTATATATTCCATTAGTTTAATTATGGGTAGTGTTAGGGTTCATGTTCAAGGAATGAGAGGAAGTGTACGCAGGCCGATACGATATAGAAAACAGGTGTTCCTGACCAAGTAAGTGTACGTTCTAGGTAAAAATCAGCATACATACAGTTGAGTGTAGTTTATTGTACCGAGGTACATTGAAATGCTTTTGTTGCATGTGTTCCTGTCAGTGGAAAGATAATACATGATTATAACTGAGCCATCCAGACTGTACAGATACATGGTAAAGGGAATAACATAAATAACATTTAGTGCAAGATAAAGCCAATAAAGTCCGGAGCGGAAGGTGTCTGAACAGCCCACATTCTGCCTCCGGTACAATGGCTGCAAATTCTGAGGCAGACTTCACGAGGATACCACTGCAAGGCTGTACTCTTTTAGTCTGCAAGGCAGCAACTGGGAGAAAGTAGAAGTAGACCTTTATAACTGTCCGGAAATTTCTTTTGGATCTGCTAGACATGGAGTAAATGTCAGGACTACCTGTCCTGTCCAAGGTGGCTGACAGAGCAAATGTCTGGTCTGTTGACTCTGGGAAAGTTCCACTCAGCCTCTGCCAAATGAGTGTGACGATGACCTGATGGTTGGTGGCAACTTGTGACCAAATAGGTTTTCTAGCTGAGGATTATGCTGCACTGGCTTATTTCACATAAGGTCATACAAAGCCTGGCATATTTCCACCAGGTGCTTCTGAAAAACATTGCACTAGAATGGCTACACAGACATCCTGCTCATTTTGCAACCTACATTGAAAGCCCAATCTGCAATAGTAGTCTTTCAAATTCTGCCAGTGATTGTGAATGAATGGGCATGTCTGGAATCTGCTATTATCCGACTAGACAGCCATTGGAACACACCAGTTTACAAAATGTGGGATGGAATTAAAGCCCACTGTCTGTCTGATTGACTTTCTACTGTCCTTGAAGCCTCATAATGTAGCATTACGAGAATTGTGGACTAATTGGGGCAATCAATCCTCATCAATTAATTCACGGCAAAGCCAGACATTCCTTTTCTGTGCATTCCTGGCTCAGTGGGAGAGGATAGCATGCGTACAAGAGGCAAGCTCCTGGAGTTATTGATGTCTTGCCCCTTTACCAAATAAAAATCAATCTCCCTGCTCCTCTCTCCGAAACCCTGTACCGTTATTTGTTACCATTGGAAAATAATTTTTGTGTCTGCTTATGTGTATGTGAGAGAGGGAGGTGAAGAGCAGATGATAATTTTAATGCTTCGGTATAAAATTGTGTACTATCAGTTGTAGCATGGTGCTAATGCAGTGACAGCTTGAGTATCCTGGACTCTGTCATTCTATTATAAAACATCTGTCGCCATGATGGAGAGTTGACTGCACCCCAGCCTCCCTGTTTTGATGCTGCTGTGTCTGCAAAGCAGCTGACATGAAACCCCCTTCTGTTTCTGTTTGATTTTCAATCAGTACTGCTTAACTGTGAGGAATGATGCAGAATTTGATCAGCCGAGTTAGCTGCAGCCTGGGGTACATTCTCAATCTGTGCATTGTTTAATTTTTAATTAGCTGCATGCCAAGATGGTTAGGTGGTCAGTTTGGTTTGATCCAGGAGTATTCATTGAATTTAAAAGATAAAAGCAAATTACAGGAACTTTCAGCACTCAAGGTGATTGAAAATGATGTTTCCTTTTTGCACTTGGCATTTAGTTTCACTTTCACACATGAGCATATTAAATGCTGTGGCAAAACCAGCGGTTTTTATCCTGGTTATATATTATTTTCCTGGGAGAATTGTTTTATTTTTGGTAAATGCTGTGGCAAAACCAGCGGTTTTTATCCTGGTTATATATTATTTTCCTGGGAGAATTGTTTTATTTTTGGTAAGGTGGAGGATTCTTATGGCTCCAGGAATCATGATAAGAGTCCAGACAGGCAGGAATTATATACAGTACTGCTGTACTTGCATTGGTATCATGTTGCCATGACCTGCCTTCACTCGGATGGCTAACTCCTTTGTTCTGGAGACCAGAAGTGGTCTGACTAAAGCGCAATGAAGTTTGAGCATGGTTTCCTCTCAATATTATTCAACGACTTAGCTACTTAACACCCTTTTTTTTGTCTTCTGAAGTGCATTGTTTGCATGTATAAAATTTGAATTAATTTAGACATATCTCGTTTTGTCCTTCCCTTTTTTAATCTCTTTTCACGGAATGCATGTGAAATCATTACTTGAATTGGCAAACAATTGGCAGCATAAAATTTGCAAGTGGGAAGGTGTGACTTGAACTCAGATGTGAAAAGGGAAGAATAATATTTAGACAGAGGAACCAAAGTTGTGAGCTTTGATTGTTTGGTGAGGTGGGGAGGGTAGTGATTGTTTCGATGGTTTTTATGGCTTCTTTATTATTATCATGTGCACCAAGGTACAGTGAAAAACGTTTTTTGCATGTAGCTCAGCAAGTGCTCACCATACACAAGCACAGTCCCCCGGTTAGTAGAGAATGTACAGAACAGCCCACTGAGTCTATAGGCAAGAGTCCCCATTTTGGCGCCATTTTACAGTCCCACGAGGGCTTATGGCAGCCGTCACTTTCATTCTGCAAACCATCATCCCTTTCCTTGCGGGGGGATCCCACAGTCAATTTTGAGGGTGCAGGAAAGACCCCCCCCCCCCTTACCGGTTCTTCCACTGCCCACCATCATCTGTAGTAGCGGGGGGGAAGGGTTGCAGCAGAGAGGTGAAATGTGGAAAATGGGCTAAAACATTAAAAAACAAAACAATAGAGGAAAAACAATGCAACATGCAATGCGATGCAACGTATACCATGCAGATAATGGTGATGATGAAGTCAATGACTGTCTTTACATTCACAGCCCATGGGCTTCATGAGCAGGAATGTAATGGGATGCAAAAAAGTTTGGAGTACTCTAAATGAGATAAATATGCAAGTTTCCCCAGTGGGAAATAAATTCTGCGCAATAACTAATTTCCACTGCTTTCTCAAGCTTTCCATTATTAATTATTTTTCCAGAACACATCCTGAAACACACAAATATATATTCTGTTACTTATACTCTGGCCAAATGTACTTAAATATCTAATGCTGGGGTTTCACACAAACCAACTCATCTGTGAGTCAAAATAATTTTCAGTTGTATTTTTGTAGCAATAATTGAGGCCATTTTTATGTGAGCATTAAAATGAACCAATCAGCTCTCTTCAAGGTTCGCTGAGCATCTCCTTCCAGGTTGACCACCTCTGAAGTTGAGAAGTTAACATTAGAAATGAACTGATGTGGCAGAAGACCCCTGCTAACCTTTGACCGGGATCATCATCATTAAGGCCTGGATAGTGGATGTTGAGAGGATGTTTCCACTAGTGAGGTCATAGCCTCAGAATTAAAGAACGTTCCTTTATGAAGGAGATCAGGAGGAATTTATTTAATCAGAGGATGGTGAATCTGTGGAATTCATTGCCACAGAAGGCTGTGGAGGTCAAGTCAATGAATATTTTTAAGGCAGAGATAGATAGATTCTTGATTAGTACGTGTGTCAGTGGTTATGGGGAGAAGGAAGGAGGAAGATAGGGTAAAATAGACCAGTCATGATTGAATGGTGGAGTAGACTTGATGGGCCGAATGGCCTAATTCTGCTCCTATCACTTATGAACCATGAATCAATACTGTCATTGCTGGAGGATTTAATACATCTCTTGGAGCCAAGAATATCCGATCCACATCAACTAGATTTATATCTTGCAACCAGCTGAGCAAAAATATTGACAGAGCATCCCAAACAGACAGTTTCATGGACTATGATGACACATTTTCTTAAGGGAAGGCTGTGAAAGGGCACCAAATACTTTCCTAGAGTGAGGGACTGAAGAACCATGAACCCAATTACTTCACAACCATGCAGGTCAAACTGGTAGAATCCTCCAAGAAAATGATTTGTCCATTCACAGGACCATGTTTTTACATGAGGAGGAATTCATTTGAGAAAGTCTGGAAGGGGTGGGGGAAGGATTCCACCAGTTTGACCTGCATGGCTGTGAAGTGATTGGGGAGACTGAACATCCAGCAAATAAACATCTTAAAAATACACAACTTTCACTAAGACAGACTGTGATTTTTGAAGGAGATAAAGAAATCTAATTGTGTAGGAAAGAACTGCAGATGCTGGTTTAAATCAAAGATAGACACAAAATACTGGAGTAACTCAGCGGGACAGGAAGCATCTCTGGAGAGAAGAAATCTAATTGAATTTCTTGTCCTTTTTCACAGATGGACCCAGTTCAGAAAGCAGTGATAAATCACACGTTTGGGGTACCACTTCCTCCAAGAAGAAAACAAGTCATTTCATGCAACATCTGCCAACTAAGATTTAATTCTGATGTGAGTGTACAAGGCAAAAGGATACATTTAAGCCCATAGTTGATACAGCAGAGGTGTACTTATTACCACACATATGGCATAGATTGGCACTAGATGGAAACTGACCCTGAATCACCTGAGAATAGCTTGTTCTAGGATCTTTTGGCCTTCTTTTGAGCTAAAGAAACTATTTCTTCCATTGTTACTGACTGATTATTTGGTATTCTAAACTTTGGCCACCTTACTTGGACTGTTAATTTATTTATTTCACAAAGATCTGTGCTAACGTACTAGAGGAAAGGAAATCTTGAATTTCTTGTTCAGAATTTGGGCCTTGAAAGCAATCTTGGCATGTTGTCAATGCCAGTTGTTTAATAGATGAGGAAGCTTTTGACCCTTTCAGCGTCTTACCTCTGCCATCAATCACTTTTTATCATGGATGAGTGGCTATTCTGATTTGTTGTTCAAACTCACCAGCATGAAAAATATTGCACCTGGAGAATTTGGAAAGTATTTTCGAATAAAGGATGGCACAGTGCTTAGCTTTGTAAAATGCACAGTAAAACCGTAGGTGAATTCCAACTGTGTAATTTGTACAAACGCAGACTTTTTAATCTAATACCAGTCTCCGTTAAAATATTGAGATCATGGAAGATCATATGTTGAAGTTGTTAAAGAGTAATAAAAGGATCTTTCAGCTAATTAGTTGTTGCAGAAAGATTCATTTTTGCTCGAGGCACTGTCCTGACATAACAAACCAGGCAAAAATATTTTAATAGTTGTGGGAGCAGGCAGTAGAAGAATAGTAATAAACTAGCCATGTGTCATTTACATCAATATGATGCCATGTGTAAATGACAATGATGAATTTTGATGTGTGTTATGTAACTGTTCATTTAGGTTATAGATCATGCTTCTGATGAGCAAAAGACAATGTTAGAATGTTACAAGACATGCAAACATTGGGGTTGTTACAAATGGTTTTTTTTCATTGTGCTTAACGTCATTAAACAAGTAAACTTTAACCATCTCAGCTGTGTAAGAAGCAGTTACACAGTGGCATCAACATGGGATCACCTTCGTATTTTCTCAATACAACAGGGATCTAATGGACACCTTAGGACTGCGTGATCATGTATCTGACCTTCTATTAAATCAATATGCACACGTGGTAAACAGAAAAATACAGAGTGCTGCAATTTGCATTTCTTAACTGTTCATGGCTTCTACTTTAACAGTTGCACCAAATCATATATGTTTCTATGATCGACTAAGTTGAACATTGCAGAGGTTTTGGGGAATAATTCTCGTAATAACTATTGTATTTTAAGTGGAAGAAACCTATTGAGGGTTTACTTCAAGTGATTTGATCAGTTTGCATTGAAATGATGTGAAGGGGATTTGGAAAACATTTGTGGTAATATCAGTCACTAATTGTCATAAGGAAATAATTTTTTGAATGAATCATGGTAGTGGATTAAAATGGATGTATACGTTGAAAGGAGAAAATTTTAAGGGTTATGGGCAAGAGCATTGGAACAGTACTAATTGTAGAGCTCTTTCAAGGAGCTGCCATGGATATACTGGTTGGACGGTCTCTTTCTGTGGCGCATGATTCAGTAGTTCTGTTGACTGGTTGCAGGTTTCATTTAGTTAATCTTTGTAACATCTCCTCACATCATGTCTGAATCAACCTAACGTGAGCCTGAACTTTAATCTGTTTTTTTTTCATCAATTTGAGAAGCCTTGAATTATTATCTTTAACATTCTACCTGTTGCTGAAATAAATCTAAGTATTCCACCATCTATCAGGTGCATCATAATGGTCAGCTGTTTTAAACAGTATCTTTCTTACACCAGATAGGAAAATTTGTTAGATTCCATTATAGTAACAATAACCATTCATTTTCATGTGCAATTTTGCTTGGGAAATTTCCCAAGGCACTTCACAAGATCAACACAAGTCAGTTCCAAAGTCACCAACACATTTTGAATCTTTCATTCATTTGCTCTATGCCTTCGATATGTCTTGTTTCCCTTTCCCCTGAGTCTCAGTCTGACGAAGGGTCTCAACCCAAAACATCACAATTATTACTGCAGCTTTTTGTGGCTATCCAGAGTATAATGTCTTCAGGACTAAGAGCAGTGCCAAAGCTGTTCAAGAAGCTGAATAAAGAGACTGGAGGACTCGAGGAATCGGGCTAAAAGTATAGAAGTGTGAAAACGCACACCTCCAGATTCAGGGACAGTTCCTTCCCAGCTATTTTCAGATAACTGAACCATACTATCAACATCTAGAGAGTGGTCCTGAGCTACCCTCGACCTCTTTGGAAACCCTCGGACTATCTTCGATCGGATTTTACTGGCTGTTATCTTGCACTAAACATTATTCACATTATTCCCTTTTATCACATATCTGTACACTGCAGATGGCTTGATTGTAATCATGTGTTGCCTTTCTGCTGACTGGTTAGTACGCAATAAAAGCTTTTCACTGTACTTGGTACACGTGACAATAAACTAAACTAAACTCTAAAACCTTGTGGTCAGGTGACGACATAGTGGTATCCGAAGAGGAGATTCAGAAATTTAAAACTAATGTGTTGATGCATTAAGAACTAATGTAGGTGAATGACGCTTGTGGCGATGGTCAGACAGGTTCTGACTGAGTGTTTTACCTAGGAAGAAAGAGAAATGTACAGATTTTGTACAATGTGGGATGTTGCACATTGGAAAGTCTAACAAGGGCAGGACCCATAGTGAATGGAAGGCTCTGGGGAGTGTTGTAGAGCAGAGAGATCTAGGTGTGCAGGTACATAATTCCTTGAAAGTGGCACCATAGGTAGATAGGATGGTCAAAAACACTTTTGGCACATTTGCCTTCATCAGTCAGAGCATTGAGCTTAGAAGTTGGGAGGTCATATTGCAGTTGTATAAGATGTTGGTCAGGCCACATTTAGAGTATTGTGTTCAGTTCTGGGCACCATGTTATAGGAAAGATGTTGTCAAGCTGGAGAGGGTGCAGTGAAGATTTACAAGGAGGTTGCCAGGACTCGAGAGCCTGAGCTGTAGTGAGAGGTTGAGCAGGCTAGGACTCTATCCCTTGAAATACAGGAGAATGAGGGGAGATCTTATAGGGGTGTACAAAATCATGAGAGGAATAGATTGGGTAAAGGCACAGAATCGCTTGGCTAGAGTAGGAGAATCGAGAACCAGAGGACATGATTAAAATGAACAGGGAAAGATTAATAGCAACCTGAGGGGTAACATTTTTGCACTAATGGTGGTGGGTGTATGGAATGAGCTGCAGGAGGAGGTAGTGGAGACAGGGACAATCACTACATTTTAGTAACATTTGATGGGTACATAGGATTGATTTAGAGGAATGTAGGGCAAACGCAGACAGGTGGGACTAGTATAGATGGGACATGATAGTCGGTATGGGCAAGTTGGGCCGAAGGACCTGTTTTCATGCTGTATAATTCCATATCAAGCTGTGTATGAAGTGTTCCTACTCCCTCTGCATCACCCACAGGTGCACAGCTGCTGAACCAGCAGTTGGTGTATATTTACTGCACCAATCAGCAAAGGGACAGCAATGACTTGGAAATGCTTGACTAGCTGCTGAGTCTTTTTTTAGCAGTCCAATCATATTAATGTTCTACATTTAATAGTAAGGTTTTAATGAATGGGAATCAGTAATATCCATATAAAATATTCATTGATTGGTAGTCATGGGGACTTTTCAAACATTTTCACCAAGTGATCTTTCAAGTGTAGGTGGAGGCTACAATCAATACAAGTACATCTGTATATTCCGCACATATTCTCATCTTGGAGCCAACAGACTGCATCCAGAATGTGAGTGTGCCGCAGTGTGCATTAACTTTCCTGCGTGTTTGTTTCACAAAGTCAGGTAATAGGGATAGAGCTAGCAAAAGAAGATGCTTTATTAAAAGTCATTAACTGAACACCAATGGTTGGTGTAATAATGTTTCAAAGGTTACATTAAATCATCATTTACATAGATACATAGAAAATAGGTGCAGGAGTAGGCCATTCGGCCCTTTGAGCCAGCACCGCCATTCAATGTGATCATGGCTAATCATCCACAATCAGTACCCCGTTCCTGCCTTCTCCCCATATCCCTTGATTTCGCTAGCCCTAAGAGCTCTATCTAACTCTCTTTTGAATTCATCTAGTGAATCGGCCTCCACTGCCTTCTGAGGTAGAGAATTCCACAAATTCACAACTCTCTGGGTGAAAAAGTTTTTCCTCATCTCAGATCTAAATGCCCTACCCCTCATTCTTAAACTGTGGCCCCTGGTTCTAGATTCCCCCAACATCGGGAACATGTTTCCTGCATCCAGCATGCCCAATCCCTTAATAATTTTATATGTTTCTATAGGATCCCCTCTCAGAGATCTGAGCTTGTGCATTCAGAAACTGCCTTCTGCAGAAGTTGTTCTTCTGCCCATATTTTTAATTAGTTTAGTTTATTGTCACGTGTACCGAGGTACAGTGAAAGGGTTTTGTTGCATGCTACCCAGTCAGTGGAAATACTGCACGTGATGACAAATAAAGCTCTGTTGACTGTTGATTACAATCGAGCCATCCACAGTCTACAGATACATGATAAAGGGAATAACCTTTAGTGCAGAACAAAGTCCAGTGATGTCCAATTAAAGATTATCCGAGGGTCTCAAATGAAGGAGTAACATGACCCTAATAAGACTGCTTAAAACGAACATGGAGGTTAGCGTACCTTTGCCTCCCTCAACATCATGAGGCTTCTCGCCTCTGAATCAAAATAACTCGTATTTCAACTTGAAAGGTTCCTGGTCCAAATTCCTCACAAAGACACCAGTCCTCCAACATTTAAAACTCCAACATTTGAGTCTGAAGAAGGGTCTCGACCCGAAACGTCACCCATTCCTTCTCTCCCGAGATGCTGCCCGACCTGCTGAGTTACTCCAGCACTTTGTGAATAAATACCTCCAACATTTAATGCTTGTTGTCATCCTCCACACCCAGCTTATGTGCCTCCTCCAGAATGGATAATGTGCCTTTAAACAGCAGCAAATCTTTGAAGATTTGAATTGATAATCGACTGTAAATGTTGTGCAAATTGCAACAGGAAATTGAGGAAAATCAAAGAGAATTTTCAGATTCTTATTTAGTTGTTTTTTTTTTTTTTAAAGAGTGAAACAAAGAACTGGAGATGCTAAAGGACACAAAGTGCTTGTGTTCCCCTTTAAAAAGTGACAGACCCATGAAAAATACCTATCATGTACATAATTAACTGCTAATGTATTTACCAGGTACATATGGAAAATCATATAATAAAGTTATTATTTACAGGTATTTTGTCCAAAATTGATCTACACAATAGATACTTATGCTTAAGTAATTTCAACCACACCCTCTTCCATGCTAAAGTTAATATTTCTACAGTAACTATTCCAGATAAAGAACATTTCCAAATATAATTTTTTCAAATAAACTTCACATACTACTCTTACATCCCATTTTATGATTGTCGTTTTAGCTATGCATAACCACCCCAAACATCAAATTACATATTTTCTTCACATCAACTGTAACACTAAACATAACAGCTAATACTTATTAATGACTTCATATTTCGTAGTATATCTTGTTTCAGTATATTACTAAATACCATAAACTCAACCATTTAATTTTCTTATAATTTTCATCTTCATGCTTCTCCCCTAAATAGATTGTGTATTTTCAATGTTTTCTCTTTCCTGCTGAAACTGTTGAGATTAGAAAGTTATCACCTCTCACCTTCCCTCTCTGGATTATTTCCAATGTTTGTAATTGAGCCATGCTATTTTCAGACTCTCTTGGCAAACTGTTGACTGCACTGTATTGAGCTGACATGAGTAGATTCAAGCCTAGTGTAACATCAGCAACTTGGATTTTTTTTAAAACGCCTCCACAGCACACCAAATTCCTCATTCAAGGCATACATCTCAATTGAAGTTTGGTTTGGCCAATTCAGAAACTGCTTTGACATCAAACCCTTTACTAAAACGCATGGAGTCTCAGTCACTGCAAGAACATCATCTGACTTGTTTACAGTATCCTGGGCCAAGCTTCCAGTCTTACGCCGTATCTGTGGATCCTTCCAGTGGTCATTCCAACACTCCGGTGAACTCCAAACAAAACATTGATTCTTCCTCCAAACTGCTTGCTATCGAGATCTACGAGAATTCCCTTTGCGCTGAAGCAGTTAAATAACCATTGAAATGATACTGTGAACATAAACTTTTCATAACGGGCTCTCCTCTATGCTGAGACATCTCTCTGAGGCCAACTGTTCTGGATCACTTTACACTTTGCTCTCAAATTTGTTTTTCCACCACGCAAATGCTTTAGGAAAAGGTACCTTCTCTCCAAGTATCTCACTGCCTTTGTAATACGTGCTTGTTTTACCTGCTGCTCTGCTGCAAAGTAAACGTAAACATGGGTGCAGGTTTTGCTGGTGGATGCTGGAACAGTCAACATTTCAAGCTTATGGTTTTCATAGAATTCTCTTCACGTCCCCAAAAGATCGACATGTCTTTCATATTACCAACTCACACTCTGGTCCATTTCAGGGAATATCACCTTTCTGTCGCACCACTTGATTTCACCATAACCCTGTGATCTCCATCAATAATTTTTTGATCGCTTTGGCCCATATCCCCAGCATGCTGAAACACTTGTATTTAGCTGCATTAACCTGCCTTTTGGCTAAGGTTTCACATTCCCTCTAAGGGCAGCACATTGGTTTCCATTCTCTATCTCTAAGGTAAACTAACTTTCCTTTAAAATAGGCTACCATTAATTTTTTCATCCATTGTAATGGTATGTCACTATCTCTGCCGTGATCGCCATACATTTATAGCTAGACAGAATACCTATCCTCTCCCTGCTTTCATTCTGGATTATATACTTTTGCTTTCCTATGGAACAAATTGATAGCTTTTAAACTCTCACTTACCATAACCACTTTATTGGAGCTTTAGTTGTTGACTCTGACCAGCAATGTCTTTGAACTCCATGCTTCCGACTATCTCTTAAACCACCTAATCAGAAATCCACTAAATGGGGCCAGTGCAAATAAAACTTACATATATCCTGGATTTCTTCATCACAAATGGTGCAATTCTCTCATGCACATGGTCCCTCAATCGGAGTGACTCATTGCAATCTTCATCAATGTTCACAGCTGCACCCTTCAACCCATGATGTAAAGAGGTAACTGAAATAGTATCCACTGCCAGCCCAACTGTTTATCTCCTCTACAACTTGGAGAGTGTCTTGTGCAAAGTTGCCAAAATAAATTTGCTTTGAAAATATTTAAATTATTTCCAATACACTTTCTGATTTAGAAAAGACCAACACACAACTGTATCAATACACATGCTTATCATTGCACCCTCAATTAGTGTGGTGGCTTTGAATGGACTATCATTATCTTCCACTTCAGGCATGCAATAGAATGCATCAAGAAACCTATTTCCACTTCTCCATCCTCTGATACCTTTGTATGGACGTTACTGGGGTGGGACAGTGCTAAATCTTTGTCTCTTTGATCTCAAGGCAAATAGGAAATATTGCCTTTATCCATTGTTCATTTTGTTGGGGTATTGCACCCACTTGAAGACAAACTATCATTACATTCTCAATTGATGGAATAGAATAGATCTATTAAAGAGATCATAAAATGTCTGTTTAATCAAGTTCCACCAATTTATTTATCAGGTTATATCACTGCTGCACAAATCTCTTATCCAGCAGCTCTGAAAGTCATTGTGTGATGCAGTGGTTTGGTGAAGACGTGTCCCTTAAAAAATAATGCTGATTTAAGAAAATTGATTGATTAGAATTGGGTTGAGTGTCAATAGTATTTGGAGACAGTCTTCACAAAGTCATGATATAGTTACATAATAACAAGTTCATTCACTTTCTCATTTTGTGAAAAAGGAAAAACCCTGCAGTTCTCCATTATGACATCTGATTAGTTTTTAAGTGAGTAACATTTTACTTTCACCACACTGGCTGGAAGTCTAATTCAAATAATCAATCTTCCCATAGTCAGCCCTATCTTTGTCTCTTATTAATATAAACCCGAGTTTATTTGCACAAGTGCCTTGAGGCATGACAATTAGAGGTAATGTAGAAATGGAAGTGTTAAGGAAGGAAGTGTTACAGTGTGCAGCTTTAGATGTATGGTATTAGTTTTGCATTTATTTTTGGGGTTTAATGCAAGTACCTGTCGATCCTTGTTAGGAATTCAAATTGAATGCTCTGAGAATCATAGAATTTTATAATGTAAAAGGACACCATTCACCTCTTTATGTCTGTCCTTGCCCTTTTACCATGCTCTCCATTCACCCCCATTCCAATGTTATGTCCCCTTGGTTTAGCAAGCAAATCAAGCAGAAGGTTTACGGTGTTTGGAAGGTTTCAGCATAGTGCAGCAAGTGACGTTTTCTCATTTTATATTTGCTCTGTTCTTTTGCAATAAGGTTTTTTTTGTTCAAAACTTGTAAGACTAGTTCAAGCTGCCAATGTTGTTCGGTATAAAAAGAAATATTTGTTGTATCAGAGCAATTAATTGAAAAATTATTGTTGAACGTTTATCCAGACAGCATCAGGAAAAGTATACTTTATATTAAAATGCAATAGCATCAGTTCTTTTCATTTTCCTTATACTTTGGATTGATTTTTGTTCTGATATAGACCTATTTCAGGGAACAAGAAAAATATATGCAGATGGTCCATAATCTATTTTATTCATGATTTGGTTAATCAGGACAGTTCTTAGCAATTGTTTTAAAATGGCATTTTATGAGAACGGAGTGCTAATCCTGTCATCAGATTTTGTATTCCAATTCAGGCATTACCAATATGGTTTGTTTCATGCTGTTTCAAAGCTAACCATAATCATTTGTTTGGCACTATAATAAAATGTGGAAATTAAATGCTATTCCGATTTTACAAAGTCGCATCTGGGAGCACCAATCAGAAAAGCTGTCTCAAAATTTCTGAAGTAACAGTGATTCAGAAAGGCATTTGGAGTAATTTTTTGTACCAACGTGTTCAAAACATCAGTAAGTTTAAAAATACAATTCTATATTGCAAGTTTCCTTTCTGCATCTTACTCTAGCAAATTAATATGCGAGTCTGGGCTATGTCTCAATGGATGAGTGTTTGGTGGAATATAGTACCCAATTGTAGTCTGTTCCCATTTAAAAAAATGCAGTTTGTTCACATAAAACGATGGCTTACAACAATGTGGGGTGCATGGAGTTTGGTGTCTGGGAATGGATAAGGAGCAGTCGATGATGTGGTTTAACGTAACTGTTCCAATGCAGAGAGAGGCCATTTAGCTCACTGAGTCAATGCAAGTTCCCAACAGTACATTACCCTTCCTCAAATATTTCTGTTACCCCTTTCCTCTAACGACCTTTTAATTCTTTTGTCATTTTTCCCGGAACATACAGTGATCAGAGGACTCTTTACATGTACACAGATAATTTGTCTGCAACAGGTTTGACCAAAAAGGCAGTGAAGGTTTTCTATGCCCTTAAACCTTATGATACAAAATCGACCATACATCCTCAGGTACATCATAGAGGTCAGCATTTTGTTTGACTTTATAGACCATGCAGTGGATGTTGTATGCACAACATGTTTGGCAATATGTCTGCAAATGTTCAGAAATGCCCTGGTTAAAAATGTTTTCACCATTAAGTGAGGGGACAGGGCAGGTGGTACATATCATGTCAGCTGAGCACAAAAGGTGATACAGAAGGCAGCATACTTCCTAGCCTTGAGTGCTCTGAATCCATGCCAAAGGCCACTTTTGCAATGAGCCTGCTTTTGAATACCAACTCTATAAACTTCACAATGGAAGAATATAACTGGGGAGATCAATAAATAAAAGTGGCAGTGTTCATTCAGAATAATTCAAGAACCTCTGCACAGACAACATAAAACTTGCCAGTATCAGAAGATGGCACAGATGGATTTCTCTGGGCAGGCCACTCACATATGCTCTGGTCTCCTGATGACGATTGTTTCAGGCAAGTCCCTTGTTTATTCATTGCATGCACAATATTATAGAATGAAAGCACTTAAACATAGGGCTGCGGAAACACTAAATTTGAATTTCTCACAAGATCAGCCTGTTGTTTTAGAAATGCGTGACAAAGAACTTTGCTGCTGCTAGTAGCGTTTCCAAGAGTATTATCTAACACACAGCCTTACCAAGTCATCAGTGTCCTTTAGAGCTGCGTACCTATTTATTTTTCAGGATGTGATGTTGCTATCATGACCGGTATTAATTACCCATCCCTATTGCCTTTATGAAGCTGGCAGTGAGTTACCCACGTGAACTCTTGTGGTCCTTCTTGTGACCAAACCCCTGCAATATTATTGGATGCATCCAAGCAAAAAAATGAAAGATATCCCATCACAATCTTCACTTGTACATTGTAGATGGTAGAGAGGCTTCAGAGGGTCATGGAGTGAGTCAGTCAACAAATGTTGTAACTTATTCAAGTAACCCCATTATTTCTGAAGAAGGGTCTTGACCCAAAACGTCACCCATTCATTCTCTCCAAAGATGCTGCCTGTCTCACTGAATTACTCCTGCTTTTTGTGTCTATCTTCGGTTTAAACCAGCATCTGCTGTTCCTTCTTACATATTATTTATATGGCTGGCCCAATTGAGATTCTGCACAATAGTGATCTTTAGGGTACTGAAACTGGACAAAGATGTAAGAGAGAATGCAATAAATAAATGAAGAAGTCAGATGAAGGCTGTGGCTGAGTACACGAAGAATCTGGGTTGAATAGCCTGATTTTTTTGCTGAACATCCAACTTAACCCAGACAATTAAATTAAAATGTAATGATACAATGTAAGCAAACCTCTACTCTTTTGATCTTACCATAGAAGGAAAGACAATAATGAAGTAGTTGAAATAGTTGTGCCTTGGTCCTGAGGAACCCCTGCAAATAACGTGAAGGGGTTGACTTAATTGATTTTGAACAACCAGTCATCTTCGTCTGTACAGATTAGGACTATAAACATTTTCCCCGAACTACTCATCAACTTTAATTTTACTCATGATGCCCTACTGAGTCAAATATTGCCAAGATACTTGGAATTCAGTTCTTCGGTCTCTGTTTGGACTAAGCCTGTAATGAGGTCTGCAGCCATGTGGTTCTGGCAAAACAACCAATAAACATTGGCGATCATGTTATTGGTGAATTAATACCGTTTAATAGCACTGTCAGTAAGTCATTTTCCTTGGAGTAGTCTGGGCGGCACGGTGGTGCAGCGGTAGAGTTGCTGCCTTACAGCGAATGCAGCGCCGGAGATTCAGGTTCGATCCTGACTACGGGCGCCATCTGTACAGAGTTTGTACATTCTCCCCGTGACCTGAGTGGGTTTTCTCCGAGATCTTCGGTTTCCTCCCACACTCCAAAGACGTACAGGTATGTAGGTTAATTGGCTGGGCAAATGTAAAAATTGTCCCTAGTGTGTAGTGTTAATGTGCGGGGGACGCTGGGCGGCATGGACCCGGTGGGCCGAAGGGCCTGTTTCTGCACTGTATCTCTAAATCTAAAAAAAATAACAATGTGTTCTGCTTTCTTTGGACAGGACATATCTGGGCAATTTTCCACACTGGTTTCTATTATTCATCAGATTTTAGCATACATGCATTTGATTTTCTGAGTTTCTCAGAGTTTCTTCAATGAGAAATATCAGGATTCAAGGCACAGAGTGGGCAGCCTGTTAATCCAGTGGAATTGATATCATTTGTTATGTCAGATAATGAAATGAGATGAGGTCTCACAAAGGATTATGCGATCTGATACCTTAAATATTTCGGATACATCCATGGACCCTCTGAGGAAAGTCCTAAACTACAATAATCCTTAAAGCAACACTTAAAACAAAGGATTTTGAAACATTTAAACTTATCTATTATTATGGCACTCGAGGGAATGATGTTGGAGGGCCTTTAAGGCAGGAATCACAGGAGTTTGTAAGACATGAAAGAGGTTTAAGGAGATCAATATTTAATGGGGGAAGAAGACTAATCCAATGTTTCAATCTAACATTGATCACAGCTCTCGCTTGTAAAAATCTGAGAGGAAATGTTTAAGGTTAACTAGAACATAGGTGGAGAAGGAAACATTAGGGTGGTAACTTAGTGTGTTTGTGTTTGTCTGCCTGTGAAAAAGTAAGAAATATCAAGTTTATCATATGCAGGATATGGATTTAATTTTGTGAAAAATGCTCTTGTTTAGTATAGGCATGCACAAGTTTTTTTTTAGAATAGTAGAATTACATTTTGACTCCTGTGTTTAGGTAGAATTCTTGCGGTATTATGTGAAGCTCAAATGAATTTATTTCATGGCATTAATCTGCTTCACCACATCATGTCTTTCTGATATTTAGGTATCTAATTGGAACTTAGACAATATTTCCAATATTAAAGTGTACAGTTTCTCATAATACATTAAAGGTCAGAGCATTTTACCTTTTTGGGCTCGGTTTGGTTTATCGATGCTAAAGGTTGTTGGGTTTTTTTCAGTCAGTGAGCCACTGGACTGAGGTTGTGCTGGATTCTTAAACATTGGTAAAGGTTTTCAAAAGGCCCTATTGCTAAGGAGGTTTCTTGTTCAAATAATTTATGATCCTAGGATGACTGAAAGATTCAGATTCAGATTCGTTTATTGTCATACACACCAGGGTGCAATGTAATTCGTTGTTCACTTGATCCTGTCCCTTTGTTCATT
Source organism: Rhinoraja longicauda (assembly GCF_053455715.1). Lineage (NCBI taxonomy): Eukaryota > Metazoa > Chordata > Chondrichthyes > Rajiformes > Arhynchobatidae > Rhinoraja > Rhinoraja longicauda. The sequence continues at coordinate 73,961,687 of NC_135954.1, forward strand.
CGGTGCGTTAAATCGTAGATATTGTGTTTTACCTCTTAATTTCAAGATCTTACTATTTCTTTGACTATCTGTGGACAAAGGGCTTGATTTTAACTTCAAACCAGTTTTGAATGGATGAACCTATTATACGACTTAGAAACTTAATGATTGACTAAGCTGGAAGGCCCATTTTTTTTGTCAACTCTCTTTTGAACTCGGTTCACAGGACAGCTGTGTTTAGGGATGCCTATTTTGTCTAATGGGCTTATATCCATTTGTCTAATGGAATCTGGGATGTGTGAAGACACTTTTATTCCCTCCTCCCCTCCACCTCTAAACACAAGCCAAGGGCATGCCAAGCCTTGCATAGGGATTCTGAAGCTGATAATTTAGTATTTTTGCCATGAAACATGCCAAGTGGGTGTCCCAGTAAGCATCTACCAAACAATAACAACTCCCACAATCTTCTGAACAGCAGAGCTACAAGATGGGATACCTAATTGATTGCAAACGCCAGGATTATATCAAGCTTGCTCCCATTCATACCCGTAAGATAACCCAATGACATAACACAATCACATTTGTTACATGGGAAAATATTGGCACACATCTCTTCAAACAATGTATGAAAAATATATATGCAAAAATAATTGGTTCAGGATAAATATGATCCAGATCACTAGAGCAATCTGGATGAAAATCGCAGCAAATCGAATAAATTCAGGAACAGATGTATTGCAACAAACCTGTGTACCATCTGGTGAAGCTATCTCTTCATTCATGTCATTAAAATCTTAAACGCAGTGATTTGATTCTTATGTTCAGGTTTTCTCTGTTTCTTTGGGTGCTTGTGATCAAAAGGCTTGATTTTAACTTTATATCAGTTTTGAATGTACGAACCTGTGGAGCAGGTTAGAAACTCAACGGCTGACTCAAAAAGAAGACTCTTTTTTTGTCAACCCTCAATTGAACTCAAATCACAGATTAGCTGTGTCTGGAGGAGCCCAATTCTGTACGATAGGCTTGTGCCAAGGTCCAGACATCCATTGGTGGCATGGTTTCTGGAGAACATTTATTACATCTATACTTAAATGATAGGCAGCATTTGTTTCCTACATTAAACGATGAGATGCTGACTGATAGGTGACAGGTGACTGAACGTTTCAGATTCAGATCAGTTTATTTCCATACACACCAGGGTGCAATGTAATTCCTTGTTCAGTTGGAGCTCACATAGTAACAATGAAGTAATAGTAACAGTAAACACACAGTAGTAATAAATACAACAATAAGTACAACGACGAGAGCAAAACAGCAGAATGGTGCAACATTGTAGTGCAAAATCTGAGGAGTGATAAAGAATATTAAAGTAAAATAATGGAATAACTGAATGAGGTAGAGTTTAGAATAAGAGTGCATGGTAGCTTATCTGGAAATGGGGTGTGAAAAAAAGTGATTGAATGAGGAGTGTGCTTGTAGTTGGGAAGAACCTGTTCTTGGTCCGTATGTCTGAGCATGCGTGGTCCTATGCCACCTCCCAGAAAGTGGGAGAGAAAAAAGGAAGTGGCCAGGGTGACAGGCATTCTTGACAATACTTCCAGCCTTCCTGATACAAAGCAGATAATAACAGCTTGGACAAACATAGTGTGTTTCAAATTGGTCTATGAAGACACAAGGGTCCCGAGAGAGATAAGGATCAGGAAAAAAGATTCTTTGTCATCCAGAAGAAAAAAAAAAAGCAATGTGTGTTGTTTTCAACTGTGCACCATATACAGCTGGTTACAATGTATTGAGTTATAATATAGATCATTCATAATCTGTGAGTATATGAATGATTCTATGCAAATCTGTATTGGGTAGACACACAATGCTGGAGTAACTCAGCGGGACCGGCAGCATCTCTGGAGAGAAAGAATGGGTGACGTTTCCGGTTGAGACCCTTCTTCAGACTGCAGATCGGTTTATTATGTTGCTCACCCTGCCATAGGACGTTACCGTGTTATTACGTTTGATCAAAACGTCATCCTCTTAGCTTTGGACCTCAAGCTGGGGGATCAGGAATGAAAAATTGTCAATTTAAAACTACAGTGACGAGACAATAAAAAGGGACTTTGTGGAAATGTATTCATTCAGAGAACTATAAGGCAGAAAGGTTTTTTTTTTCAAAGCTTGATACAGGCAATTACAGGGAAAGTATTTGTGAAGGAGAGCATGCTGACAAAGAGATGGGGCCAGCGGGATTAATTTTTGATTGCTCATATATCAACATGAATATAATGGTGGACTCGGATTCCTCCCATGCTAAAATAATGCACGGTGGATGAGAGATTACTGACATTCTATGTGTATGGAAAACTGAGACATAATTTTTCTCATTGGACGAGCTGGTATTTTTCCGATACCTCAATCATTCATTTTGAATATTAGTAACAGATGTATGAACTTTTAATCTTCGTACTCAAAGGCTTAACATTTCCAGTCTACCATGTGACAGCTTCAGGTGCTTTATATCCTTGGAAAACATTTCCAACATGTGGTCCAGGTTCGCAGATTATTGGAATATATTAGTTCGAACTAAAGCTATGTTCCTCACATCACTCATCCCAATTCTTTCCCAGTTCCTCATGCTCCATTGTTTAACCTCACATTTTAAATATGATTCTTTAAAAGACATGAATCATCATGCACTTCTATATTAATTGCCAGAAAATTGTGAACACCAGGTCAAAGTCAGGTCTTAATAAACAGATGAATTGGGAGAGAATTGGAATCAATGCTGTTAAGAACTTAACATCATCAAGTCTTCAAAGTTCTTTATTCTCTTTGAGATGGTCATTAAATTTTGATGCTGTGAACTAATGGCACAATGTTAGCCAAGAAACTAATATCCTGTGGATAGTCCAAATCAAATAAATGAATGCAAAGTACAACTACTTCTGCAATCTGACTTTTCCATTTAAAGTCCCAATATTGTCCCTTCATCTCCAGAATTTGAGGTTAAATCTCATTGAGATAGATGGAACAGTCTTTCTGCCCCCCAAAGACACTTTTAAATGAGTTATCCATGGGCAATATCCATTAATGACATAAAATGGCATCATGTCTTCATAGTTGAGGATAATAACACGTGGGCAATAAATGTCAGTCAATAATATGCAGAGTATGGAAATCGTGATATCAGCCAACATACAACTCTTGCCTGAAGTCAGTTCGGGTTTTGAGGTTTTGGAGTAACTCGGCAGGTCAGGTATCATTTTGAGTTGTTGCTCCAGTTAATGCATTTTTTAACTTCATGAAGCTGAAATCTCAATTAGCAGAAAGGATCAAAAATAACAAACAGGTTCATTGTTCAGATAATTCTGGCTGTTGCTTAGTGTTTTCCAAACTTCTTAAAGTTACAGAGAGTATTGGAGCAGGTGATGAAGAACCTTTTACTGAAAAAGCAGTTGCTTGTGATCATAGGTGCATTAGCTGGCATTCACCTTCAACATGATTGGCAGAATGAGCAAAGGGCATTTTCAGCAGGTGAAGTTGTTGAATAGAGAAGAGCAGGAGAAGGGGGGTGAAATAGCTCTCATCAACAGACTATACCTACCTAGTGATTTTAGAGGGAATTCTCTTCCCTGGAGTGCAACAGGGAACAATGTGTGAAACTCTGTTTCTCTCTCCACAGATGTTGCCCGACCTGGTGAGTATTTCTATCATTCTCTGCTTTCATTTCAGACTTTCTGTGTCCACTGTTTTGCTTCTTATGGGCCCAACATTGTTTTCCTTTTCCCTCTTTTTCTTGTTTTTTCTATTTTCATTGATCTCATCTTCTCTGGTAACTGGCAAATCTTTACCTCTGGAAGGCGACTCCGGACTGTCAAAGCAGCCACAGCCAGATATAAAAACATCTTTTTTCCCTCGAGTGATCATACTCAATAACCAAAAGTCTGTAGTCTTTTTTTACTCTGGTTGATTTCACTCACATGTTTAAACCGTAATGATGTATTCTTAATGTTTTAATGTCTTATGCTTATTCTTTGTTTACTGTATGTTCGTGTTGTTACTTGCGAGCGGAGCACCAAGGCACATTCCTTGTATGTGTACACACTTGGCCAATAAACTTATTCATTCATTCTCTCAGCGAGCATCATCATAATTTTGTTAATTTTCCCTGGGTGTCTATCATTAACATCTCCTTAGTTCTTTCCATTCTGCTCCCTCCTAATACCTGCTTGATTTCCAATTTTTCTTAGTTCTGATGAAAGATCATCTTGAAATATTGACACTGTTTCTCGCTCCTCGGATGCTCCATTTTTCCTGCATTTTCTTTTCACATTAAATTTCCAGCAGTTGTTGTGTTTTACTTTTCAATGCATGAGGCATCTTCACTTCAGTAAGAGCATGTCACTGAAAACTCCCACCTCCACAGCCACAGCTAGCATTGGGAAGATTAATGATTGAATTGGCTGGCAAAGTGACTGACCTTGATCTTGACCTTGACCTATTTACCTGAGGTAAACGCAGTTATCACAACACTGAACCACCCGGGTTCAGTGTTGCGATAACTGCATTTACCTCAGGTTTTGCAGCCCACTTACACCTACATTCCCTTTTGTCAGATTCCAGCAGATAGATAAGCATTTTAAAACCAAGTATTAATCAATTGGGAGAAAGCACGGGTTAGTACGCAGAGGGTAATAGATTAACTGGGCTTTGTAAGAGTTAGAACATGAACATCAGAGTTTCCAGCCAAAGGAGGGACAAAAGCAGGACAAGTCTCAAGACAATGCAAGGGTTTCTGCAGCTCAACAGGTAGTGCTGCTGCCATACAGCATCATCATGATTTGGTTTACCTAGTATGATTGATAATTTATTCTACATTTATTTTTTTGTGTTGTTGCCTTTAATGTGCCTGTAAAGCTGCAGCAAGTAAGAATTTCATTGTTTTGGCCCTGGTGCATATGGCAATTAAACAACTTTGACTCTTGACTCTTCATCTCTTTTTAATCCTGAGTTCAGGTGTTGTCAGTATGGGTTTGCACACTCTCCCTGTAATCATATGGGTTTCCTCCAGGTGCTCCAGTTTTTCTCACATCCCAAAGATCCACTGGTAGTTAGATTAATTGGCTGCTGTAAACTATATGTAGATGGCTGGGGGAATGATGAACATGTGATAGGTTGCAGAGAAATAAGTGGGAGAACAGGAGTAATGGGTTGGTTTAAAGCACTGGCATAAACTCTGTGGGCTAAGATAATCCTTCTTTGTCTGAAGGAAATGTGATATGTTCATTTTAGAAGTATTAGCTCAACCAGACAAATTGGGGTGATTTTCTGAAGTTAAATATTGGTGGCACAGATAAATCTTGTCAAATTGATGGGAGGAACCAAGGTTGTGAACAGTCTGCTTCAGTTTCAGGCAGCTGCCTGCAAGAATGGGTGAACAGAATTTCTGCTGTGCTCTCGAGACCACAGCTTAGGTCTATTAAGCAGGAGGAAGTTTCTGTTGATCCAGTGATATGTTGGACAATTTGAGAGTAACAAAGCGATCAGGTGAAGTGATGGTGAGGTGGAGTTGGGTGTGAGCAGTGTACATTTGGAAATCATTACTATAATTGAATAACATCACTAAGTGGCAAGAGCATGGCAATGGATGGAGCAGAGATAATAATTTGAATTACAAGTGAAGGAATAAAAGGAAGGCAAAGAGCATTGACTATGATGAATTGAGGTACAGCAATTAAGGAATTAAGGAACTGCAGATGCTGCAATCTTGAGCAAAACACAAAGTGTTGGGGGAATTCCGCAGGTCAGGCAGCATCTGAGGAGGGAATGGAGAGTTTGAAGAAGGGTCCTGACTAATGTCCATTCCATCCTCAGATGCTGCCTGACCCGCTGGTTTACTCCAGCACTTTGTGTTTTGCTCATGATTTGAGATGGTAGTTCAAATCCCTCAGGATATAAAATTACTTTGTGCAGAAGCTGAGAGAAGAAAGCAACGCGGGTAATATAGTCTGTACTTTTTTAAAAATCGTATATGAGCCAGCATCATAAAATTTGTGGATGGATGTTGAGGCTAAAATGCACGCAGAATCCTTTTTAGCAGCAGGTTAAAGGATATTAGATGAGAAGGGCCAAAATAATCCTTGTAATTCAGTAAGGAACTCTTAAGCTCAGAACCTTGCCAATTACCGGCAGGGTGAATGTCTGAGCTGGTCATAGAATTTTACCTCGTGAAAATAATAGTCCACATTTCCATTATTTATACAAAAACATTAAATCAACATTACATTTATTTCCTTTGTTGACATGCCATGAATAATTTTTAAAAAAACTAAGAATTCAATTCTATAATGAAACTGAAGCTCAGAGGCAGATGGCAATGTGCTGTTACTATGTTAGAGCAAGACTATTACAACCGATCGGGGATGGAATTTCATTTTCACATTAACTATAGACTGAAGATAAAAGTATTTTTCAAATTTCCTCCTTGCTTGAGATTTGATAATTTAGTAATCAGATGCTCTACTTACTGGTTCAATTAAACAAGTAGCACGTAATTTATTCAAGGAAGGGGGTATGCTTGCTCGGGGCCGGTGCACCAATGATTCATTCAATTGATTTTGGGACAAGGGATTTTTCGTATGAGGAGAGCTTGAGAATAGAGGACTAATCCTCAATGCAAAGCACAAGGTGTTGGAGGAAGTCAACAGATGAGACAGCATTTGTGGAGGTAATGGACATTTCGAGTCGGGATCCTTCTTCAGACTCATCCAAAACCAGCCTATCCATTCCCTCCACAGATGTTGCCTTACCTGCTGAGTTCCTTCAGCACTTTGTGTTTTGCTCAAGATTCCAGCATCTGCAGTTTCTTGTGCCTCCAATATTCACTGGAGTTCAAAGAATTAAAGAGGTTCCTCATTGAAACATAAATCGGCACGCGTTTGAGAGATATTTTCCTCCAAATGGAAAGATGGGCGGGGGGCGGGGGAGGGGTGTAAGGGGGGTTAGGGAGATTGTTTCTGAACAAGGGGAGGCCAGTAAATGTCGAGGAGAAATATCCTTAATCAGAGGGCTGTGAATTCTCTACCCTAAAAGACTGTTGAGGTTGAGTAGTTAAGTATATTCAAGGCTGAGATTAATTGGTTCCTAGGCTTGAAGAATATAGTGACCTGGCAAGACAGAGAAGTTAAGCTTAAGTTTTACAAGTTATTTTACTGTATTGGGAGGAATGTCAGGGTTTGTGCTTCCCTTGTTCTGAGACATAGTTTATACCTTTCAGAATTTGAAGAATGTATGCCATTTTCCTTGAAATCCCCATTCCCCAGAGAATATCTAACCCTGTAAGTTTTCCTAACTACCTGGAAGCCATACCTGTCATGAGCTGTAAAATGATATCAAAGTTTGGGTAAAAATAGAAGACGCTGGAAAATCATCCGCAGGTCAGGAAAGAAAATTGCAGTGTTGTAGCGACCATAGAGAATGGTCCAGGTCGTCGAACCCTCGGATTGGCCAGCGAGGTCACGTGTGAACGCGACCATGGGGATTGGTCCAGGGAGCGACATCGCTGATTGGCCAGCGATGTCATGTGCGCGTTTGGCGCCCGAAATAGCCAGTTCGGCGAAGTCTTCGAAGAAGACAGTAAGTTTTTGATGGTTGTCCTTTACCTTGTTGTTTAACTCTGTATTCGAATATTGCGGCTGCAGTAAACTTCCTTTACAACCAACAAGTTTTCGGACTCGCCATATTGGTGACCCCGACGTGATCTGGACGATCACCGACTAAGCAGGAACCCGACGCCTCGTTGACGATGACCGCGCCGGGCACACCGGAGTTAAGCGCGGAAAGCGTTCACCTTCCGTTGTTTTGGACGCACGCACCGCAAGCTTGGTTTATCCACACCGAAGCTCAATTTCACATAAAGAAGATATCGGACGAATCCACGATGTACTACTACCTCATCAGCGCTCTATCGCCGGACACAACCAAGCGCGTGATGCGGTTCATCGTGAAACCACCTGCGGAAAGCAAGTACGAGGCCATGAAGAAAGTATTACTGCGAATCTTCGGGTTTAATAAGCATGGTGGTGCGGCAAGACTTCTGCACCTACCGGATCTTGGAGACCAACTGCCTTCCGTCCTCATGTCCGAAATGATGATGCTAGCCGGTGAGCATACGGATTGCCCTATGTTCGAACAGGCATTCCGCGAGAGACTTCCTGAGGATGTCCGACTGCTGCTCACGGATTGTTCTTTTAAGGACCCCGAAGCATATGCAGCGAGAGCGGACGCGCTCATAGCGGCAAAAAACAAGGCAAGCGGTTCGATCAACAAGGTCTCGAAATCAGTGACCACGCCACAGCGCCGGCAAGATGGCGCCACGTCTCCCGCCAATTCTCCGAAAGCCCGCCAAAAAGATCCGCACAAGCGCGGCTGGTGCTATTATCACCTACGATGGGGTAGCGAATCCCGCAACTGCCGCTTGCCTTGTACCTTCGCGGGAAATGCCTCGGCCGATCGTACATAGGGACAGTTACGATTGGCCAGAACCGGCGCCTCTATGTCCATGATCGATTCACGGACACAGCATTTTTGGTGGACACGGGAGCCATCGTCAGCATAGTGCCGCCGACCGACCTCGAAACCAGATCGGGTAAGACAGGTCCCACCCTCATCGCGGTTAATGGCAGCCCAATTCGCACTTTCGGTATACGGAAGATGTCCCTTGTGTTAGGCCTCCGCACGTACGAATGGCCATTCATCATAGCCGACGTCAAACAAGCGATCCTGGGCGCAGATTTTCTCTGGGCTTTTTCACTGGTTCCTGATGTCCGCGGTAACGACCTCCGACCCTCCGCCGAAGATGAGCACGTCGCTCCGACAATCGCCTCCTCGCCCAGCCCTACTGTCCAGGCCGTCGTCGCGGCCCCCGACTCGTATGCTGAGATTCTGGCAGAGTTTCCAGAGCTGCTCATTCAACGTTTTGACACGCCTTCGGCCAAGCACGGCGTGGTCCATCACATCCGCACCGAAGGCCCTCCCGTTTTCGCTCGGGCCAGGAGACTACTGCCAGACAAACTGGTGGTGGCACGGGCGGAGTTCAGGAAGATGGAGGAAATGGGAATTGTCCGTCAGTCTGACAGCCCATGGGTCTCGCCGTTACATATGGTCTCCAAGGCATCTGGGGGGTGGAGACCATGTGGCGATTATCGGCGTCTCAATGCTGTCACCACGGCTGATCGCTACCCCATACCGCACCTACAGGACTTTTCATCTGGGCTGGAAGGAGCGGTGGTGTTTTCCAAAATCGATTTGGTGCGAGGATACCACCAGATCCCGGTGCGACCGGAGGACATACAGAAAACTGCAACGATTACTCCGTTCGGGTTGTTTGAATGGTTGCGTATGCCTTTCGGTTTAAAGAACGCGGCACAGGCTTTCCAACGACTGATGGACCGCGTGGGCCGGGGTTTACCCTTTTTGTTTATTTATTTAGACGACATCCTGGTCGCCAGCCCCTCAGTGCAGGAACACCAGGCCCACTTGCGGACCGTGTTCCAGCGGCTCCAAGACCACGGGCTCATTATCCAACCCTCCAAATGTCAATTCGGCCTTCCTGCTCTTGATTTTCTAGGGCACAGAATTACCCCTGCCGGCGCCTCCCCTTTGCCCGAGAAGGTGGAGGCTATCCGGGCATTTCCCAGGCCCACCACAGTAAAAGGGCTACAGGAGTTCGTAGGCATGGTCAATTTCTACCATAGGTTCGTTCCGGCAGCTGCGCGAGTCATGCGCCCGCTTTTCCAATGCCTGGCAGGGAATCCGGTAGAGTTGATATGGTCCCCGACCGCAGAGGCGGCTTTTACAGCAGCTAAGGCAGCCTTGGCAGACGCCACCATGTTGGTCCATCCGAGCCCCTCCGCCCCCACGGCCCTGACGGTTGACGCCTCTGACGTGGCGGTGGGCGGGGTTCTGGAGCAGCAGGTCGGTGGCCGTTGGCAGCCTTTAGCGTTTTTCAGCCGGCAACTAAATTCGGCCGAGCTGAAGTATAGCGCATTTGACCGAGAGCTTCTGGCTCTCTATTTAGCTGTTCGTCATTTCAGGTACTTCCTCGAGGGCCGCCCATTTGTGGCCTTTACGGACCACAAACCATTAACATTTGCTTTTTTGAAATTGTCTGACCCATGGTCGGCCCGCCAGCAGCGGCACCTGACTGCTATCTCCGAATTTACCACCGATGTCCGTCATGTCGCGGGTAAGCTTAATGCCGTTGCTGACGCCCTGTCTAGACCCGCTTTTCCCCCTATTTCGGCGGTGGACTGCGAAGTGGATCCCCAGGAGCTTGCGAAGGCACAGCTTCTAGCGGATACCGTTTCGGCATACCGGTCCACCACTTCGGGATTGAAGTTGGCCCAGGTAGCTTGTGGGTCGGAAGGCACAAAAGTCTGGTGCGATGTTTCTCTTCCCCGTCCCAGGCCGGTAGTACCGCCCTCCCTTCAGCGCCGGGTTTTCGATGCCATTCATGGGCTGGCGCACCCGTCCATCCGCTCCACCTCTGCCTTGGTAGCAGCTCGGTTTGTCTGGCATGGCCTACGGAAACAGGTAGCGGGTTGGGCACGTTCCTGCGTTCCCTGTCAGACCGCTAAAGTCCAGCGCCATGTCCAGCCCCCCGTACAGGATTTCGAGGTCCCGGCTGTTCGTTTTTTCCACATCCACGTGGATTTGGTCGGTCCTTTGCCTTCCTCCCGGGGCTACACCCACCTCCTCACGGTGGTGGATCGGTTCACCCGGTGGCCAGAGGCTTTCCCATTGTCTGATATTTCGTCAGCGTCTTGTGCTAGGACTTTGGCCCTTCATTGGGTACCTCGTTTCGGGGTCCCGGCAGTTATTACCACTGACAGAGGCCCACAATTCACTTCGTCCCTCTGGGCCGCGCTCGCAGAACTGTACGGGTCCAAGTTACAACCCACTACTGCATATCACCCCCAGGCAAATGGACTCGTAGAAAGGTTCCACCGCCAACTTAAGGCGTCCCTCAGTGCAAGGCTTGAAGGCCCGGACTGGGTAGACCAGCTCCCTTGGGTTCTTTTGGGCATCCGGACTGCTCCTAAGCTAGATCTCGGTGCGTCGTCCGCAGAGCTAGTATATGGCTCGACACTTCGAGTACCCGGAGATCTGTTTCCGGACCCTTCAGACCAGCTGCCTACAGTCCCATCAGTGTTAGCATCTCTCCGGGAACGGGTGGGCTCCCTGGCTCCAGTTCCGACTTCACGTCATGGGTGTCCCATGGTACATGAACCGCCTTCCCTGAAGGACTGTGAGTTCGTTTTTCTGCGAAAAGATTCCCATCGCGCCCCGTTGCAGAGGGTCTATCAAGGGCCGTTCCGGGTTTTGCGTAAGGGAACAGCTACCTTCACCTTAGACATGTGCGGCAAGAGTGAGCTCGTCTCGGTGTCCCGGCTCAAACCTGCACATTTGGATCCGGATCAACCAGTCCTGGTCGGTCAAACCCCTAGGAGAGGCCGACCTCCGTTAGTTCCGCTCAGTCCAGGACCCCCCGTTCCGACAGTTCCTCCAGGACCCCCCGTTCCGGCAGTTCCTCCAGGACCCCCCGTTCCGGTAGTTCCTCCAGGACCTCCCGTTCCGGCTGTTCTGCCAAGTCCGGAACCCCCGGCTCCTGTGGTTCAGGCTGTCCCTCTCCGTACTCGTTATGGTCGCGAAATCCGGCTCCCTGCTAGGTTCCGCACCTCGGGTTCTGGGGGGGTTCATGTAGCGACCATAGAGAATGGTCCAGGTCGTCGAACCCTCGGATTGGCCAGCGAGGTCACGTGTGAACGCGACCATGGGGATTGGTCCAGGGAGCGACATCGCTGATTGGCCAGCGATGTCATGTGCGCGTTTGGCGCCCGAAATAGCCAGTTCGGCGAAGTCTTCGAAGAAGACAGTAAGTTTTTGATGGTTGTCCTTTACCTTGTTGTTTAACTCTGTATTCGAATATTGCGGCTGCAATAAACTTCCTTTACAACCAACAAGTTTTCGGACTCGCCATAGTGTCAGGTTTAATGATACAGGTTGAAGACCTTTCAATTTTCTTCCAATTGGCAGAACTTGAAGTATTTTGTTTTTGAAAATCTGGGTGGTCAGGTAATAGTTTAATTTATCCAGTCAAATTATACTATGCATGAGTACAATAGATCCTCTTGATCAGCACACCGCCAGTCGCCATATTCTGGTGCCAGCTTGCAACTTCAGGTCTCTGAAAGGTTCGATGCAGACCTAAGAAGACATGCAATTTTTTTAAATATTCTCCCTTTAAGGCCCTGTGACTTGGCTCCTCTGGATTGATGGCGTAGGGGTCGGCCTGGCCCAGTGCGTTGCCGTAAGCTCCCCCACCACCGCGTTGTGTAGCTACCGCAGGCTGTGCTCGGTCCACTAGGTCTCCGGCTGCTGTAGGGCCCCCTGCAGCCGCCTCCGCCAACATCACTCACCGTGACCGTCTCAGCCATACCGCCTTCCTGCTTCCATGTCCTGCTTCTGGAGCCGAGCGTGGAACTTTCAGGCGCTTTCCAAGGGTGCGGTCAACTGCCAGATCATAGCAGCAATGCATTGCCATTTATCTCAGAGATTCATTTCCATGGGAGGGAAATCCTGTGCATGTTTTTTATCCATCATGGAACTGTATCCCTATGTAGATTTCAGATTTATGACACATCGGCCTTCATACAGTGACAGAATGTACTGAATTGCTCTTTGTGTTATTCAAACCAACTGCGTGAATGTGAAAATCTAATTACAGTGATTTTATGCTCAAGAATATTGAAGAGGAAATTGTCTTTGCTCACCATTATCTAGTTCCCAAAGAAAATATTGTAAACTGCTCCAAACAAAATAATTTTAAAAATTGAGCCACTGCAGTAATATGATTTTTCTGTAAGTTCTTTTTTTATTAAGAGTGTTATTGGTATTCCACTAGCTAGTGCATTGTCATAGTCTGTGATGGCGTGTAAACCTGAACTTATCTTCATTTGTATGTCCTCCTCCCTTGCTGAAAACAAAACGAAACTATCTCTGGTAAGATATAGTTGCTTCAACAGAAAATATCAAATTCAACTGTATGAACAGAGTATGGTTAATATTACCTGTTTTACACATTAAAAATTAATGCGGTTAGTTCCAACATTTCTTTTCTCTTGTCGCCAAACACTTGCCATTTCCTGCTGGCTCTCCTGGTTCACTCTCCTTCCCATTCCCATACCATTCTTTCTGTCCTTGACCTCTTCCATTGCCAGAGTGAAGACACAACACAACAATGTTTCACTTGGGTAACTTACAACCGAATGGTATGAACATTGAATTCTCCAACTTTAAGTATTAGCCCCTTACCCCTCATTCTTTCCCATGACCCCCCACCCCAATCTGCTGCCAATTCTCCCACCATCTTCACCACCCCCGCCCTCCCTCCCAGATCAGCCTGCTCCTTTCCCCTCCTTTATACACTCATCACCTATCCCTGGGTCCCCCATTTTCCCTTTTCCCACCTCTTTCTCCTACTCCATGTTCCCTTCCACTCGCATCCCTCCATCTGGCTTTACATCCCCCCCCCCACTCATAATCGGACACCCTTTTGCCTCCTTTTCACCTCTCGCCTTTGTCACTTACACCATGCATCTGTCACAAACCCCCTCATCTGTATGTGCCTATCACTTGCCAGACATTCTGCCCCCAACACTATTTTCCAGCTTACTCCCCCTAATCCAATGTCTGAACAAGGGTCCCAATCCAAAAATGACCCCAGAAGCTGCCTGACCCACTGAGTTCCCACAGCACTCTGTTTTTTGCTCATGATTCCATGTGTCTTTCTTGTGTCTTTCTTCTCACTTTGTTGGTCAAAGGCAGGGGATTGGCATTATGCGTATTTCAGCCCTGAAGTCCATCACTTTTAGTCTTTTAAGTTGAAGTCTTTTAGGACCGAGATGAGAAAACATTTCTTCACACAGAGAGTGGTGAGTCTGTGGAATTCTCTGCCACAGAAGGTAGTTGAGGCCAGTTCATTGGCTATATTTAAGAGGGAGTTAGATGTGGCCCTTGTGGCTAAAGGGATCAGGGGGTATGGAGAGAAGGCAGGTACAGGTTACTGAGCTGGATGATCAGCCATGATCATATTGAATGGCGGTGCAGGCTCGAAGGGCCGAATGGCCTACTCCTGCACCTATTTTCTATGTTTCTATGTTTCTATCACATCTTTCCCATCTGTACTTCGGATATTGCACATGAGAATCAGATAGGAGTGAAGTTTATTTTGGAGCACTTGTTTTGTCAGTAACAAAACTTTTACATTTCATGTGATGCTTGATTGTATATAATTAAAGATCCTTAAAATATCTGAACACAGCTTACAGGTGTTCTGAACTGCAGTAAGTCTCCAAATGCAACTCCTTTTAAATCTAGTGTTAAAAAAACCCGCTGCCTAGACATGTTAAGTTTGTGTCAAGGAGAACTATCTGAAGACAGTTATAGACTCAAAAATTTGGATTAACTCAGCGGGTCACACAGCATCTCTGGAGAAAAGGCATAGATGACGTTTCAGGTTAAGGCTCGTCTTCTGACTGAGATGCAGTGGAAAGCGAAACAAGAGATATAGAGTTGGAGAGCAGGAGGAATCACAGAGGGGGAGCAGCGAGAGAGGATGTTGCTGAACTCTCGTCAGAGAGAGAACTTCTTCAAAGTAGACATACCTTGAGGAGATTTCGCAGTGGTGCAGACAAAATGTGTTGGAAGGAACTGCATGTGCTGGTTTAAACCTAAGATAGACAAAAGCTGGAGTAACCGGGTCAGACAACATCTCTGGAGAAAAGGAATAGGTGACATTTCAGGTCGAGACCCTTCAGACTGAGAGTCAGGAGAAAGGGAAAGGAGAGATATAGATGGTAATATAGAGAGATATAGAGTTGGCGACCAGGAGGTATTAGTTATACGTAAATTGACAGTACAGACTAGATATTGTTATATTTGTAGACCATGTTGAATAGAGGACAGAAGATTCTGAAACCGCTTAAACATCACAGTAGAGTGAGTATCTTAATGTGGTCAAAACTAGGGACCCACTATTTCCATTTGTTTATCATTATGATTAATCTTATTTTGTTTTAATCATATCATTTCTGTTTGGTATAAATGAATAGTTCTTGTTTTTGAAGGTCATTATTGACAGCATGACCTGAAAATGCCGTATTAGCCACTGTTCCCACCTTCCCATCATGTCAGTGAGTTAATTGCCAATGTGGGTGTTGGGGTAAGTTTCCCCCCTGGAAGTTGCCAATACAAAATCATGCTAAATTTTATAACTCTGTTAATGATTTTGATGCATTTTCATGTGGAGAATTAATTCCTGTCCAAGCTCAGACCCTCCCCACAGCGATAGTTGTGTCCTACAAGCATGCAGGAAAGCTCCAAGGCTTGGCTTCTACATGTGCTCGGCGGATGTGGGAGAGCCTAGAAACATATCGGCTTCACTGGGGCACTGTGCCCTTTGGCTAACACACAAGAATGAGACTACCGCAAAACATCATTAACCTCAGAGCAATATCCGAGAATGAGTATCTTCTTGAAATAGAGGACAGAATGGAATTTGGATTGATGCATCTTGCCAAGTCAACAGCCTTCTTGAAGGGAGCAGCATTGATGACATTCAAATCTATTTCTTACAGTGGAGAAAATTTGTACTCTCAGAAACTAAGGGAGGGTTGTTAAAGTATCATTTTCATCTGCAACTTGCAAATGAGCAAAATATGTATTTGAACAACAAAGCAGGAAAAAGAGGCTACTTAGCAAAATACTAAAATAGTTATCGCTTGTTCAGCAGTTGTCTCTTGTTTCTAGTTTATATTTCTATGTATAGCTACTATATAGCTACCAATATTAGTCCCAGAAGTTGCAAACAGAAGTAGAAAAGGGACAAAGGTCAGTAGAGAATTAAAGTATGCAAATGCTATGTCCATAATGCTACTTAAACAATGGATTCAATTGCTTCAGTGAGTGTTTTTAGATTTTAGATTTAGAGAGATACAGCGCGGAAACAGGCCCTTTGGCCCACCGAGTCCGCGCCGCCCAGCGATCCCCGCACATTAACACTATCCTACACACACTAGGGACATTTTTTTACATTTACCCAGTCAATTAACCTACATACCTGTACGTCTTTGGAGTGTGGGAGGAAACCGAAGATCTCGGAGAAAACCCACGCAGGTCACGGGGAGAACGTACAAACTCTGTACAGACGGCGCCCGTAGTCAGGATCGAACCCGAGTCTCCGGCGCTGCATTCGCTGTAAGGCAGCAACTCTACCGCTGCGCCACCATGTGCTATGCTTGAGGGTCTATTGGAACAAAAATATACAGAATGCACTCTTCCATAAGTTGCTGTAACCTCATTATACAGATGTTCAATGGGAGCCTTTTTTGAGTGGTTATTTTTAAGTAAGAATTAATTGTCCTCCATTCCAAACACTCAATGACTGCAGTTCCAAAAATACTCAAGAAGCTCAACATCATCCATGGCATAGCAGCTTTCTTGATTAGCATTTGATCAAGTATTTGAAACTTTCATTCCTTTCGCCACTGGTGACGTACACTGCACAAAATGCACCAAGTTACTCACCTAGGCTCCTCTGTCAGTGCCTCCGAACCCACAAGCTCTATTAGCAAGAAAGACAGGTCCACGGGAAGAAGGTTCCTCTCCATCTGGCACACCGTCCTGTTTTGGAATTATATGCTGTTCCATCAATGTTGTTAACTCTTTACCTGAGAACTTTATGGGAGCACATTTCTCAGAAGGACTGCAACTCACCGCCACCTTTTCTTAGGGCTGGGCAATAAATGCTACCCTTGCTATTGGCACTCACACCCCAAATACTGAAAAATATAAAGAAGGCCTGATGCTCTTTGACTGCATGGTCCGGAGGACAATGTACTGAATTGGACGTGATGTCCCGCTTGCTTTTCCTGTGCCTGCAGTTAAACTTGTCACTATACTACTACAGCTCTGTAAAATGTATTTTCCTGTAAAACAGTAACATTCAGTGCCCTGTTAAATGTGTAAGGCTATTTAAACAGTGCTGTTCTCCTGCTGGTAAAATTTATGAAGGGATATTGTTCATGGTAAACCATGCCACAACTGAAACATGTAAAACCCTTCCAGAAGGGATGTAGACATAATATCCATAACACTGAGCCAAGATAAGAGCTGTTTTTAGTCAAAAATGAGATGAGGCCAGGCACGTCGGACTTAGAAATATGCAGACTGCAGTTCTGGAGGAACATGTTATAAATCACATGTAATGTTCTTTTCTGATGTGAAGTTGTCCTAACATTTGCGAGTGCTGCACTTACAAACAAGTTACATCTCAGAGCTAGGTTGGTAGAAGTATTCTAATGCACAGAAATTTAGCTGGGCAAAACACAGTAATGGAGGAACTCAGCAGGTTAACTCAACAGGTCAGGCAACATCTGTGGTGGAATGAACAGGCAATATTTCAGCCGGGCCCCTTCCTCAGACTGGAGAAAGGATTCTGAAGAAAGGGTCTGACCTGATACATTGTCTGTCCATTTCCTCTGCAGATGTTGCCTGACCCACTGTGTTCCTCCAGCACTTTGTGTTTTGCTCAAGATTCCAACATCTGCAGATCCTTGTGTCTCATAGTTTAGCTGGGATTATTGAAAACACAAGAGCTGATGTTACGAAGAGCACAAATTTGAGGTTTATGGGGGTATGGATTGTAGCTGAGACTGAGGGGTCTGCAGAAAGTGGATGTGGTCAGCTTTGTGACGAGGGAGGGTGTCTACCCATGACATAGGAGAGGGAGTTACAGTTTTGGAGAAGATTCAGCCGATGACCCTAGAAAGGAGTTTGGTCATTGGTGCTGCCGAAGCGTTCATCCAACTGGATGTAGCCTCCACTTCCCTAGTGAGTTGGCAAACCAATACAACAGAACTAAAATTCCTTCAAATCAACTTCCTAATTTCACTCTGGAACCTTGATTTACAAAAGGAAACTGATCGTTGCAATGGAGAGGTTATATAATAGGTTGGTTGTATAACAGATGATGCGCATAATGGCAGGGTTGCATAATGAATCTTTATATATTATGTATGCTATTATGTAAATGTGCGGGTGGCACGGTGGCGCAGAGGTAGAGTTGCTGCCTTGTAGCACTTCCATTGCCGGAGACCTGGGTTCGATCCCGATGCTGGGTGCTGGCTGTACAGAGTCCTCCCTGTGACCTGCGTGGGTTTTCTCCAAGATCTTCGGTTTCCTCCTACACTCCAAAGACATACAGGTTTGTAGGTTAATTGGCTTGGTATAAATGTAAGTTGTCCTTCGTGTGTGTGGGATAGTGTTAATGTGCAGGGATCGCTGGTCGGTGCGGACGGTCAGGATCGAACCCGGGTCTCTAGCGCTGTAAGGCAGCAACTCTACCACTGCGCCACCGTGCTGCCCTAATCATTACTGTAAATTGGTACAGGTGTAGGTGAATGGTGGAATCTGGAGAGGAGTTGATGGGATCTGGAGAGGAGTTGATGGGATCTGGAGAGAGTTACAGGGAAAATTGGTGTGGAATTGGGTTTGTTCTGTGAGGCACCATTAACATAGTGGGCTGAATTGCCTCTTTCTGAGTTCTAGGTAATATACCGCTTGTCCATACAATTGTATATTGTAGTCA
Source organism: Rhinoraja longicauda (assembly GCF_053455715.1). Classification (NCBI taxonomy): domain Eukaryota; kingdom Metazoa; phylum Chordata; class Chondrichthyes; order Rajiformes; family Arhynchobatidae; genus Rhinoraja; species Rhinoraja longicauda. The sequence continues at coordinate 73,980,366 of NC_135954.1, forward strand.
ATGAATATAACTAGTGGAGTGCAGGTGATGGGCTGTTCTTGCATGGAGGGTACGGATCCTGTTCAGGGTTAGCCATTGCTTGCGATGGAGGTCAAATCCCGGTGGTTTCACTGTGGGGTCTGTGATGACCTCCCCGTTGTTGGTGTTGGCATCTTTCCAGGCTCTGCACCACTCAGTCTTGGGGTCAAAGTCTTCCAGGGATTTGGCTGAAGACCAGAAGGGTTTGCAGGACTTTGGGCGCATGTTGGGCGGATTGTTCAAGTCAGCATGGATGGGAAGGTCAGGGTTAGCCTCGATGGTGCACCAATCTTTCAACATCCTCTCCCTTCTGCGTGTGCTGGGAGTGGCGATGTGAGAGAGGACAGGGAGCCACTGCAAAGTTGTTGACTTGAGCGTCCCTGTGATGTCCCACATTGCAGAGTTAAGGACAGTGTCAACTCGTTTGGTGTGGCAGCTATTAGCCCAAGCTGTTGAGCAAAACTCGGCTGTGGGGTAGACTAGGGCTAAGCTTGCGGTACGGAGGGTGTGTGCATTGGATCCCCAGCTGTTGCCTGCAAGTTTCCTGATGATGTTGACCCTTGCTTTCAGTTTATCAGCCCCACTCTTTAGGTGTTCACGATGGGCGAGGGTGTGGTCCAGAGTGACTCCGAGGTACTTCACCGGCTTACCATAAAAGGACACTCGGAGCTTTACATTGGCGAGCCGATTGCTGAGGTGAAAGGCAGTGACTTGTCTTAGATGGGTTAGGGCGAAGTCACCAGAAGGTGAAGTACTCCTCCATCTCCTTCAAGTCTTGGGTTAGCACTCTGCTGATATCCTCAAGGGCAGCTCCCTGGTAGACAAGGACAAGGTCATCTGCATATGCAAACTTCCTGGATGAGGTAGTTGGCATGTCACTCACATAGATGTTGAAGAGTAGAGGAGCTAGGACAGAGCCCTGGGGGAGGCCATCATTCAGGGTCCTGACAGAACTGGTCTGGTCCCCAAGTGAGACCCTAAATCTGCGGTTGCTGTGGATGGATGAGAGGGCACGCATGGTGGTTTGGCACTTCAAGATTCTGGAAGTTTTCAGCAACAGACCATGTCTCCACACGGTGTCGTAAGCTGATGACAGATTGATGAGAGCACCACCAGTTTTCAGGGCACGTTGGAAGACAGCCTCTATATTGGTAGTGAGGGCAATGACTTGATCTGTGAAGCTTCTACCAGGTCTAAAGCCAACTTGCTCGCTGGGCAGAACAGGTTCTACCAATGGAGAAATCCTAGCAAGCAGGAGGCACTAAAACAGCTTGTAGGATGTACACGAGGGAGATGGGTCAGTAAGTTGCTGGATCATCAGCAGATTTCCCAGGCTTGAGGATGGCGATGACCTTAGACTCTCTCCAGGTCTTAGGGATAATTCCTCTACAATGTACATTCCTCTACTGCGGGTATCCAGATCAGACCATCCCACACATCGTGAATGACTGCTCACTGAGGTTTTTCCCTGGTGGCATCAAGGTCATCCACCCAGCAATTGATGCTGCCCTGGCCTGGATGTCTACCCTTGACCTACAACTTTAGGCTGTGCACGCCATACGCAAGAAGAAGATGACTAGTGGAGTTTATGAAACATTCGGATATATAAGCACACTATGTAATGAGTGGGTTCGATAACAGACAGAGGATAACATGACAGAGTGTGAATAGGCATAATATGTTATAGGCAAAGTGTATTGCATCTGGGATATATAAAAGGAAGGCTATGTAAAAAGCTCATGTATATTGGTGTATAGCAGGCAAGTTGTTTCATAGGCTTTATACAAGATGGGAAACATGTTTAACAAGATGGAGTCTTTCACAGGGCTGTGGTAATGAGCAGCTTGTGCAAAGTTTGTGGTGTACAATGTGCCTAGCCAGTACTGTATTAAGTGCTGCTAATTTTGCTCTGCTACTGAATATAAGTCAGAATAGTTTTAGACCATAGGTGCAGGAGTAGGCCATTTGACCCTTCGAGCCAGCACCACCATTCAATGTGATCATGGCTGATCATTCTCAATCAGTACCCTGTTCCTGCCTTCTCCCCATACCCCCTGACTCTGCTATCCTTAAGAGCCCTATCTAGCTCTCTCTTGAAAGCATTCAGAGAATTGGCCTCCACTGCCTTCTGAGGCAGAGAATTCCACAGATTTACAACTCTCTGACTGAAAAAGTTTTTCCTCATCTCCGTTCTAAATGGCCCACCCCTTATTCTTAAACCGTGGCCCCTGGTTCTGGACTCCCCCAACATTGGGAACACGTTTCCTGCCTCTAGCGTGTCCAACCCCTTAATAATCTTATGTTTCAATAAGATCCCCTCTCATCTTTCTAAATTCCAGTGTATACAAGCCTAGTCGCCCCAGTCTTTCAACATGCGACAGTCCTGCCATTCGGGAATTAATCTAGTAAACCTAGGCTGCACACCCTCAATAGTAAGAATATCCTGCCTCAAATTTGGAGACCAAAACTTCACACAGTACTCCAGGTGCGGTCTCACTAGGGCCCTGTACAACTGCAGAAGGAGTTAATAGATTATTTTGTACATTTGAAATCTAGTAATCTAGGGATACCAATGTGAGTGGATAGGTTTGCATTGCAGGCAATAACAGAGGGTGATTAACGGCACAACTGACGTGTGCCCCTTTTACAGGAAATGAAGTTGAATAATGGGCCACCAATATGTTAACCATCCTGTGTGTGCAGTTTTGGTCTCCTAATTTGAGGAAGGACGTCCTCGCTATTGAGGCAGTGCAGCATAGGTTCACGAGGTTAATCCCTGGGATGGAGGGACTGTCATATGAGGAAAGATTGGAAAGACTAGGCTTGTATTCACTGGAATTTAGAAGGATGAGAGGGGATCTTATAGAGACGTATAAAATCATAAAAGGACTAGACAAGCTAGATGCAGGAGAAATGTTCCCATTGTTGGAGTCCAAAAACAGTCTAAGGGGAGGTCATTTAAAACTGAGGTGAGAAGAAACTTTTTCAACCTGAGAGTTATGAATTTGTGGAATTCTCTGCCACAGGAGGCAGTGGAGGCAAATCGCTGGATTCATTTAAAAGAGAGTTAGATAGAGCTCTTTGGGCTAGTGGACTCAAGGGATATGGGGAGAAGGCAGGCACATTTTACTGATTGTAGATCATCAGCCATGATCACAATGAATGGCGGTGCTGGCTCAAAGGGTCAAATGGCCTCCTCCAGCACCTATTTTCTATATGTCTATGTTTCTACGTGCTCTGTCATTGCCCATGAAAGATTTTTACCCCAATGTGCTTTAAAATGCCATAGCCACTCGATGGATGCCAAATTGTTACCATAATGAAGCTACTCAAATATCTGAATAATTTTATATCTAATATTAATTTTATTTTGCAACAATGTATACGATGGCTTTGTTTTTCTCCCCCACAACTTGTGAGTCTATTGCAGTTTCCTATTATGATTAATTTATGAACTATTCCTTTCGATTGATCATGCATTTGGTGTTCAACATGCTCATCTTGAAATTAATTTCTACAATGCCCTAAAAAAATCTTTATTTGCATGGACAAAGATTCCATTGCCTTTGTTTCAGACTCTGTCCCGGGGAAAGATGCCTTGAGGACAGAAGCACAAAGTTCAAGGATGTTGTCAAAGCCTCCTCGAGGAAATGCAATATTCCCGTTGTGTCCTGGGAATCTCTGGCCCATGGACCACTCAAAATGGAGAAGATGATTTGGGATGTATTTAGAAGCTAGAATTCATTCACGGCTTTCAATGTCTGAGTCACCCTCACTTTCAGAAATCTTGTCTCGGGACCTTTGCAGGCTGCCTCTGCTCATACATATTAATCTGTCGCTTTGTTGCCGACTTGTCCATTACAGAATTCCAGAACATTTCTCTCAGCAAAGAGGGGAATCATTCATTTTTGGTAAATGTGCCTTCTCCATTCGTACCTCAAAGGTGTCATTTGCAGGATATCAGGGAACATAACAGCCGGCATTCAAATAAGGTCTTCATGCTCTTACAGACTTACTTGTGAACATTCTTCCACGTGGCAGCATGGTGGCACATGTTAGAGCTGCTGCTTCACAGCGTCAGAGATTCTGATTCGACCCTGACCTTGGGTGCTGTCTGTGTGGAGTTTGCACGTTGTTCCTATGATCACATGGGTTTCTTTTGGGTGCTCCAGCTTTCTCCCACATCCAAAAAACGTGAGGGTTTGTAGGTTAATTGACCCCTGTAAAAAATATTGTTGCTTGTCTGTGGGGAGTGGAAGAGAAATTGGGATAACATAGATCTAGTATGAACAGGTCGGCATGGACTTTATGGATGGGAAGTCCTGATTCCATCCTGCATCTTTCAATCAAAAAGTGCCTATTGTACAAGGAAGCTGCCTTCTGCATGAACTGTTTTTTTTAGAAGTTGTGCGGGTTCCCCTTAGCCCACCCTCACCCCCCCCCCCCCCCCCCCCCACCCCCACCATTTCCTTTCACTCTCCTGGCACAGCCCACTTTGTACCAATGTAGCATTCACTCCTTTTTGTCATCACTGCTCAGGAGTTGTATGAGTGCTGTATGTATTATGGTGTGACTTGTTTTAGATACTGTTGTCTATTACATCCTGAGGTCAGAGATATGGGTGAAATTATTACTAATTGGGGACATTTCACGCTAATGCCTGCCCCTGAAAGAGAGTGCATTACTCAAGTTGGCATACTAATGCTGTTTTGGAACTAATATAAATAAATGTCACTATTTTGTAGAACAGAAATTTTTCAAAACAGCATTAAGGAAATTGTCAAATCTGTTTCAATATTATAAAAACAGTGCAGACATGTGCCTGGGCTACATTTACTGCAAAGTGAATGAAATCTTTCGTATTGTGTCAATATTCTAATGAAACAAGAGAATCAAATGTTAAAAAAAAGAATGTTAATTAACAATAATACAGTTTTCCTTAAGTAGTTTGACCTCAGCCCCACCAAAATCAATTTTGTTCTTAAGCATTCCCATCATTCAATGTCAAGAATAGGTTACCATTTGTTTCTGTGGAATTTTCATGCAGATAACATAATCTCCGGAAATAAGTGTGGAAAAACCTCTCACAAAGTAACTCTGAATTTTACTTTATGTAACTGAAATAACTTTATACCCATCCTCACTTCTCCTCATCACTGTCTTGGTGCTGGTGTTATTAGGGATGATAGGAATGGCTAGTTGTGCCTCCAGAAATATTACATGGCACATGCAATGGTGGTGAGACAGACTAGCCAGCAGAGAATCACAATTTGACAAATGCAAACATTTCATTAGCCCCTTGCTGGGTTCACTTTGGCCTGACTTTTATGAACATAGAACATAGAACATGATGGCCTTCATAACGAGAGGATTTGAGTACAGAAGCAAATAAGTCCTTCTGCAGTTGTATAGGGCCCTGGTGAGACCACATCAGGAGTATTGTGTGCAGTTTTGGTCTCCTAATTTGAGGAAGGATGTCGCTGCTATTGAAGCAGTGCAGCGTAGGTTCATGAGGTTAATCCCTGGAATGGCGGGACTGTCATATGAGGAAAGATTGGAAAGACTGGGCTTGTATTCACTGGAGTTTAGAAGGATGAGAGGGATTGTATAGAGACGTATAAAATTATAAAAGGACTATACAAGCTAGATGCAGGAAAAATATTCCCAATGTTGGGGGAGTCCAAAACCAGGGGACACAGTCTAAGAATAAAGGGGAGGCCATTTAAAACTGAGGTGAGTAGAAACTTTTTCCCCCAGAGAGTTGTGAATTTGTGGAATTCTCTGACACAGAAGGCAGTGGAGGAAATTCACTGGATGAATTTAAAAGAGAGTTAGATAGAGCTCTAGAGGCTAGTGAAATCAAGGGATACGGGGAGAAGGCAGGCACGTTGCTGATTGTATAGTGTAAGAAAATAACTGCAGATGCTGGTACAAATCGAAGGTATTTATTCACAAAGTGCTGGAGTAACTCAGCAGGTCAGGCAGCATCTCAGGAGAGAAGGATTGGTCTGAAGAAGGGTCTTGACCCGAAACGTCACCCATTCGTTCTCTCCTGAGATCTGCCTGAGTTACTGATTGTAGATGATCAACCATGATCACAATGAATGGCGGTGCTGGCTCAAAGGCCCAAATGGTCTCCTGCACCTATTTTCTATGTTTCTTTAAAACAGTCCAGCACAGGAACAGGCCCTTTACCCCACAATGTCTGTGCCAAATTAAATTAATCTCTTCTTGAACCTAATCCATATCCCCTGCACATCTGTGAGCCTTTCTAAAACATAATTATCATATCTACTTCTAGCACCTCCCATTGCAGCATATTCCAGGCACCCACTACCTTCTGTGCAATGGAATTGCCCCTAACATCTCCTTTAAAGTTTCCCCCTTTAACCTCAAAGCTATGCCCTCTAGTCTTTAACATTTCCATCCTGGGAAAAAGATTCTGACTGCCTACCCTATTTATGCCTCTCATAATTTTATGTAGTTCTATTGATTATCTCCTCAACTTCCAAAGCTCCAGAGAAAACAGTCCAAGTTTGTCCTTCCTTCTAATTCGGACACAATCCTGGTAAACCTCTTCTGCATCCTCTCCAAATCCTCCGCATCCTTCCCGTAACAGGGTGACAAGAACTGCACACAACTGTGATTCTCGACTCAGAACCAGACTCCCCTTGGTGGGTGTGAATGCTACTGCTTCAATGTAGGTCCACGTGGAACTACCTTGTGGGTTGTCCAAAAATGGCCCATACTAAAAGGAGGAGTCCACTCCTTCTCAACTGTGAGTTGTAATTCAATAGACCAGGGAAGCTCTTTGTTCCACTCCACACTCTGTCCAAATCATTCATCACATCTCAGTTGGAAATCGAACATGATGTGGGATGCAATTCTGAGTGTAAAATGTTCATAAGATCTTACATTGAAAATTTGATACCGTGCTTTTAAAAATAGGTGGTATTTGCGGTCTTGCTTGTTATTGTTGTAAACATCATGTCCCTGTTGAAGAACATAATTCAGCATTATTTTAAATAAAACAATTCTCATGAAATATTGTGAGTAAGAACTTCTATTCTCAACTTACTTGGCAGTGGGATGGTTGAGAAACTTGCAGCATTATTAAGACATTTAATATACTTTCAGTCTGTGGCTGCCTCCACTTTATTTGCATTCTTTCACTATAGCCTGGAACTGAATCATTTGGTGACCATGAAATGTGTGTTGATAAGATATCCATCTGGTTCATTGATGTCATCCTGGGAATGAAATCTGCCATCATCTGGTTTGCCCTAAGTATAATATCAGGCCTATGGCAATGCAATTGACTCTTAAACTGCACTCTGAAATGAGCCAGCAAGCCATTCACTCCAAAGTTAACAAATATTGATCTTATCCACAAGGCCCACACCTCATGAGTGAATAAAACAGTTCATAAAACACACTTTATAAAACTGCCCAACCATCCTTTATCTGTGATTTTCATCAAATCATGAGCATATTAAAAATCTGCATTGAATTTTTAGTTACAAAAAGGTACAACTTTGTCAACGTGAACAATATTAATTTCTAAGTTGTCACATTTTATTGGCCAATAAAATGTGACAACTTAGAAATTAGTATTAATTAGTATTAATTAGTATTCTGTTCTAATTAAATTCAAGATGGGTGCTTTGATCGCAATTAGAAACTGCTGGTCCTATTTCATTCAAGATTTAATAGAAACAGTAAATGCTGGAAACATTTTACCAGTCAGCCAGGCAGCATCTATGAAAAGGGAAACAGGGTCAACATTTCAGCTTGAAAAATCTTCATCAGATCTAATGTAGGATCTTCCACCCTTCTGATGAATGGTCTTTGACTGGAGTGGAAATATTAATTCTGTTGCTCTTTTCCGACCTGCTGAATGTTTCCGACATGTCCTGTTTGTATCCCAGATTTCCAGAATCAGCTGTTTTTATTTAATTTTCATCCGATCAAAGGCATGTAATGTCCATTACATTCAATTACATTAAATATTGAGGACTTTTGTTTTCCTTAAACTACATTCAAATCATTGGCATTTCAATTTCCCAGCAAGAAGACAGCGAAACGAGAGCAGACTAATGTTTTAGGAGAAGGCGAAGGCATTATTGAGGCACATTCCCATGAGGATCAAAGGAAGAGCAATTCAACCTTTGCAACAGAAGAGATGAGGAGGAAGTTAAATTAACATAAAAGGCTGCATGTGACAAATAGTATAAGAAAATAACTGCAGATGCTGGTACAAATCGATTTATTCACAAAATGCTGGAGTAACTCAGCAGGTCAGACAGCATCTCGGGAGAGAAGGAATGGGTGACGTTTCGCGTCGAGACCCTTCTTCAGACGGGTCTTGACCCGAAACGTCACCCATTCCTTCTCTCCCGAGATGCTGCCTGACCTACTGAGTTACTCCAACATTTTGTGAATAAATGCATGTGACAAATGTTAGGTTGTAAATCACAGATAGAACCAGGCTGATTTCAAAAGAATCAATGGAATAATAAAAACTACAATAGAAATCAGCAGTGTTTTATAGGCATAGAAATGGGTAAAAGGGATCGTACATGGATGATTGGGGATCATTGAGGACAAAAAATGGAACTTGCACATGGATGATAAGAACAATGTTAAGGTATTAAATTAATACTTTGCATCAGGGAAGAGGGTGCTACCAAAGTTAGAACAAATAAGGAGAGAATTGAGATATTGGATACATTACAAAGTGATGTCATTAAATTTTTGGTTAGGGTGTACTATTGCCACATGTACCAAGATACAGTGAAAAGCTTTATTTTCAACAGTTCAACAGTTCAACAGAGCTTTATTTGTCATTCGGTACCAAGGTACCGAACGAAACTACATAGCAGTCACACACAAAAAAAGAACACAAGACACATGACCCCAACACAAACGTCCATCACAGTGACTCCAAACACCCCCTCACTGTGATGGAGACAACAAAACTTCCACTCTCTTCCCCACGCCCACGGACAGACAGCTCGTCCCCGACCGACCCGCACAGTCCCCGCAAGGGGGTGGAAGTCCCCGCGCATCAGTTCCATAGACAAATTCCAATGTCCGCAATAGGGTAGAGGCGAATCAGATAGTATCCTAAGCTTATGGAAGAACCGTTCAGACACCTGATTACAGAGGGGATGAAGCTGCTCTGGTGGTGTGCCCTTTCAAGCTTCTGCTGGATAGGAACCTTCTGCTGGTACCTTCTGCTGGATAGGAACAGGAAGAAGGAATGACAGGAGTGGAACAGGTTTTTGATGATGTTGGCTGCATTTTTGAGACAGCATGAAGTATAGATAGAGGTGGTTTGAAGCCTGGTCTGTGCGATGGACTGGGCTACATCCACAACTCTGTCATTTCTAGCGGTCTTGGGCAGAGCTGTTACAAAACCAAACTGTGATGCAACCCGACAGTATGCTTTCTATAACGCCTCTGTAGAACTTTGTAGTAGTCAGTGGAGACATGCTGAATTTCCTCAGTCTCGTAAGGAAATGAAGGCGTTGGTGTGCCTTCTTTGTTGTTGCATCAATGTGGTTGATCCACGACAGTATTGGAAAAGTTGGCTAAACTTGAAATAAGTTTAACTTGGAGAAATGCAGGATGATGCACTTTGGTAGGAAGAAGCATTGTATAATATAGGAAGCTAATCTCAAAGGGGTGCGGAAGCTGCAGCATGCCTGAACAACTCTGAAAGCAGGTAGGATTTATGTAAAAAGCATTTATTAAGGTACATTATATTTTTATTTACCAGCAGAGTACAAAGTATAAAATCATGGACAATGATCTAAAGTAAACTAATATGCTGAACCTCAATGAAGTATTTCTTTCAATACTGATTAGTATTAGAGAGGGTCTAAAATAGATTAATGACAATGATTCCTGAATGATGAACTACAGTTACAAGGACGGCTGGGACTGATTTCTTTAGAAAAAATTGAGAAGAGATTGGATGGAAGTATATAAAAGGATGGGGCGTCTGGACAGAATATATACTGGCAGGCTGCTTCCTTTGGTGGCAGTCAAGGATAGAGGTCACAGGTATAACATAAAGAGGAAGAGAATCAAGGCTGTCATGAGGAAAAACTTTTTTAGCATGTGGTTGGAATCTGGACTGCACTTCCTTCAGATGTGTTGGAGGGTCCATTGTGGCCTTCAAGATCTAGATAAATATATGGTTTAAATAAATATAAGTTTGCAAGAGTAGAGAGAAAGTGACATCGGGTGGAATTAGAGAGGTCTCTGATAGATGGCTGCTCTGACAGAGAGCCAATGCGTTTGTGGTTGGCCTAAAGATTATTCCTTTGATGCAGGCATTCCATGAATTTATGGTTATCATATTTAAGTTGCTTCTTCATTTTGCCAATATCTGGAAAGTATTTACTTCACAGTAGTCATTTTACAATTTCCTTGTTTTGGTTCACATTGTTTATCCTGTCATTCACATTGTTTACTCTGTCCTGTGATCGCTGAAACCCTGAAAAACTCTGTATAACAATCCAGAGAGAGTTCTTGGCTGCATTGTCGATTCCACCAGGCTCTTTCCTTTGCTGAAAGATATACTTTTCCCCAATCGAGTTGAACCTTTCAACTGCTTTCCTCATGGGAGCTGTCTCATTCTCTTCTCAACACATAATATACTCTTGTCGTCTAAGATCATAAATAGTCAAATCCAAAGTTCTGTTGAATCTTCCATTTATTTGAATGTAGTCCCTTGCTGCATGTCATTGTGATGTGTTTTCCAGGAGTGCAAAGCAGCCACATACATTGTCTAGTCCTCTCTTGTTTGTAGCACTGAGCTTAATTTGCCTGTCATAACATTTTATAATTTCTATTTCTGATTTGTACACCTCCTTGAAATCCACTCAAAATCTCACAATTGATATTGAACAGGCACGACGAAGATTCTTCATTGCTGGATGCCTTTCTCCATCCAATGCTTTTTATTAAGTCCATTGGGTATTGTCATGGTCAAAGTCTGCTATACATATTCTTAAAAAGTCTTGCAGTGAATGGAGAATCCCATCTGTTTCATTGGCAGCCAAAGCATACCATGTTTTAGTGAGTCAGAGACTGTTTTATAATCTGTAAAGCAGAAGGATAATGTGTACTTTTAATTCCCATGCTTTATTTTCCAAGCTTAGTTTCAGGCTAGGGACCTGACCATTATTTCCCCCTTGTGCTCTGAAATGGGCTCATGTGCTGCGAGTATTTTTCTAGGCATGTGATTATATTTCTGTTTCCATTGGCTTACGAGATGGCATTGACAGCAGCCTTATAAATCTCTGCAGGTCTGACCCTTCCACCCTCCTACCTGAAAAGAAAATAGTGTGGCCAAAGGAAACGCTGAATTTAACAAAGGGAAAATCATTTGAACATCTTCAATGCTTACTGTTGATTAAAATGTAGTGCTCTGTTTGTCTTTCACCAATGGAGACTAGTTTGTTGTAAATAAGTGCACGAAAACATTCAAGGAAAATTCTGGAAAAGTTTAACTCACTCAGAATGAGACGAAAAAGTTAAGGTTCTTTGGGGTAAAATGGATTATTTTCCAATGCAAATATCAGGAATAGCATGGGGCAACTTTCATTACCTGGCATCACACTATCAAACCATAGCAATAATTACTTTAGATAGCCTGTAATGTACTTGCCGACCCTGTAACATGTTAAAACTTGCAGGGCTAGTAGCCCCAAAGACGTTTCTTTGCATAACACAGTTTGACCAGCATGTGGAACTTTGAGCAGTAGGACTACAGGCAGAATGCAATATTAACATAAGGCTACTGCAGCAGCCCCCAGAGTATTGGGATCAGAGGATCAATAGGAAGATCTTTTCCTGCCAGAGAAAGGCAGCAACATCTTGGTCTGGAGCCGGAAATTTAGTCTGTAGTCCTTGCATGACTCCTCCTCTGCACTTTGCAAAAGGAGCTGAGGGGGAAGATCAGAGAGGGGAAGAACAGCTACAGGAAGAAGATGGAGGACCAGCTGCAGAGGAACAACATCAGTGGAGTCTGGAGAGGCCTCAAAACCATCTCAGGGTACAAGGAACCGGACACCCGGGCCAAGGGGGACCAGAAGTGGGTGAATGATCTGAACCTTTTCTTCAACAGGTTCGATCAGTCATCTACCCCTCCCCCGGTCCAGTCACCCCTGCTGCAGCCCCCCTTGTCTGCACGTCCAGTACACTGCCCCACCTCCCCTCCCACAGCACTTAGGTCACAGTCAACACCCACTGCTTCTGCTTCTCCTGCCCCAGCCTCACCACCGCCACCGCCTCCCTCCACACCATTCCCTCCCCCCCCCCCCCCACACCCCCTCCTCCTCTCACACCCTTGAGCACCCAGCCCCTATGCTCCAATCTGTCTTTCTCCACAGACCAGGTGAGAAATGAGCTCAGGAATATCAATGTGAGGAAGGCGGCTGGTCCGGACGGCATCAGATCGAAGCTCCTCAAGTCCTGTGCAGACCAGCCGTGCGGAATAGTGGAGCATGTCTTCAATCTGAGGCTGAAACTGGGGAGAGTTCCACAGCTGTGGAAAACATCCTGCGTGGTACCGGTACCAAAGACGCCGCACCCGAAGGAACTCAACAGCTACAGGCCGGTGGCACTGACATCACATCTGATGAAGACACTGGAGCGTCTGGTCCTCCCCCATCTCCGCCCCCTGGTGAGAACATCAATGGATCCGCTGCAGTTCGCCTACCAGACTCGCATCGGGGTGGAGGACGCCATCATCTACCTGTGGAACAGAGCTCTTTCACACCTGGAGAAGCCCGATAGCACTGTGAGAATCATGTTCTTTGATTTCTCCAGTGCATTCAACACCATCGAGCCGGGGCTTCTGGGGGGCAAGCTGGAGCGCACAGGAGTGGATCACCACCTCACATCCTGGATTCTGGACTACCTCACCAACCGACCACAGTATGTGAGGACAAAGGACCTGGTCTCGGACAGGGTCGTCTGCAGCACTGGGGTTCTGCAGGGAACAGTGCTAGCACCATTCTTGTTCACCCTGTACACTGTGGACTTCAGGCACAGCTCTGCAGACTCCTATCTACAGACGTTCTCTGACGACTCTGCCATCATTAGCCTCATCACGGGCGACGAGGACAGGGCATACAGAGAACTGATCAAGGATTTTGTGGACTGGTGCCAGCGGAACTGTCTCCGGATCAACGCGGGGAAAACCAGGGAGATGGTGGTAGATTTCCGCAGGTGCAGCCAGGTGCCCCCGACACCGGTGAACATCCAGGGAACGGACATCGAGAGGGTGGATTCTTATAAGTACCTGGGTGTCCACCTCAACAATAAACTGGACTGGACTGAAAACACTGATGCGCTATACAGAAAAGCCCAGAGCAGACTTTATCTGCTAAGGAGACTCAGGTCCTTTGGAGTGCAGGGAGCACTCCTACGGACCTTCTACAACACGGTGGTTGCATTGGCCATTTTCTATGGAGTGGTCTGCTGGAGGAGCAGCATCTCAGCGGCGGAAGGGAAGAGACTCGGTCAGGAAGGCCAGCTCTGCCCCCTCAACTCAGTGCAGGTGGTGGGAGAGAGGAGGATGATGGCAAAGCTAACATCGCTGCTGGACAACGACTCCCACCCCATGCAGGACACTGTCACTGCACTGAGTAGCTCCTTCAGTGACAGACTCCTTCACCCAAAGTGCGTGAAGGAGAGATATAGGAGGTCCTTCCTTTCCGCTGTTGTGAGACTGCATAACCAGCACTGCTCCCAGCAGACGAGTCAACAATAACAGCTAAGAACACACAGAAAACTGATGACAATTTATGTATCTTTCATTTATTTATAATGAATGATCTCTTGCTCTCTTACTATCCACTTTGCTGCTGTAACACTGTAAATTTCCCTGGTGTGGGACGAATAAAGGAATATATTATTATTATTGTCCTAAGATAAGGGCACTACTCTCTAACCCCCCCCCCCATATAAATTGTCCCTGAACTGACTGGCTTTCTGGGCTATTTTAGAGGGGGGTTAACAGCTAATCAGACTGCTCTAGGCCTTTTGCCATCTATGAGCCGGAATATGGAAGGACTCCAGATTTGTTTCCCTGAAGGACAAAAGTAAACCCGTTAAAATTCTAAGGCGATCCATTAATGTCACAATCACCAGGTCTGATGAAACCTTTTAATTCTAGATTTATTTTATTAATTTAAAATTTGTCATCTGAATTGATACATATACAACTCGTATCTCTGGGTCAATGATTGAAGCCCTCAGATTCCATTGTAGCAATGAGATTGCTGTCTTCCCATTCAAAGAGTTGGTTTGAGGGAAAGGGATGGGAGACCTGCAGTTAATCCTCAGATCCCCATCTTTGTCAAATAGATTTAATCTTGGGCAGTTTTACCCATTAGCTTTGAAAGACGTCAGCTGGCATAACCTGTTTAATGGGCATTAAAAGCAGAAAATGCTGGACGTACTCAGCAGGTTTGTTTCTTCTATGGAAATAGTAAAAGAGGTGAGGACCTCCTATCAGAAATGGGAACTACACTAAATTGGAAAAAGTACAATTATGTTGCTGCATCATCTGGAAGGAATGTTTGGAACCCGAGATGATGGGAAGGGAGGAAGTTAGAGGGCAGATACTGCATTCACTACCATTGTAATAGGATGGTGCAATAAGAAGGGGTAGGGGTTAATATAGACCAGAGCATCGTAGAATAAAAGTTTGGTTCAAAGTGCTGAAAGAAGGATTCCTAACAAGAGTTGGACCTAAAATCAGGTGTTCAGTGTTGAAGGAATATTTACAATGTTGGTAGATATTTTAAAAGTCCACTGCAGTTACTTTACAAAGTAATCTAAAAGCTGATCCTTGTACTTTACAATAACATTATGTGACTGAACCTACTCCAATATCAGTCCTTTCCTGTGGTTTCTACTTTTGAACCTCATGATCTGTTCGATTTAAGCCAATGCAGAAATTCCACTGGGAATAAAGCTTCTGTTATGTTTCATGGCAACTTGCAAGAAATGAAATGGGTCTTTTGTTGCCTGCACTAAGCACAAGTAGAAGCAATTCTGCAAATGATGAGCATAATATACATTTCAAGGTGTCTCCAAAGTACACTGCATCCTTAGAGGAAGCAACCAAGGGTGAATTTCTACAGAGACCAGATGTCTTCGGGAATGCTTGAGAATTGCCATTCTGGACAGTCGGCTGCATTTCTTTTATGAATCAATGAAGTAGCAGAATTGGAAGACCAGAATTAAAACTCCTTTTCACAATACAGATGTATTCAAATTCTTTCCAGCACATTCATCTTATTAGGATAGCTCAGTGGTTTGCCATTAACATCCGGCAATACATGTATGACATTTTAATCCTTAAATAACCTCATGTGCTTTTATTTATGGGCTTCAACTTAATGAGATGGATGTGGTTGTAAGTGAAAAATATACTGAGTTCAGAAAATTCTCGGATGGTGTTGTTGGCTTCTTGATCAGGTGAGGTCACTACTTTTTTAGGTCACTGAATTATCACAGTAAATTGTCTTTTTTTTTCACTGAGTCCCGATTTTCAACTGTATCCCTCTTCTTTCTTGGCACTTTTACTGAAGAACCTGGGAGGTTTTAGGCCTGCAACTGCAGACACTTTGGGGCTAGGTTTGATGATTTGGTCATTCAACAAAAGATAGTGTCAGTTTTGTAATTTTCTGAAAGGTGAATCCTATGTTGGAAAGGTTCCATGTTTTTTGGCATGTCTTCATGAACCTTGATCATGGGGGATGGGTAGGTGGTTCTGGTGTTATATGGCAGGAATAGTTTGGTAGATGTTTCATTCATTGATCTTTGCTTGTGGTCTACTGAGCAAGCAGTGGTCTCTGTTCTTCGATGCACTTTGGGGTCATGAAAGATCTGCAGTTGATTCTTCAAATGACAGCAGATGTAGCATTGCTGATACAACCTTTCAAATCCATTGGCAAAATAGTCAGCAGCCTCTTTCTCCATTGGCAAGAGAGTTGAACCAATACACCCTGGATTCAGACCTCAATCACATTAGCTCCAGCACTCGGGTATCCATATCCTTAGCACCAAATTCCTGAAAGAAGGGTCTCGACGTGAAAAGTTACCCATTCCTTCTCTCCAGAGATGCTACCTGTCCCGCTGAGTTTCTCCAGCTTTTTGTGTCTATCAGTGGCGTAATCTTGATGCCAGTAGTAATAGAAGGTATGGTGGCCAGAGAGAGATCTCCTGAAATATGACTCTATTCAGATATCCAACGTAGCTGGATGTTCTCATGAGGCCAAAGAAAATCCTTCAAATATATTCTCGTAGGTCTCCCAATAAAAATATTACACTCTTGGTGACTCACAGCAATCCCTTCTCAAAATGGAGAAACAGGTGGAGATTGACACCCCCAGACCCAATGACAGGAGCGTGCAGAGATCATGGACAAACAGCATGACCAATGCACATTGTCACAAACTACCTGCCAGGTGCCACCTGTCCCAACTCAGCTACCTCAGAATCCAATGAGTTGAAGCAACACCAAGGAACTAACTACATGAAAAATAAAGAGGAGCTGCCTCAGGCAAGCCCTGGAGGCTCACGCTGCTGAGTTATACCTGAAGTCAGGTCCCTTTTAATTTGTCACAGGCACTTTGTGCTGTATTTCTTATGATTCTCTGTCTCTTAGGCCAGTTCTCAGAATAAGGTGACAACAGTACCAGAAACTATTCCAGAAAATATAAATTAACTACCCTTAGAAAAATGAAGCAGTCCTACTACATGGTTAATTCCCGGAATGGCGGGACTGTCGTATGTTGAAAGGCTGGAGCGATTGGGCTTGTATACACTGGAATTTAGAAGGATGAGGGGGGATCTTATTGAAACATATAAGATAATTAGGGGATTGGACACATTAGAGGCAGGAAATATGTTCCCAATGTTGGGGGAGTCCAGAACAAGGGGCCACAGTTTAAGAATAAGGGGTAGGCCATTTAGAACGGAGATGAGGAAGAACTTTTTCAGTCAGAGAGTGGTGAAGGTGTGGAATTCTCTGCCTCAGAAGGCAATAGAGGCCAGTTCGTTGGATGCTTTCAAGAGAGAGCTGGATAGAGCTCTTAAGGATAGCGGAGTGAGGGGGTATGGGGAGAAGGCAGGAACGGGGTACTGATTGAGAGTGATCAGCCATGATCACATTGAATGGCGGTGCTGGCTCGAAGGGCTGAATGGCCTACTCCTGCACCTATTGTCTATTGTCTATTGGTGTGTGTCTATTTTAATCTTGATCGTAAACAAATAAATATCAACCTGCTCTCCTAAGTTCAAAGAACAAAATATGCACTGAACAAGAAGGCAAGAAGTCAAACAAGTTTCGCACTAGAGCATGCCAATTAGAATATGAGCAAAACATGGTGGAAGTAATCATAAAGTCATAAGGAATAGGAGTAAAATTAGGCCTTTCGACCCATCAAGTCTACTCCGCCATTCAATCATGGCTAATCTATCTTTCCCTACTAACCCCATTCTCCTGCCTTCCCCCCATAACCTCTGACACCTGTACAAATCAAGAATCTATCAGTAGAGAAACATGAAATTCTTGGATATTCAGAAGCTGGAGAACCACTCGGTATATTGTTGTAAGTAAAGATTTTATAACTTTCACCATGTGATATACCCACACATCCAAATTTACCAATTAAGCATATGTTTTATTTAATGATATTAAAATATTGGTGTGCTCATTCACTACTTCCAAATCTGCTCATATATGGACAGTCCACACCTTGGACGGCAGTAGTGACCCAAATGAAAATACCTTGCAGAAGGTTTTTATTTGCCAGAATAGGACATAAGAGCCTGGTGGGTTAGAAATACACATTACCAGTTTGAGCTTGAATAAGTCACTATTTTCCACAAGGTCATTTTAAGGGACAGAAATTGATGGATTCCTCATGGTCAAAGGCGGCTAATTTATAACAAATGCACCAAACACTTATAAATTGGATGCTGCAGTGCAAAATACTCTCTACTAAAGCATGCGTGCAGGGCATGGGGTGGGAGGTGTGGGCAGTTTGGGAAGGGAGGAAGCAAACGCCACTGGTCATGCAATCTTAGTAGATGAGGGGGTTGATGGAGGCTTAACAGTTTCAGCTGAAAATCTGGAATATCATCTATTCTTCCTTAGAATATTAGCAGTCCAGCTTTGTGACGGAGAATCTTATAACACACAGACAGCAGTAATTTGGTGGTAAACTGGACTAATTCCTAGAATAAGTGGGAGGTCCATGGTGAGAGATTGAGCGAGGCTGGCCTATGCTCACTAATCTTTAGTGGAAGTGATTTGTGCTTGGACTGCAATTATCAACAATCTATATCAATAATTGGGCTGAGGGGCTACATGACAGATTTCCATGTCTGCTGATAACACACAGGGTGGGGTTGTGGTTAGTCCGGAGAATGTAAAGAGGTTTGAAATATATGCTATGTGAGTTGGCAAGAGCATGATAGATGGTACATAAAGTATTTTTTCAAAAGATGAGCAAACTGATATTCAGAGGTATTTAAGTGCTCCTGTACAATGATTACTGAAAGCTAACATGGTGTAGTGGAATTAGGAAGGCAAATATTATGTTGGCATTTATTATGGGAAGATTTAAGTACAAGAGTAAAGATGATATACTTCAATTATATAAGGTCTTGCTGAGACTATTGTGGAATATTGTGTACTATTTTGGTCTCCTTACCTGAGAAAGGATACACTTGCCATGGAGGGAGTGCTATGAAGATTCATCATGTTGGTTCCTGGGTTGGTGAGTTTGCTATGCAAAGAGAAATTGAGTTGGCGTTGTCTCTTTCTTGAGGAAAGAGAAATGGTCTTTTTGAAGATTACAAAATTGGTCCTGGCTGTATACACCGATCAGCCAAAACATGAGCACTGACAGGTGAAGTGAATAACATTGGTTATCTTGTTACAATGGCACCTGTCAAGCGGTGGGATATATTGGGAAGCAAGTGAACAGTCAGTTCTTGAAGTTGGATGCAGGAGAAATGGGCAGGGGTAAAGACCTGAACGACTTTGACAAGGGCCAAATTGTTGTGGCCAGACAACTGGGTCAGAGCATGCCTGAAACGGCAAGGCTTGTGGGGTGCACCCGGTCAGCAGTGGTAACTACCTACCGACAGTGGTCTGAGGAGGGACAAACCACAAACCAGCGACAGGGTATTGGACGCCTAAGGCTCATCGATGCGCGAGGGCAACGAAGGCTTTCCCGTCTGGTTCGAACCGACTGTGGGAAGACGGCAAGCCGGTGGAGGGAGTGTGATGGTCTGGGCAATGTTCTGCCATTCATGTGGACGTCAATTTGACATGTGTCACCTACCTAAACATCGTTCCAAACCAGGTACACCCCTTCATGATAATGGTATTCCCTGATGGCAGTGGCCTCTTTCAGCAGGTTAATGTGCCCTGCCACACTACACACATTGTTCTGGAATGGTTTGAGGAACATGATGAAGTGTTCACGGTGTTGCCCTGGCTTCCAAATTCTCCAGATCTCAATCCGATTGAGCATCTGTGGGATGTGCTGGATCAACGACGTCTCCACCTCGTAACTTACAGGACTTGAAGGATCTGCTGCTAATGTTTTGATGGCAGATACCACAGGACACCTTCAGGGGTCTTGTAGAGTCCATGCCTCAGTGGATTGGCGCTGTTTTGGTGGCACATGGAGGACCAGCAGCATATTAGGCAGGTGGTCATAATGTTTTGGCTGGTCGGTGTATATGCGGTGAGTGTTTTACTCAGCTACTGAGTCTGGTATCAGATGATAGTCTCAGAATAAGGAATAGGCCAATTAGGACTGAGATGTGGAGAAACTCCTTCACTCAGAGGCTGGTAGATCTTTGGAAAACTGTACCCCAAAGCAGTCCGTGTTCAATTAAAACATTGAACTGTGTTTGGATTTTAACGGAATTAAGGGGTTAGGGATAATGTTGGAAAGTGATGCTGGGATAAAAGACCAGCTATGATTTTGATGAATGGCGGAGCAAATTTCCAAGGCCAGAAAATCAACACCCACTCTTGTTTATGTTATTTTTTTAAAGATTCTCAGAGAGATTGACAGGATTGCTGAGAAGATGTTTTTCTCCCCTTTAGACTAGAGAATCAAGAACCAGGAGAAGAGTCTCAAAATTAGGGGCAGCCATTTAAGAAGCCACAATGAGAAATGTCTTGAATCAGAAGATCATCCATTTATGGAATTCTCTACCTCAGAGGATTGTAGACGGTCAGATATTGGGTGAATTCAAAGCTGAGATTGTTAGAATTATAAACACTGAGTGAAATAAGAAAGATGAAGAATGGGCAGTAATGCACCCCTTATACAGCCACAAATTTCATGCTTGAATTTTGGAGTATTTTTAAAATCTTGTACCTTTCCTTATTTGGATTCGCAACTTGTGTCTCATCTTGCAACAAATTTGACACAGTCTATTATTGCCAGGAGACCTTGATAATAAGTTTGGATAAACAAATATCATGCCTTCTTTGGAAATTATTAAGTAAAGTATTCTGTCCAGTAGCTGTGTAAGCAGTAATTAAGTTGGTAGAACTTAAGTTGGTGGAGAATCAGAGGCCAAGATATTCAGATTTGATTGAAAACCTGCACTAAATGATTCTCCATACGTGACCCACACCAGTTTATTCCAGAGCCACTGACACAAAGAGTGATCTATTTTGCAGTAAAATCACTGACAGAATGATTAAGTTGCTGGACTTGTAATTTAAGGATTATAGTTCATATCCAGCCCTGGCATTTAGTGAGTGTAAATTCAAGTAATGAAGTAGAAGATAAAAAACATTATAATGACATTGAATCAATTTAATCGTTATAAAACTCATCTGATTCACCAATGAGGGAAAGTAATGTGGGTAATCATCAGTAAACTTCAATACATTCAAAACTCCGCTGCCCGTCTGCTCACCCACACCCCGATCCGTGACCATATCACCCCCGTCCTTTACAAACTCCACTGGCTCCCCATCCCCCAGAGAATCCAGTACAAAATCCTCCTCATGACCTACAAAGCCCTCCATAACCTGGCCCCATCCTACCTGACCGACCTCCTCCACAGGCACACTCCCACCTGCACCCTCCGCTCTGCTACTGCCAATCTCCTATCCCCCCACATCCGGACCAAACTCAGATCCTGGGGGGACAGGGCTTTCTCCATCACTGCTCCCACCCTATGGAACTCACTACCTCAAACCGTCAGAGACTCCTCCACACTCACCACATTCAAAACATCACTGAAGTCTCACCTATTCAGTACTGCCTTCAACCACTGAAGGTCACCCCACCTTCTGTCTCCTTTCTCTGTTCGTTTACTTGCGGCATGGTAACGCAGCGGTAGAGTTGCTGCTTTACAGCGAATGCAGCGCCGGAGACTCAGGTTCGATCCTGACTATGGGTGCTGCACTGTAAGGAGTTTGTACGTTCTCCCCGTGACCTGCGTGGGTTTTCTCCGAGATCTTCAGTTTCCTCCCACACTCCAAAGACGTACAGGTATGTAGGTTAATTGGCTGGGTAAATGTAAAAATTGTCCCTAGTGGGTGTAGGATAGTGTTAATGTACGGGGATCGCTGGGCGGCACGGACTTGGAGGGCCGAAAAGGCCTGTTTCCGGCTGTATATATATGATATGATATGATATTTATCTATTTATTCACTTCCCTATGTTCTCTAAATCCCTGTAAAGCGTCTTTGAGTATATGAAAAGCGCTATATAAATGTAATGTATTATTATTATTAAAGTGAACCTTTACCCAGTCTGGCTATATGTGATTCCACATTCACTGGTGTAATTGGCTGTGAATTGCTCTCTGAAAAATCCTGAGATGCAACTCAGAACAGGAGGCAGACAGCTTTGACAACAGCATCCATAACCTGTGAGCAAATGCTAAAAAAATTGCAGACCTAAGCGATGCTTGATTTTCTAGCTTTGAAATCACTCTGGGTGCCATCGTGCTTGGGGATCCAAATCTACGATGTTCTATCTGGTGGATATCCTGAGAGAGCCTAGCGTAAATTGATGAATGATGCAAAGGCAGACAAGGGAACAGGCCAGCTTGGGTTTCAAGACACAGACATAGTCTATCGAAAATACATAGTTTATCAATTTCACTCCATCGATGCTTCCTGACCTGATGGGTTCCTCCATTTACATTTTGATTTTGTCCTCAAGATTCCAGCATCTTCAGCCTCTAGTGACAGTGAATGTAATTTAAATAGAATATACAAACATGAATATAATGACCATGAATCTATTGACCATTGACAGCATCGACGCTGCCTGATGCATCTGAAAAGCAACCAACATAATCAAAGACTTGTCCCATCCCAGTCACTCCTTGTCAGTGCAGCTGGAAAAAGCCTTTTTTTTTTAGAAAAGGCTTTGTTTTTGCTGTTCTCTTGTGTAAGAATCTTATTTTTGTAACCAATGAATTAGGTTCTTGGAATCCATAAAGAGAACATTGCAACATTGGTCTGGATGGCCAAAAAAATATTTCAACAATTACAATCGACTGCCCTTTGTTCCCAGTGGAGAGAGTATTAGCACATTTGGTAGCTACTATTACTCTTCATTCTTATAAATATCAAATATAACTTGAACAGAAGAAAACAAAATATCGTCCTGATGATTTAATGCTGCAATGTGACAATGGCTCAAGGAGATTTAAAATGTCAAAAGTAATATGTAATTTATACCAAAGTAAGGTGTTAGAAAAGGGTGCTGCTTGGATTCTCTTTCTAGGAAAGAGAATATAAGACAAAGCTCCCACTCTTGGCCGACAGCAATGATTCAGGCAAGGATAAGGTCAGCCTTTCACTATTGCCAGTAATTAGTTTTATATGCAGGTAAATTTTAAATGCTGAATTACTATTATTGTATTCCTTTCTGCCTTAAGAATTGTAGTAATTAATGACAAAAGTCAGCTGCATTTAACAAACCATACACCAATGTTTTGTGGATTAGGACAATGTTTAATTAATCATCTAGTACAGCTGAAATAATCAATCCTGTGTTAACATAGAAACTGAACAATTAATTATTCTCAAATATTTGCTTCCCTTGGTTACCATTTTTCGTGTTGCGTTGATCTGTTTGTCAGGGATTCACTTCGAGCATTGGTTATTTATGCCACTACCTCTTTTGCTGATGTCTAATTATCATTTAAAAACTTTTTAAAGTGCAACCATAGGAACTTTTGTAATGTTACTAGACGGGTGTGCACCCGGTAGGTGTAAATCTCTGCTGCGGGCGGTCCTGCGGACACGACTGAGGGAGGGGGGGATAAAGCGGGGTTGAGGAGGGATGGAGTGGGTGAGGGGGAGGAGGGGTTGAGGGGGGATGGAGTGGGTGAGTGGGGGGGAGGGGAGGATAAGGGGGGTTCAGGGGAGATTGAGTCAGTGAGTGGGGGATAAGGAGGGTTGAGGGAGGATGGAGTTGGGGAGTGGGTGAGTGGGGGGGGGGAGGGGTGGAGGAGAGGGTGCTGAACCAATGCAGGAGAGGTTTGGGACCAGAACCGTTGGGTGGAAAGCTCTCCTTCGGGCCCAGCAACCCTACTGATCTGTGGACCCGTTGCCTGGTGGGGAGTGTCCCCCAAGGCTATGCCTTGCCCAGCAATCCTACCAATCTGTGCACTGTTGGCAGGTGGGGTGCGTCCGCCGAGCCATGGGTGGGAGCCGGTGGTTGGTGGGGAGCGTCCCCCGGGGCCGTGGGCAGGACACGGTGGTGGGTGGGGAGTGTCCCCGCGGCCCTGCCGGGCCCAACAACCCTACCGATTTGTGGACCCGTTGGCGGCGAATGCCACTTCCCTGCCCCATGCGTGCAGTGCTGAACAGCGGCGAGTGGCGGGGAACTATGGCGACGGCCATCTTGTTGGACCCTCTGCCGCCACCTCTGGTGCCGCGCTGCACCACGGGAGGAAAGACAGGCGCAAGGCATGCCGGGATGGGTGCCGGTCCTCCTACTGGTCCTCCTGGGGGGAGGGGGGGGGGACGGGCGGAGCACATTTGTTAAAGTTAGCCCCCCTCATTGGCCGCAACTCCCTGCCCCCCCCCCTCCCTCATTGGCCGTCACTCGGGCGGATCCCATTGTGACATCACACGCTGAACATGGCAAGCAATCGGTTTAATAAGGTGAGTTTTAAACTTAAAAATGTCTGTAACTTAAAAAATATAATAATTTGAATGAAACTTGTGTTAAACACTCCCCAGGACAATGGTGATTAAGGTGGTGCTAAAATATTGTGGGTTGTGTACCATTTTGTTGTGGATGAGAAGGGCATAACTAAACAACGGGACACAGAAATAATAGACACAGACATACGGAACAAATAAGATGAGAGTTTTAGTAATATACTAGACAAAGTAAACCAGTCGGGCCCAAACGTCTCCTGCATTGGTGCAGCACCCTGTCCTCCCCCACCCCCCCCCCCCCTCTCCTCAACCCTCCTCCCCTCTCCCTTGTCCCGTACTCCCCCCTTCCCCCTCCCTCCTCCCCTCCTTTTAAACTTGAAAATGTGAATAACACCGATTTCAATAAAACTACTTGCATTATCACTAAAGTGACAATGGTAAGTAAGGTGGGCCTACAATTGTCGCGCTATCGTGTACCGCTTACAAGATAACAAACGAGAGTTTTAGTATATAGATATACTAGACCAAGTGGACCCGTTGGGTACAAACCTCTCCTGCATGGTGCAGCACCCCTTCCTCCCGCCTCCCCTTCATCACTCCCTCCCCTCCCCTCTCCCCTCTCCCCCCCACCCATCCCCTTCACCCCTTCCCCCATCCCTCCCCCCCTCCCCCGACCCCCTCCCCATCCCCCAACCCCCTCTCCCCCCCGACCACTCCCCCCATATACCCCTCCCTCCCCTCCCCTTTCCCTCCCTCCCCCCTCTCCCCTTGGTCCGACCGTGGCCCGTTGCCAGGCGGGGATCGCACCCGTGGCGGTGTGCAGGCAAGGGGAGACAGGGAAAAGGCACTGACCTCGGCCCCGTTTCTCCTGTGGGCCTGGCATGGAGCCGAAGCGTCTCCTGCAGCTTGGCTGCGATCTGCGGTGAGCGGCGGGGAATGGCGGTGACGGCATGGACCCATTGCCAGGCGGGGAGTGTCTCCCGGTGTCCGTGGGTGAGCGAGAGTGGACAGAGAGAAGGCACTGACCTCGGCCCCATTTCTCCTGCGAGCTGGGTGTGGAGCGAAAGCCTCTCCGGCTGCTTGGCTGCGATCGGCGGGGAGTGGCAGGGACGGCCATCTTGTGGATCCTCTGCCGCGTGCTGCACCATGGGAGGAAGGTCAGGCACGGGGCACGCCGGGACGGGCGCCGGTCGTCCCACTAACAAAAGTTTATTCAGACCACGGGGGAATGGTGAGTCAGGTGGACCTAAAATTGTCGCGCTGCCGTGTATCGTTTTGGCTGTGTAGAGGGCACGGTACACACATAAACCATATACACACAAACAAACTGAGAGTTTTAGTAATATACTAGACCAAGGGGACCCGTTGGGCCCAAACCTCTCCTGCAATGGTGCAGCACCCTCTTCTCCCCCACTCCCCCCTCCTCTCTCCCTCCCTCCCCTCCCCACTCCCCTCCCCTTCACCCCTCCCTCCACCCCCTCCCCCCTTACCCTCAACCTCCCCCTCCCCCCAATCCCCCAATCGTAATCCATCTCCCCCCACATGACTACCACCAGCACTCATTGTCCTGCCCCGCCTCCCACATCACCCACCCACTACCATTCCAAAGACCAATTTCCATAGCTACATCTCTTCGGCTCTACAGAGAATAAATAGAAAATAAACTGAGATTATGTACCATGTTTTATATTAATGTATTAACATGCTTAAAAGAGAGAAAAGTATCTGTATCTTTTCACCTTTTAGATTTCCTCGGCTCCATAGCAGTTGATCAATTGATAGAGTAGCCAATGTCATTATTATATCACGTGACTACCAATTTGGTGGCAGATAGTCCAAATGAGCCCTGACTTTCTCTCATTTAGCAAGTCCGCAGAATCTGTGCCTTGAGTGACCATGATGGATGGGTCCATTGGTTCTAAGCATCATGAGCCA
Organism: Rhinoraja longicauda; assembly: GCF_053455715.1. Classification (NCBI taxonomy): domain Eukaryota; kingdom Metazoa; phylum Chordata; class Chondrichthyes; order Rajiformes; family Arhynchobatidae; genus Rhinoraja; species Rhinoraja longicauda. Next base: position 74,006,524 of record NC_135954.1, read on the forward strand.
AGACATTCTCCACACCTATCATGGTATTCACAACACCCATGAAGCCTGAATGGATCCAGGATAGTTTGATTGGAGCCTCACCCATCATCTAAATAGTAATTTATTTGATCACCAGGGCATAGTGGCTGCAGTCTGTACAATCTACAAAAAGTACACAAAACTTACTTGCCTAGATTACTCTGACATCACCTCCGTAGCCAGTGAATTTTGCCACCTAGAAAGACAAGGTCAGACAGTGCATGGGAAAACCACCACTACCAGGTTTGCATCCAGACGCATCATTGTGACTTGGAAATATATTGCATTTCCTTCATTGTCAATGGTTCTAATTCCTGGAACTTGGTCACCAACAGCACTGTGCGGGTACCTTCACCAAAAAGACTATAGCAGTTCAAGGCAGCTTCCTAGCATCACTTCGAAGGTAAGGAGGGATCGGCAATACATTCTGGCCCTGCCAGCGATGCCTAGATTCCAAAAAATACTAAATAATGTCACTTGTCACTAGATCCACCTACATAACAAATTCATGCTTAATAACCTGCATTATCAAGTTTCCATAAAGCATCTCTGCTACAATCTTTTATTTCACTTCCATTAAATATTAAGGTCTGTCTCGATAGAGATATTGTCCGAAATATTGACATACACATTTTGCTTCCACAGATGCTGCTTAACTCGTTGAGTTCTTCCAGCATTCTGTTTTTTTTTGTTCCAGATTTCAGCATCAGCACTCTTTGTCTTTAAGTTTAGATTTGTTTGACATCATTCTTATATTTGTAAACAGATCACACAACTTCCAGTTTGTATTAATAACTTAATGCACGGTTTAGGAAGAATTGATTTCCCCTTTGATTACATCTTGTTATCTTGAGGCATTAGATCTTCAATGATAGCAACTGACCTTGATGCCAGCACACTGAACACAAATGAGCCAATCTTGGATTTATTACATTGAGGAGTTTTCAATAAAGCAGTTGATAACCATAATTAACCAAGCACCAGCAAGTTAGTTTAACCACTATTAAATTGCTGCACGAATCTAAGATTGTGAAAACATAACAGAAGCATGTAATTGGCTAATATGTTTATTCACATTAAACGCAAAGCACACTTCAAAAGAAAATTAATTGGTTGCAACATACTTTTAAAACATCCTGAATAAATGACAAATGCTATATTATTATACTGGGACTGCAACTCTTTGGGGATTCAGCTTATCTTGTCCATTGACTTCAACAATAGACAGCAAGACTCCCTAGAAAGATGACGTGTGGACCTTGTTCTTTCTGACTTTCCCTGTAAGCTGTAAAATCTCTGTCCATCTATTATGAGACACTGTGATGGCTTGGAGTTCATCCTTGGAGGCAAGAACAGTTCATTAAGCCAAAGGAGTCCCAGTTTCACGTTATAGCAAATAGGTAACATGATTTTCAAGCAATGCTGTGTACAGATTGAAATCCTGCTACCTATTTGCTATAATGGAAAAACTTTTTCAGTCAGAAAGTTGTGAATTTGTGGAATTCTCTGCCTCAGAAGGCTGTGGAGGCCAATTCTCTGAATGCATTCAAGAGAGAGCAGGATAGAGCCCTTAAGGATAGCGGAGTCAGGGGGTACGGGGAGAAGGCAGGAACCAGGTACTGATTGAGAATGATCAGCCATAATCACATTGAATGGCGGTGCTGGCTCAAAGGGCCGAATGGCCTACTCCTGCACCTATTGTCTATTGTCTATAATATGAAACCTTTCGGAGCACAGTGGTGAACACCAGCATAGTCATCATGATGTGATCCCTGTGTCTGTATGACTCAGGCAGTACTTTTTAGAGGACTTTATTCCTTGACACTTGTGTTACCTCTTACAAAATCTGTAGTATAAATTGAGTGTGCATATATTTTTAGGAACTGTGCACATCATGTGATATAATTTTGATATACAGCAAAACTCCGATAATCTGGCATCCAAATTGAAAATCCCGATGGTTTAGCATCCGGTTGACACGTTAGTCTGGAATGAGAGCCAGAGTTCCAGTGTGCAAGTAGAGTGTGTGGCCAGGGTCAGGGTTCAGACCATGGGCTGGCTGTGTGGCCACAGTGGGAGTTGGAGTCTGAAGCACCAGGGCTCAGGAACATGAGGAGCTTGTTGCCAGGGCTAAGATCCAGAGTGCTTGCATATTTCTCACTCCCTTTAAAGTCTCTGGGTTCACAGGAACAAATGTTATTCGACTGCATAACGTATAAACAAAGTTGAAATCTGTGGTGGGGGATATACTGTAAGACAAATGGCAAACGTAGACAAATAGACTGTCTCCATTAGTCTATCTAGTGGGGGAAGATAACCCACTCTTACTACAACCCGAGGATAAAAGGAATGCCATTGGATCTGAACCATTATAATCTAATGTAATACACACTCTGAAATGCAGTACCAAATAAAACGCTTACCCTTGTTGTAAAAAGAAAACCTCTTTATTACTAATACTAAAAGAGACATGAGTTATTTTCAATTGTTTTTTTCATCAATCTCTCTGTGGGTAGATGTTGTCACAGCACATTGTTACAGACTGTTGTTTACTTCCTTATGCAGGCCTGTATCTGCACCCTAGTTCATATAGGGAGAAATATGTTATGGATGTTTGTGTCATTTCAGTTTATCACATATAACAGGATTCCATGACAAATGATACCTATTAGGATTGGTTATATGCAGGTGCCTATTATAAGAATAAATTAGAATAAAAATGTGATTTTCTGGCCAGGTGTAATTACAAACAGAACTACTTCTCCCTCTGCCACTGCTATAAAATCAGCTCATTCTTTTATCTTGCAGGAGCCAGATCACTGTCATTCATTGTATATGGATTATAAAAAGAACATTTAATACTTCTTTTGCTTACTTTAAGATATATCAGCCGGTATGTTTCATAATTTAGAGTGCAATCTCCCATCGTCTCTTGATGTCTCATGTCATTTTTTTTTTTAATTGTCAGTAGCTTGCATGTGCTTTTGTTCTATGTTCCTTTTACCTTTTGTTTCTGATGATCGCTAACACTGTCTAAAAAGTTCTTTCAATAAGGGCACCTGTTATCAGCCACTCAACGTGTGTAAGTCATTTTGATTTGAACTACTCTCATGGCATTCTTGGTTAAAACTGTGAACATGAATAGTCACAGAAGGTGGTGCCCATTATTGAAAGTTGTTCTGTATTTTCACCAATACAGAGGATGACAGTTAAGAAATGAGCCTGATTGCATGGTTCATTTTTTCTCCTTTGTAGAGCCAAGCCGGGGCACACTACAAAGGCACTAAACATGCCAAGAAGCTCAAAGCACTGGAAGCCATGAAAAATAAGCAGAAAACTGTTGCTGCCAAGGACAGCGTAAAGGCCACCTTCACTTCCATCACAACCACTACCATCACTGCCAGCTCTGACAAAGCAGGTTAAGAGACACCTTTGTTCTTTTTCATTTGTGTGCCTTTTGTCTGTTGTTGCTTAGGCCTGGCAAAAAATATATGCATTAATATTACAAAAGGTCACTATAAAATGGAATGTCCTCTCCATTATTTTCCATATATTTTCTTTATATATTTCTTTCACTTTGCTCAGTTTCTCGTAGTTTTCAATGGTGTGAGGTAGATTCCTGATGATGGTACCGGAGTCTCAGACTATATTTCATGTACCTACTTATACCCCAAACTCCTGAATAAATGATACTTTATTCAGCATATTTAGTGGGGACAAACTTTTGATTAGTTGCATGCAATTGTCATAAGATTTCCCAATGTGGTCGGCCTGCTGTTTTTAAATAGTGTTTTATTTTTGGCTGCAGCCAGTTATCAAATTGTGCAATTGAGTCCCAGGTGAGTAAGTTTAGCATCTATTCATATGTGAACTGGCATGAGCTTGGTTATACAAGCAAAGTTTCATGTAGATATTAATCCAACTCTAGGCCTTGTATTGAACAATATCTGATACCAGATACACAGCTAGGAGCTGTTAGTCATAGGAGGGTATTACCACAAAGCTGGATGTTTAATGTCAGAATGATTCTGCCTGTTCTTTGAATTCCCAGTAATAGTTTTAAGATTCATTGTATTAATTCCAAAATATTGCAGTATCAATAATAACACAGGTTATTTTTATTTCCTGAAACATATAACAAAAGAACAGTTTTAAATAAAACTAAAGTTTGGAGCAAAACACAGTTTGAATACATTATTTAAAATCTAGTGCCCAAAGAGAGTTTGCAATGTTAGAATGTGAAAACTTAAAGTTGGCTAATATTGTTATTAAAAATAATGTAAAAAGTATTTATGAAATGTTAAATATACAAATAAAGAGGTCCCTATGTTACAAATGACCTGTCCTAAGGAAATCTGACTTTGGACAAGTTCTCCCATATATTTTTAAAGCATTTTCAAGCTATTATAATGATAAAATGTTTCATGGTATTCATTAATAATGAGACAGTATGTATTGCATTTGTTTAGTTATGAAAAGTGTTTGGGTGATAATTAAATTGAATGAAAGAATTATATCAAGTGTATGTAGAGTGATACAATATGGTTACTATTGCAAACGGACGTTTCTGTCATATGGAGAAATCAGCTTATGGATAGTTCACAGGAACAGGACCCTCATGTAATCTGTTACAATTGTAAACAGTAATTGTTTGGCTTATATTTATCGCAAATGGCATAAAGGCACATTGAAATGTATAATGTTTTATATGCTAAATTTTCATTTATGTAAATATAACACATTCTCAATTCTTCAAATTGCCTGATAATGGCCACGCAAGTTAAATTCTTCTTTACAGGCCAATGCTTAACTCACTGGAGTTCCTCGCATCAAGAAAACCGCATATGAGGAGAAGATAAGCCAAAAGTACTATTAACTTTCCCAAGTACATGCACAAACCCCTCAGTTACCATTAAAAAACGAAGCAAAAGATGGGAATGATTTCAATAGTAATCCAATTAGACAATAGGGGAGGGAGTGGGAACTCAAAATACACTAATGAAAAGATGACACTTATCAAAAGATTCACACTTATGAATAAGCATATCAGTCCGCCACATTACTTGCCCCTCCCCTTCACCCCCTCCCTCTCTACCTCCCCCTCCCCCTCTCTCTCCCCCTCGCTCTCGCTCCCTCCCTCTCCCTCCCTCCCCATCCCCCTCCCCCTCCCTCCCTCTCCCTCTCCCTCCCTCTCCCCCTCCCTCTCCCCCTCCCCCTCCCCCTCTCTCTCCCCCTCCCTCTCGCTCCCTCCCTCTCCCTCTCCCTCCCTCCCCATCCCCCTCCCCCTCTCTCTCTCTCTCTCTCTCTCTCTCTCTCTCTCTCTCTCTCTCTCTCTCTCTCTCTCTCTCTCTCTCTCTCTCTCTCTCTCTCTCTCTCTCTCTCTCTCGCTCTCTCTCTCCACCCCCCTCTTTCTCTTTCTCCCTCCCCTTCTCCCTCGCTCTCTTTTTCTCTCTTCATCCCTCCCTCTCTCTCCCCCCCCCCACCCTCTCTCTCTGTGTCTCTCGGTCTCGCTCTCTTTCTGTCTTCATCCCTCCCTCTCTCTCTCACCCTCCCCCTCTCTCTCCCTCTTCGTCTCCCTCTCTCCCTCTCTCCCTCTCCCCCCCCCCCCCCCCCCCTAGTTGCTGAGTCAGGTCAATTACAGCATGCTTCATGAGCATTAACACCGGGAGGCCAGCTAGACTATTAGTGACAATGTATAAGAAGGTGGAGTCCAGATCATTTTAAATGATTTGCTGGTGACTAATCCAGACAGCTGCTATGTTGCAAGCTAAAATTAATCATTATGTAATACGCAGAATATTACATAATAACATAGCCTCAGACTCTCGACATCATATCACTTTACTCTTAAGCATATCATGAAAGTAATCTTGACATTTTTTACCATGTTGGAAACTAGAGAATGAGCATTAATAGTCCGAATCTTGCTGGCAAATACTGGTATTTTGAACGCTGAACTGTCAGCATTTATCCCCAATAAGTCCAGTAGTTTATCACCTAGATACATTTTAAACTCCCAAAACTCCTCACAGGCTCAACTGGTGAAATACTGATTATGCTTGGACAATGACCTCAACCCTTTTCCTTCAAGTCTTTTCGTTGTCAATATTATTTTTAAATAATTTAAGCAGTTGAAGCATTTTCAATTGTTTTTTTCCGTGTTTCTCAATATCAGACACATTCAGAAGCATCCAATGTCCTTGACCACTTTTAAAGGAGGGAGTAAAACTTTGCCATCCGTTCAGGTTTTCTCAGCTAAGTGTGGAAGGACCAGCAGATGCTGATTTACACTGGAGGGGGACAAAATGCCGGAGTAGCTCAACGGCAAAGGCAGCATCTGCGGAGAGAAGAAATGGGTGACGTTTCGGGATAAGACCCTTCTTCAGACGGTTTTCTCAACTGATTGGTTTTGTTCTGTCCTGGCCAAGAGGTGGCTGTTAATTTAAAATGCATTCATTGTTCTGGTCCAGGCATTGCTGGCAGTTCAACATTTATTGCCCATCCCTAATTGCCTTTAAGAAGACGACGAAGAGCAACCTCTTGAACTCGTCAGGTCCTAGTTAGCTTAAGAGTTGCCAGAGCTTTGAACAAGTGTCTGTTAGCTTGACAAACATTTGGTACTGGTTTATTATTGTCATGATTCAGTGAAAATCATTGTTTGCATGTTTTTCAGTCAAATCATTTTATACACAAGTCCAATCAAGCTATTATACAAGAGATAGCACAGAGGAAAAAGTACCAGAGTGCAGAATATAGTATTACAGCGTTTTAGTGTTACAGTTACAGAGAAAGTGTAGATAAAACAAAGTGCAAGGATTGCAAAGCAGTAGGTTAGAAGATTGGGTCTACATTCTCAGCTTATGAGAAGACTACTCATTAGTCTGATAACATCAGAGAAGAAGCTGTTCCTGAATATGGTTGTATGTGCCTTCAAATGAACTGGCACATTTTCCAGACTATTAGTTGCTATTCCTCTTATTATCCAACCACACGTTTAATTCACTTTGTTGATGTAATATAGTAATTTTTCTGGGAAGAGGCACTAGTGAGTTTAAAGGGAGCATAGGGAATAGGATACCAGAGAATTTTAAAATGTATGTGGTGAACAGAACCTGTTGAGTTTCAAGTGAGCGTGGAAACAGAGTCACAGTGAGGTTTAAGAGAGCATCAGAAACAGTACCAGATGAATTCAAGTGAGCGTAGGAATCTGGGCCTCAGTCTATTAAAAGGAGTGTTGGAATCAGGGCCTTGGTTTGTTTAAAGGGAGCACAGGCCCAAGTTAAAGGGAATACAGTAACTGGGGCCACAGTGTGTTAAATAGAGTGTGACATCAGCACCAAGTGATCCAGATGCTGAACCACCATGATTACTGAGCATGTGTAGAAAGGAACTGCAGATGCTGGTTTGCACCAAAAAAGCATATATACCATATTTTAATTTCTCATGTTTCAAATATTTTACTGTATTAATAACTATTGTACATATTACTACATATCTTTTTGCCTTAGTTTATTTTCTAAATTTAGTTCATTTAATTCTATTTTTCTCTGAATCCAACATCCATTCTTGGGCTATCCCTTTCACATTTGTTTTTTTCAGTTTCCTTTTGCAGGCTTGGTCTCTAAATATCCTTTGATTCATATTTTATTTCCTTGCAAAATAAATCATCTTTACTTTTAATCTTTTCTTTATCTCTTGAAAAGCCTTGTATAATTTCAGATCTTTTCAATAAATTCATATCCCATTATTGTTTATTTTTATTGCCTTGTTTTAGGCTTAATACGGTGTATTTCTGGGTCTTCAAAATCAGTGTATCTTATCATGGTTTCATTGCATGATGTCCTAAATCATTTTCCTTTCAGCATCTAGATATGTGCTGGTCAAATAGATGCATTGCCTTGGAAAAAGGGTTCTTTTTTTAATTGCCATATTCTTTGTCCTCTTGCTATCTAATTTTATCCTGTTTATTTATGAGATTAAGAGTTTTGCAATATCTGCTTAGCCTGTCACTTTTATAGGGAAAGTTAACAGATGTTAATCCATTTTGAGACACATTCTTGTACTTTGTTAACAATTAAAGATGATCTATTCCACAAGGCATATCTTTGATTATATCTTTCATCTTTGAGCTGGAGTCTGTGGTCTCAGTGGGATTTATGATCATCTTTCAAACTGATCATCTTTCAGAAAGTTTGTCCAGGAAGTTCCTCGTTCCTTAATGATCACCAAGCTTCTTATTTCAATTCCTTGTGTCTGCTCTGGTGGGGAGGGTGTTGGTAGTTAGCTAAAATTAAACAATTCAATGTTAATACCATTGGGTTGTATTATATCCAAGCTGAAAATGAGGTCGACACACAAATTTGAGGAGGCCCAGGACAGAATGGAGAAGGCCTAGGACAGAAAGGTTGGTATGGGAATGGGAAGAGAAGTTAAAATGGGTAGCAACTGGGAGATCCAGTAGGCCTTGACGGACTGAGTGTATGTGTTTGGCAACACAGTGGCCAATTTTACGCTTGGTCTCGCCGATGTAAAGGAGGCCATGCATTAGATAATGTTGGAGGAAGTGCACGTAAACCTCTGCTCACCTGGAAGGACTGCAGGGGTCCTTGGATGGAGGTGAGGGTGGAGGTCTAGGAACAGGCATTTTTGAATATTAAAGTGTTTTTTATTTTCATTTGTACCAAAATGGAACAATGAACTTCTTACTTGCAGCAGTACAGCAGGTTTATAAACAGTATTGAATAAATAATATAATAAGTTCAATATTTTTTTTTTTAAGTGCAAAAAAACAAAACAAATCCCGCAGTCCTTAATGCAACCAAGGCAGTTTGTGGTTCAGAGATTAGTTGGAATTTGTGGTGTTCATTAACCTGATGGTTGTTGGGAAGAAGCTGTCCTTGAACCTGGAGGATACAGTTTTTGGACTCCAATACCTTCTTCCTGATGGCAGGAATGAAATGAGAGCATGGCTGTGGTGGTGTTTGGCTCCCATAGATCCCTTCAATGGCGGGGAGGCTGTACCCATGATAGACTGGGCAGTGTTCACCAATTTTTGTAATCTCCATCATTCCTAGATATTCGAGTTGCCAAACCAGGCCGTGATCCAACCAATCATTACGCTCTCTACTGTCTATGCCTGTCCCACTGAGCTACTCAGCATTTTGTGTCTACCTTTGATTTAAACCAGCATCTGCAGTTCTTTCTTCCACATTATGCTCTCTACTGTACACCTGCAGAAATGGGTATTTGGAGGAGGGTATTTGTTGACATACCAAATCTACTCATTCTTCTGAGGAAGTGGAGGTATAGATGGGCTTTCTTTATCAATGTGCTGGGTCCAGGACAGATCCTCAAAGATATGCACACCCAGTTACTTGATGCTATTGACTTTCTCCACTACCAACCCTTTGATGAAGACACGTCTGTGGATCCTTGTCCCTCTGCGAAAGACCATTCTTGTTCAGTCGATGTCCGAGATAGTCGACTGACTCTTGCATCAGTGCACACTTCTCCTTCTTCAGATCTAACCCATTGGTCTCACGCTTCCAGGTTCCTGAGGTGCTCCTCGTCAGTCTTTCCGCTGATGATGATATCATCAAGGTATGGCTTGCACATGGGAATATCGGCTAGCAGACTCTCCATTGTTCTCTGGAACATGGCTGGTGCGCTGGATATCCCAAAGGGCACTCTGGTATATTCGAGGAGACCTTTGTGTGTGTTAATCGTGGTGAACTTTCGAGCTTCAGGGTCTAACTCTATCTGATGATAGGCATGGGAGAGGTCTAGTTTAGATAACTTTTCTCCTCCTTCTAGTTCCTGCAGTAGTTCCCTCAAAATTGGAAGGGGATACTGTTCAACTTTCAGCACCTTATTTGCTGTGAGCTTGTAGTTGCCGCAGACTCTCATTCTCCCATCTGGTTTCAGAACAGCTATGATCGGGCATGCAAAATCTGCTGTCTTCACAGGCTTGATAATGCCATCCTGCAGCAAGTCATCCAATGCGGCATCAATCTGCCTTTTTGCAGCATATGAAACAGGAGCTGCCTTGTAAAACTGTGCTCCACTGTTTTCGTCTTGTGGATATACCTTGGCTTGGTGTCCCTTCAGTACTCCATGGCTGCTGTTATCAAACAGTTTGGCGTGTTTGTTAAGTACTGTGTCCATGGCATATTGCAAACTGTGCACACTACTCGGTGGACTTAATCTTTGATCTCGCGTGTTCTGGCTGGCTAGATTTGACAACAATCCAGGGTACTTCCTTAACCAGTCTCTTCTCATTAGGCTTGCACCTTTCTTTACTACCACTGGGGTCAACGTTTCTGGCTTACTGTGAGGTTCGAGCTGTACCTGTACCACTGCTTGTCCGTAGATGTCAACCTTCTCTCCAGTGTAGGATTTCAGCTTGATGCTATTGGGATCTAGTCTAGGGTCTTGACCGAGTTTGCTGAAGACTTCTTCTGGTACGATAGTCCATGGACTTCCAGTGTCAACTTCTAGTTGTACCTCACTGCCATTCACTATCAAAGTGGCTGTATACGGGTCAGAGTTCGTCAACGTTGATCGATTCATCGTCCAAGTGGCTCATGGTTTCCTCTGATGAATTCGAAGCTGCCTCCTCCAAGTGGTTTGCTTTTTTCTGAGATTGTCCTCTCCTCCGCTGGTAGGCTCTAACAGCCTCACACTGACTCTTAGTGTGGCCCATTCCAGAGCACCTGAGCACCTACCATCTCAAAATTTGCACGTCGCTGGCTTGTGGCTGCCACCACATCTCCAGCATTTCTTAGAGGAGTGACCCTTGTCTTTGGGTGTCGTTGGTTGACTCCTTGTCTTCTGTAGTCCAGACGCCTTCCTTTGAAGCTGATTGACGGAGGTAGGATCCTCTTGAGGCCTTCCGATCTTCTTGATCTGCTCTACATCTTGTTTGGCAACCTCCATCGCTGTCGCAATATTGACTGCGTTCTCAAAGGTTAATTTTGGTGTACCCAACAGTTTTCGCTGGATGTTAACATCTGCACACCCAACCACCAATCTGTCTCTCAACATATTCTCCAGTTCCTTGAAATTACACCGTCACTTAACTGCCGAAGCTTTGCTAGGAACTGAGAGATTGTTTCATTTGCTCGTGTGCAGGTATAGAATCGATATCTTTGCACTATTTCTGTTGGTTTTGGCGAAAAATGAGTAATTAAAGCATCCTTACATTCCTTATACCTTTTACTTGTGGGCTTAGTTGGCTGCAGCAATGCTCGTAGGGTGTGGTAACCCTTGCTTCCTAAACCTGTAAGGAACAATGCTCTTTTCTTCTCTTCTAACGTGATATCGTTTGAAGTGAACCAAGTCTCTAAGACTTCAGTCCATTCCTCAAAAGTATAACCAGATTCTAACTGGGGCACATTCCCAACGATTGGATTAGCCATGGTTACACTATTAATACTCGGTTACACAACAACACTATGTAACTCAATACAGTCACCACTTCATATGCATATAACCAATTACTTGGCGTAACATTCATTCATATATAACACTGCACAATCGATCAACTCAACCATTAGATCGATTACTAACAGGACCAAATCTTGGCTCTAATAGCTTCTTTGAGATATTCTCAATTCTAATGTTAGTCTATCATATTTCACGCCATATACATGCATGCACAAAATATGTCACATCGATTTATTTTCATCAATGATCAATACCAACTGAGTTCATTAAGTCCAGATCTTGCTGCGATGAATTCACCGGTCGACTTGACTGTAGACCAAACTGTCTCTGGACTCAGGTGAATTGGTGACTTCTCGGGCTGGCCTCCTGGGCTGGCTTTGCTGGCTGATGTTACTGCTGGCACCATCTCACTTTCAGGCTACACGACGTTACTGGCTGGGCGACACGGTAGACCTATGGCTGGGCTAGTTGATCACATCAGGGCTGCACCGCTTAACGATGTGTCGTTCTAACGTTATTACCGGCGCTGGTCTGCTCTCGGATACTCGTCGTCGGTGGCGGTTGCTGGTGACAAGATGGCGGCGGCTGGACTTGGGCCTTGGGCCGTACGGCACTGGAAACTCAATAATTCTCATGCTCTGCCAATTCACTGGCAGTGTCGCGTATAGTTCTGGTGGCTTAGCACGTTACTGGCAAGCGAACACGATTGATGTTCTGCTGGCTATAGGCTGATTCGATGAGCTGCGCTGCACGGCTGCAATGCTGCTTGTACAGTAGGTTGCATCGATGGAGTGACGTGCACTCGAAGACCGTGTGTTCCATGATTCCAGTCCAAAATTTGCGGCGAAGTCCAAATACATAACGCGTTATTAACTTCATGTCCAGTCGTGAAAAAAGCTTCAAATTGACCGCAATACTGCTCCTGTTAGAGGAATCCCATCTTCGTCGCCAAATTGTTATGTATTTGTGCTGGAATCGGACTCAGAATAAAACTCGGAACACACAATTATTTAAACGTGCTGTTGTCATGTTATCGCCATCTTGAGTCTCCCCCGCACATGCATACAATCGCGCAAGTCATCCAATATGCATATCATATTCTTATACACAATAGCCTGTTTCCTTGCTGTGTCTCTAAACTAACCTAAACTCAATCATTGGTGAGAACTGGCAACAAAAGATATCTGAAAATACACATATCAAATGACAAAGGTATAAAATTCATCTGTGCAGTGACAGGTTGGATGCTATTAGCATCCATTGTGCAAGTACATACTTGTAGTGAGAGTTGCATCAGTCAACATGTTGGAAAGGATATGTGCATCTGACTCTTTTACCTGCTGAAGGACATAGTGTTGGCAAACTGTGACATTAATTCACATGTAAGGATGTGTACTAAGGAACTGCAGAGATGCTGCCTGTCCCGCTGAGTTACTCCAGCATTTTGTGTCTAACTTAGTGCTCATGGCTGTCTACAAGCTACAGCAGTGAACATCTGCAACTTTTTGCATTTGTATAAGGAAAATACACTTCTCAGTGCTGAAGTGGACAGTGTTCAATTAGCGTGCAGGTTATGGTCATGATACATTCATTCTACGACAATCGTCTGTGCCCTCCATATTTGTGTCACAATGCCCAACATAGGGATTACAACCTGGTTCTTGACTTAGTTGCACGATTCATGCACACAGGAGCAAAATGCATCCCTTGGAAGCCATGTTTTTGCCTGCAACCTGACAGAACAACAGACAGGTCACTGTTCTACTCAGGCATTACTTCTGCTGCCTTGGGCAATCTGCAGCATACAGATTTGGGGTCTGGTGTATGCTGCAAAACCTTGCAATTATCCAGATTTAGCCCATGGCAGCTATTGTGGCTGAGGATGAGAAGAAGGAGAAGAGTGAGGAAGGGATGAAACAGTACAGAACAATAAAGGAAAGCAGGACAAGGAAAGAACAAAGTCAGAGACTGTGTTTTCTTTGGACACAATTCCTGATCCTCTTTGGTCAACATTTCTTATTTTGTTTTTGGTTTATTGCTAACCATGTCAACAACCAGGAATGTTCTAGACCATATTTAGACATCCAAAAGCTCACAAGTATGATGTAATCGTTCTTGTGGATTCCTTTGATGCAAAATGTGGGGTACTCAGCAGCTGGTAATCAGAGAGTACAGCTCAGATATGTTTTGTTAAGAAAAAGTGGCGTTTAATGAACATGTGCAGATTCCATTGCCCTGACACTGGAAATTGAGATTGGCAGGTGGTGTATCTAAGGCATTGATATCAGAGTGTAGACCATTTAATTGACATCTCCCTGCTGGTCCTTGCATGCTGTACTCCTGGCTTTTCTGCAAAGTTCAATGATGGTGGTAAATTGCACCCAAAGTTACGACTTACATCAGCGACAGATGAAATATAGATTGACATTATTAAATACGCAAATGACTGCGGGAAACGTCAGATGCCCAAAGATGAATTGCTCACAAAAGTGCCATGAACATGCAAGTTATAGTTTTTAGGCTGGAGCCCATAAATGGCAAAGTTCAGTTGCCAATACGTACTGTCATTATATGCCAGTTGCCAGTTTATATTCAGAAAATGAAATAGAAATAGGAAATAATCCAACTGAGAGACATTAATAAAAGAAACTAAATGATAAAGTTAAAATAATTAAAATGCAAACTTGCAAAAATAAATTTTATTTGGCAAATAAGTTTTTGGAGAGTAATATAGAAAATTACCGAGAGATGCCAAGAATGTGCAAATAAGAAACTGGTTCATTTTATTAGTATTGTCAAAATCAGTTTGCTTTAAGCACAACACATAAATAAGAAAGAAGATAGACACAAAAAGCTGGAGTAACTCAGTAGGACAGGGAGCATCTCTGGAGAGAAGGAATGGGTGATGCTTCAGATTGAGACCCTTCTTCAGACTGGTTAGGGATAAGGGAAATGAGAGAACCTTATCCCAAACCAGTGTGAAGAAGGGTCCCAACCCGAAACGTCACCCGTTCCTTCTCTCCAGAGATGCTGCCTGCATTGGGACAAATGCAGCACAGATTTCTTTGCGGATTTATTTGTGGCAAAGGACACCACTAAACAGTGCATATGCCAAGAGAGTTTAAATTACTTGACTGGCTTTTAATTTATAGTTCATCTCTGCAGGATATTTGCACGGGCTACTCACATAGTTTAATGTGAATTTTCTGCTTCACAGCCCCAAACAAGTTCAAGGAGAAGAATTGGAGACATTTAACATGGAAACTCAGTTGTAGTGATTAATTACACCAGTTTTATTTTGCTGACAGTCCAATTGCTCAGGAAATTGATATTAAAGTGTTTCATAGTACCTTTTGTGAAAATGGGAATTTTATGGGAAATTTCAGATCAGCATAAAGCTACTGATTCTGATATCACCCCATTTTCTATTATTGCTTTTACTATTTTACAGTAACAACAATTTGTATTTATTTTGCACCTTGAACATGGTAGTATATCCAAGGGTGCTTCATGGGAACATTAACAAATAAAGTTTGACAAAGAGCACCAAAATGGCACCACTGATGGTTCTGCTGCCTCCCAGCTCCAGAAGCACAGGTTTGATTCTAAACTACAATGCTGTCTGTGTGGAGTTTGTACATTCATCATCTGAGTCCCTTAGTTTATCCAGGATGCTCCGTTTTCCTTGTACATTAAAAAAAAAGCTATTTGGTTGGTTAATTGGCTACTATCAATTGGTACGAGTGTCAAAATGACGTTGATGGGCATGAGAGCGAGAATAGGCTACAGTAAAACAAATGGAGGAATTGCTCTGGGAGATGTCATAGTCTTGATGGGCCAAATGGCCTCATGTGATGTGATCAAATAGGAAAAATGAAAAAAAAGTAATAAGGAGATAATGCTGAGGTGGAGATTTATGCTCATCCATTCTGAATGTCAGAGTTAAAGTCTAATAATTTAAAGACAGTGGAAGGACCATGAGAGATGGTGGCAATGTACAACGATGTCACTGCCTTCCATGTGAAAACCGATGCAGGTTTTCAGCAAGATGCCATGCTGAAGCAGAGTGAAGGCAGGAAATATCAGGATTAAAAGAATCTATCATCTGAGGAATGCATGCAGTAGTTGCATGGGTACTGGAAGAGGGGTCATTCCAGGAAATTCTCTAACTAAGGTTGGAGAGATATAGAATCAGGTACATCCTGCTCCAGACAGTTGGATGACATTCGAGAAGAGTTGGAGGAGAAAGGTGTAGTCAACCAGGCAAAGATAGTACAAAAGTAGGAAAGGATGAGGAGAGGTAAATTACCTGACAGAAAAATTGTTTCCTACTTGCTAATTCTCACCCACCTCCTTTTCCCATTACCCCTGCACCATCTGAAGTGGACCGGCAGATAGTTAAGCAATGGCTTAATTTTAACATTTTAATTCCTGTTTTTCAAATGACTCGCTGGCTATAGCGCTCTCTGTCACTGTAATCTTTTATGTTGAGATATCTGTGCTCCTCAAATTTTGCCCTCTTAATTATCCCCAAATGTAATATCTGCGCACGTGCTGGCTTTGTTATCTGCTTCCATTGTCCTAAGCTTTGGAATTCCCCTGCTATTTCTCTCTGTTCACTTTTGCTTTCCTCCTTAAAAGCTGCCTCTTTGATCAAGCATTTAGTCATCTCTCCGAATCTCCTCAAGAAAATTGGCATAATTTTTGGTTTGATAAAGCTCTTGTGAAATACTTTGCCAGGTTAATGGCACTGAATAAATGGAAGCTGATTTTGCTGCTGTTGTTTATCATAATTATACAGGATATTATTTGTGACTATGACAAGTGTTAGTACTGTTACAAGGACAGAATCCTAATTGAAATAATTCAAAAATGTGAATTCAAGATGGGCATAGGTTTGGCAGGAAACAGTGCATAGAGGAACATTGAAAGGAAGGTGGGGGTGATGCACGAATAGACATGGACAGGCAGAAGATGTCTCATTTTGTTAAAAGGAGTGAATGTTGAAGGCAGGTCAGTATCTGAGGAATGAGAACAATTAACTAGAGTTGCTCCAGTATTTTGTGTCTATCATCAGCTAACACTGAGACAGGAAGAGATTTCTATTATCCATTGTCACTATGCAGTAATAACTCAGAAAAATAAATTAAAACATGCACTATTCATATCATGTGCAATAACTAATGCAATTAATTGCACTCTAGCAAAGTGACCATGAGGCAGAATTTTGCATATTGGATATCCATACTTAATTTGCCTTAAAGTAAAATAGATTAGAGTTGTATAATTGTAGAATTAACAAGTGTGTTGAAACTAATTTAATAACTTTGAGATGGAAATTAAAAATGCATCCTTATGATCAACTGAAGGCTGTTTTACATAGACGTCAGAGTCTTTTTCTGCTGATTAGGTTATCCCCAGGCACTGTTTTTAAATAGAATGCAGTTGTGGTTAGAGGACTGTTACATGCGACTGACAGAGGTGGCATCGAATGCAGCTAAAATCACAAGCAGTGAACTACGCATTGCAGAAGCTTAGTGAGACAGAGGAAGTGAAATGACTTTCCAAGGTTTTAGTACCAATGTCGACCACACGTACTACCAATCTTTGTAAGTACCACTAAAAACCTTGCATTTATAACAAAATAATAGCTATTTTATCAGTGCTTGTAGAACCTTTTGCAAATTTGTACTATTGAAATAATCTTTTATTTATTATATGGAAATCTTTTATCCATAATACCAGTGTTTTCCTATTCATATTTCATGACAGGGGTGTATCGCTTGTAATTGTCTTCAATTACAACTCTGGTTTCCGATTATTCCTGTGTGCTTTATGTCAGGTGACATGAAGCTTTTAACATTAGATTAATGATGTTGGATCAGATTTCAAACGCCTCAGCTGTCCAGAATCTCGTGTTTAGTGTGGTCAGGATTCTTCAAAATATTACCATGCATTGAGTTAGACATGTTTGTACCAGTCAATATATAGGTAATGAAACAGTACACAAAGAATTAAATTTGTGGTCACATTGAAAGAAAATAAATAATATTTTTCCAAGGCTTGTATATGCAATCTTTGAAATTCTCCAACATCTTATTACATTTGGTGACAATCTAAGAGATGAAACATTTCAGTGCAGTTTAAAATGCAAATAGCTGCACACTGTGTAGATAATTAGAACCATTGATTGACTTGTTCTCTGGGGGTTGTTGTAATATGATACATATTGAAGTACAAAAGCTTTTCCCTTTGCCATGTAAGTGTAACATTGTGATAATGCTGATCTGATGGATAGCTTTCATTGTAAAGGCTTATCTTACAGCCAATTGTGTTAATTAATGAAATAACGAATTGGTTTTAATCCTTGTGGAAAATTCAAAAGCTGGTGTCCCAATTGTGCATTAAAGATTATCTCGGAAAGGTAAAGTCTCCCATTCATTTAAATACAACTGATGAGACATATTGTTTTAATCACAGTTGAGAGGAATATGTGGTTTCCTTCCAATTTTTCATTTGTGAGCTAAATTTCCTGTTAAACTGGGGTGTTCAACACAATGCACTGAAAACCTTTGACAGATTTTGGCCTCAGTAAAAAAAGCAAATTTTGGTCAATAGACAATAGACAATAGACAATAGGTGCAGGAGGAGGCCATTCGGCCCTTCGAGCCAGCACCGCCATTCAATGTGATCATGGCTGATCATTCTCAATCAGTACCCCGTTCCTGCCTTCTCCCCATACTCCCTGACTCCGCTATCCTTAAGAGCTCTATCCAGCTCTCTCTTGAATGCATTCAGAGAATTGGCCTCCACTGCCTTCTGAGGCAGAGAATTCCACAGATTCACAACTCTCTGACTGAAAAAGTTTTTCCTCATCTCAGTTCTAAATGGCCTACCCCTCAAGTGAGTTTTGGTTTCAATTGAAGACTCCCATGTTTAGTTAGGATCAGACCTGGCAACATTTTAACTCTTGGGACCTATTATAATCTCACCATGGCTCTCCCGAAAAGATAGCTGACTCAACAAGAGATTCACCCATGCTCAGTGAGAAAATTCGCAATGATCAACCAGAGGCCTATTTAAAGCAGGGATTCCACTCATAAACAGTGGTGCATGGTCACCTTCTGCAGGGCAGTCCAAATTTAAAATCCTTAACCATCTTGAGGCCCACTGATTTTAACCACACATAACCAAATGCTGTAATTTTTATCATGTTTACAGACACAAATTCTCATTTTTCCACTCACCACCACTGCCGACATCTAATGCCATATCTTTGATGCTTCTTTCCACTTAACCAGATCTGCACACAGTACCCTGGTGTTAAGCAGCATAGTCATGAAATCATCTGCAGAGTACAATCGTTTCTAGAGCTGAATAAGTACTTGGTTCTGGACTCAATGCAAAACTTTGTACTAAGCCACGTGTGTGGCCTTGGAGTCATAGGGTGATACAGTGTGGAAACAGGCCCTTCAGTCCAACTTGCCCAACAATGTTCCAGCTACATTAGTCTCACTTGCCTACGATTAGTCTATATCCCTCCAAACCTGTCCTATCCATGTACCTGTCCAACTGTTTCTTAATTGATGGGATAGTCCTTGCCTCAACTACCTTCTCTGGCAGCTTGTTCCATACACCTACCCCCCTGTATGTGAAAGAGTTACCCCTCGGATTCCTTTTAAATCTTTTCCCTTTCACCTTGAACCTATGCCCTCTGGTCCTCGATTCCCCTACTCTGGGCAAGAGACTTTGTGCATCTACCCGATGTATTCCTCTCATGATTTTGTACACCTCTATAAGATCCCTCCTCATCCTCCTGCGCTCCATGGAACAGAGACTCAGCCTACTTAACCTCTCCCTATAGCTCTCAGCATCTAGTCCTGGCAACATCCTCGTAAATCTTTTCTGAGCCCTTTCAAGCTTGACAATATATTTCCTATAACATGGTGCCCGGAACTGAACACAATATTCTAAATGCAGTCTCACTAACATCTTATACAACTGCAACATGGCCTCCCAACTTCTATACTCAATACTCTGACTGATGAAGGCTGAAGTGCCAAAAACATTTGTGACCACCTTATCTGCCTGCGACTCGACCTTCAAGGAACCAGAGGGTACTACTAGATCCCTCTGCTCTACAACACTACCAAGAGGCCTACCATTTACTGGGTATGTCCTGCTCTTGTTCGACGTCCCAAAATGCAACACCTCACACTTCTCTGTATTAAATTCTATCAACCATTCCTCTGCCCACCTGACCAATCGATCCAGATCCTGCTGCAATCTTTCACAACCATCTTCACTATCTGCAAAACCACTCACTTTTGTATCATCAGCAAACTTGCTAATCTTGCTCTGTATGTTCTCATCCAAATCATTGATGTAGAATACAAACAGTAACGGGTTCAGCACAGAACCCTGAGGCACACCACCAGTCACAGGCCGACAGTCCGAGAAGCAACCTTCCACCATCACCCTCTGCTTCCTTCCCTGGAGCCATTTGCTATCCAATCGGCTATCTCTCCTTGGATCCCATACGATCTAACCTTCCAGAGCAGCCTACCATGCGGCACTTTGTCGAATGCCTTACATCTATGTACACAACATCTACAGCTCTGCCCTCATCGACCTTTTTGGTCACATCTTTAAAAAAATCAATCAGATTTGTGAGACACGACCTCCCACGGGCAAAATCATGCTGACTATCCCTAATCAGCCCTTGCCCGTCCAAATGCCTGCATAACCTATCCTTCAGAATACTCTCTAGTAACTTTCCAACTACAGATGTTAAGCTCACCGGCCTATAGTTCCCAGCATTTTCCCTGCGGCCCTTCTTGAAAAGAGGCACAACATTTGCCACCCTCCAGTCTTCCGGCACCTCTCCTGAATTTAAGGACAACTTGTAAATTTCAACCAGGGCTCTTCCAAATTTCTCTCTAGTTTCCAACAATGTCCTCGGATATGTCTGATCAGGCCCTGGAGATTTGTCTACCTTCATATACGACAGTACCTTTATTACTTCTTCGACGGTAACACTGACTGCTCTCAAGTCACTTCCATTGACTGCCCGAAGTTCCTTCGTCCTCCTGTCTTTCTCCTCGGTAAATACAAAGGAGAAATACTCATTGAGGACCTTGCCCATCTCCTGTGGCTCCACACAGAGGTGACTGCTTTGATTCCTGAGAGGTCCAACTCTCTCTCTAGTTACCCTTTTTCCCCTTATGTATTTATAAAATCTTTTGGGATTGTCCTTAATGCTACCCACTAGAGCTATCTCCTGGCCCCTTTTTGCCCTTCTGGTCTCCTTTTATAGTTTACTCCTTAGTTCCCGAAACTCCTCCAGGGATGCACTTGATTTCAGCTGCTTATACTGTCCCATGCATCCTTCTTGTTTTTGACCAGTGCCTCAATTTCCCTCGTCAGCCAAGCTTCCTTATGTTTACCTGCTTTGCCCTTCACTCTAACGGGGACGTACATATCCTGAGCTTTCATCAGCACACTTTTTTAAATGTTCCACTTGGCCGATGTTCCTTTGCCCCCAAATAACCTGCTCCAGTCAACTTGAGCGAGACCTTCTCTCATACCCTCAAAGTTGCCCTTATCCCAGTTGAGCATTTTAACACATGGACCCTCTCCCTCCCTATCCATAACTATCTTAAACCTAATCGAACTGTGGTAACTGGTCCCAAAAGGCTCCTCCACAAACACTCCATTAACTTGCCCTTCCCAATTTCCCAATACTAGGTATCTCATCCCTGTTTCTCTCTCTGAGCCATTCAGGTTTGAGGCCCATGGAGTGTAATGCTAAAGTCAATTTTAATTCTCTTGTGACTACTACAAATTTCAATGTGCTGAAAAAACCATCTTCTCAAAAATGGGTATCCCCATTGCATTAGGAATTTTATTTAAACACACTTGTGTACTGGGGAGAGAGATAGATTGCAGAGGTCTTCAAATAGATGAGCATCATTCCAGGACCTGGGCACAGTGCACAAAACACTCAAGAGACCTTGTTGGGGTGAGTGCAATTATTTAATTATCCCTCTTACTACACTACATGGGGAGCAGTTGTTCACTTCACATCCCAGTACTCTGAGCGACCCCACCTATGCAATGCAAAACTAAATGTGGCCACCTCTCACTTTCATAATAAAGAGCCATTCATCCTTTCCTTTCAGTCCAAACGCCTACCACTGGCATCGTTCTCTTCTCATGTGCTAGACTTAACAAATTCTAAACTCCATGCTCTTTTTATATCACATCTCATTCAACATTTCCTCAAACTTATCTTTTACTTGATTCTTCTCTTTCTCAATATATGCATGAACAACATATGCCCCACATCACTGCTCTCTGCTTCCAACCACCGCGCAGCTCAGCTCTCTTTTTCTGCAGAAGACAATCATGCAAAGTTGCGATCAAAGACCAAGATCATGTGAGGACTACACCTTGTCATGGAACTATGTGGTCCTGTCATGGCTGTTTGCCCCAAGCCTTTGTAAAGATAAGGACTGTATTGAAGAAAGTCCATATCAATTTCCGGCAGCCCTTCATTAAATAGTGGAAAGAACATACAGCTTAAACTGATGATATTATATCCCTTGGTGATGTCTCTTGGATCAGTGCATCCTCTTATAAACCACCAGACTCAGGAACAACTACTTCCCCACTTTTATCAGGCTTCTGAATGTTCTTTCCATAAGCTAGGATACTGCCCGATACACCTCTACCTGATACAGCACCACAATGCTGTGAACTATATTCTGCACTCTGTATTTTCCCCTTTCCTCTACCTATTGTGCCTGAGTTTGACTTGATTGTATTTATGTTTAATATATCTAATTTGTTTAGATAGAATGCAAAACAAAGGTTTTCACTGTACCTTTGTCAATAGATCACATGTGTAAATCTAAATCTAAATCAGTGTCATCCTAATCATAGATAGACACAAAAAGCTGGAGTAACTCAGCGGGTCAGACAGCATCTCTGGAGAAAAGGAATAGGTGATGTTTTTGGGACGAGACCCTTCTTCATCCTAATCACCATGTTTTATCTTTCCTTAGCACAGAATCCCTTGAAGAATCCCCTCAAAGAAGAGTCCTGAGTGGGTAATGCCATGGGTTATCAATCCAAACTACCAATTAAGTGGTTGGTACCAGGATTTAGTTAAAGCTCAGGGTAGAGAGGCTGGCACGTGATGATGCCCCAAGCACTAAAAGACCAGAGAGAACAGGAGGAAAGTTTCCAGTAGACAAGTCCATTTCCCAGCTCTGCACTCTGTGGTTAACCATGTTTAGTGTAAAGCAAGTTTTTAAAATTGAAATAAAAAAATAATGTTTACTTTTAACAATTTGAATGTCAACAACTCTAATCTTAAACAGCCCTGATCTGTGGCTAAACAACTCCGACCATTAGACAGTGGAGAGACAGGAAAGGCCTTCTGCTAGAACAGGCTATTGAGGGCCATCAGGCCAGTTAAAGACTTCACCACCGGAAGACATTTGTGGTCTGCTCCACCTAACGTATCGCCATGGCAGTGAAGCCTCTGGCTCACTGGAGTCATGTGGCTGCCAAAGAGAGGATTGACCAGAGGCATCCTGCAGGCGACGATCATGACATGCAGACCGGGGTTGTGCGTGATGCAGTGTAAAATGCATTCCCATTCCCATTCCCACCAAAGTGCCGACCATTCGCTTCACTGGACTGAGTGCATGATGGCATTATCAAATCAGGGATTTTAATTTGGATATTCATAGGACCCAATTTTGCTCCACTCAATTAAATAGGTTTATGATCTGGTTTAATTTAAATCTCTGGGGTTAATTTTCCACAGCATTATGCAGGGCAAAGTATCTAATGTAAGCATGAATAAAATCACTTCTCCGTGCAACCTTTGATCTGAGCAAAGGACGAAACAGAGACTGACATCCCATTATGTGCAAAATGGATACTTAACGTTATATAGAACATAGAAGGATACAGCACAAGGACAGATCCACAATGTCTTTGCCAAACATGATGCCATCACATGATCCATATCCCTCCATCCTCCATTCTCTGATTTCCACATGCCAATCGACAAGCTTCTTTAATCTTTAAAAGTCAGAATAACTGTTGTTAAATTTCCAAAACATTTTTAAACTTAACCCAGACTACATTAAGCCTGCTTCTGAAAAATAATCTGACACAATTGATTCAAGTGATGTACATACATCATACGTATATATATAGCAATTGATTGCTAAATACTTGGAGCTGTGTAATTTATTTATGATGTGGCTGAATCACGTTGCACCACATCTTTTTTAATGTTCAGGGTGTAAAATACTCTCTATGTCACTGATTATTATTTTTCTAGGAAGCTTTGTGTATGCAAGGAAATGATGTTTGTTGCAGTGATATTCCAGGCCATGTAGGTCCTTGTCTAGCAGGAAATAAGGAAAATCTGTCATTTGATATGACTTGCATCATTTTTCTACTGGCAGAAGGCAGCAGCATTGACTGTAGTCTCCCAACACATTAGCAGATGTCTACTTTAAGCTTGATCGCTTGGATGATGATTGTCTAATAGAAGTAACCACGGTGGAATTTAAGCCTTTTTGGCAAACCTGTTATTTCATTGCAAGGATAAACAGCAAAAAAAAGGTACTGGGGGAATTTAGTGAATTAATGTTAAACATAGACTTTTTGAAATAAAGTAATGGGGAGGAATTCAATTCACACCAGTTCATACAAAAGCTAAATACAAGAAATGTTGGAATTCTAGAAAAACAATAAATGAAATATGCAAGATCATTAAACCCTCAGCATTAACTATTTTTCCTTCTATGGCTCCTCCCTGGCTTGCTGGGTAGTTCAAGCTTTTTCACACCAGCCCGTTGGGCCTGTACAAGTCTAGAAGTTGGAAAAATGGGCACCTTTTACATGTCTGAGATACAGGATCTACTTGAATTTGAAGCCAACACATAATTGAGAGAGGGACTTGCTCAGCCAAAATCTGGCGCAAAGCTGTTTAAATGTATGAATAGCAATTATAGGATTCCAGTTAGCAACAAATGAGATGCAGCATGCACTCATTCAGTTGTATCAGATGTCTTCATCTGCAGGGCAAGCTGCTTCCGGATCATTCGAACACATTGCCCCTGCTCCTGCATATTTATACTGGATACACCTTCCAGCGCAGATACCTCTCAGCCACCCATTGAATGGTATACTGTAGTTTTTGTGTTATGGCACCTGAAAGGGCAATGTTAAGTGCCAGTTGTTCAGGAAGGATGTTGTTTCCTCATCTTTCCAGTTCCTTTTCAGAGTCGGAATCAAAAAAGGATGAGAGCAATGATGATCAGTGGTATGGTTACGACTTTGGTGCCATATTGGAAATGCCAGCTCAGATTCAGTAATCTAAAGCTTCTGGAGCAGATTGAAAGGGGACGTACAACGAGATCTGGGTGGCCGAGTGCATCAGTCACCGAAAGGAAGCATGCAGGTACAGCAGGCAGTGCAGAAAGCCAATGGAATGTTGGCCTTCATAACAAGAGGAGTTGAGTATAGGAGCAAAGAGGTCCTTCTGCAGTTGTGTAGGGCCCTAGTGAGACCGCATCTGGATTACTGTGTGCAGTTTTGGTCTCCAAATTTGAGGAAGGATATTCTTGTATTGAGGGCATGCAGCGTAGGTTTACTAGGTTAATTCCCGGAATGGCGGGACTGTCATATGTTGAAAGACTGGAGCGGCTGGGCTTGTATACACTGGAATTTAGAAGGATGAGAGGGGATCTTATCGAAACGTATAAGATTATTAAGGGGTTGGACACGTTAGAGGCAGGAAACATGTTCCCAATGTTGGGGGAGTCCAGAACCAGGGGCCACAGTTTAAGAATAAGGGGTAGGCCATTTAGAACGGAGATGACGAAAAACTTTTTCAGTCAGAGAGTTGTGAATCTGAGGAATTCACTGCCTCAGAGGGCAGTGGAGGCCAATTCTCTGAATGCATTCAAGAGAGAGCTAGATAGAGCTTTTAAGGATAGCGGAGTCGGGGGGGTGGGGGGGGGATGGGGAGAAGACAGGAACGGGGTACTGATTGAGAATGATCAGCCATGATCACATTGAATGGTGATGCTGGCTCGAAGGGCCGAATGACCTACTCCTGAACCTATTGTCTATTGTGATCCCACAGTCTATTGACTCAGAGACAAGAGTGCTCGTTCAGCCAAAGATGACAACAGGCAGCTAGAACAGTTTCCACTTATTTTGTTTTGAAATAATTATTTACTCATTGGATAATTATTTCCATTTTGAGGACAAGATGATTTTACTTATGAGCTTCCATCAATACAGGTTCGACCAGAGAAAGATTTGACTTTGAAGTCTTTTTCAGAAGTTGTTAAAGCTGCAGCATAAGGCAAAAGGCAGCTTAAAAGCATTATGAGCAAGAAAAGGTAGCAGCTCTTTAGCATGAATTAGGAGTTCCCGGAAGGAAATAGGCCATGCTGAATTTGTAAAGGTGCGGGAAGAGAAAGTACAGATGAAACAAATAGAATAAGGATGATGGAGAAAACACTTACCCAATTGAAAGCATGCAAAGTGCCACATACGCTTAAAAAGCAGCCATAAAGCCTAATGTGCAGAATGCAAAAAGACCCCAGTGGCATCACAATGTGCAGCAGATGGCATGGATTTGAGTACCTTACAAGGTAAAACATTTCTGAGAGTTTAACATTAGGTAAACAGCCAGGTGTGGTGGGGGGCTGGAAGAGCACTAACACTGAATTGGACCCAGATGGACTGTGGTTGGAAATCTAGTTTAACCATGTAGGAAAGCCATTAATGGTTATTTTGGGACCTCTGTCAGCTGTGAATATAATACCAGGCAGTTAATCTGTTAGTATGTAAGTATGGAATACTGAACATTAACAATGATGTTGCTCTGACCAAAAAATAGTTTGTAGGTTTCTGCTGATAACAGCAACTTCTTCCATCTCGCTCATTTACAGCAGTTGAACAATCAACTGTACCTGAGAGAATATGGAAATCCATTACCCACTTGATCTGAAATTCAAAGAGCCTCTACCACCATTCAAGTGCAGCCGAGCATAATATTGTCTATCAATGGCAGCAGAACAAATTGTCCCAAATCACAGAACTGGGGTCCATACCATAATCCGAATGGGCAGCCTACTTTTGCAGAGTGCAATCTAGCACTCTCAAATGGTTGTGGAATAGCTTGCAAAAGCAAAATCAAAGTAAGGAGAAGGGAGGAAAAGTCTTTAATATGCAAGCCTACAAATAAGAGTACACAATGCCTTGTATCCCTCCATTGATATGCCATTGAGAATTGTTTCCCTACCCACTACAGTGAAACAGGATAATGACAACCTTTATGTCATTTTAAATCTTTCCTGAAATTTGATTGGGAGTTTTGGCTCAGGGGTAATCCCATCCTTGCATATCTCAATGCAATTTCTAATTCAAGGACACACAAGGTGATGTTACTCCTTGGGCAATGCTCTTAACGATATCTCCAGACTCCTCTGGGACCTTCTAATATTCCGTACTTAAATACCAACAGAATAACTGTCTGGCACCGTATCTACAACTGACACAGATCCCAAAGTAGCCATAATTATATTTTCTTGGATGATTAAAACATGCGGTGCAGGGAAGTAACTAATGGTGGACACTCAGGGACAATTTGGTCTTCCCTGTGCAATGTTGAATCAGGACACCTGCCAGATAAGCAAAGTACTTGCCTTCATCCTCTGTCTCAGAATTGAGCCAACTCCAAAACCCTGCACCTTCACATTACCGAGAGTTTCAGGTTAATACATGCTGCACAACACTCCACCATCGCTTCTTTTTCTTCAGACCCCAACCACTGATCTGCTGGTCCTGGACAGTATCCCACAACCACCCACCCTTGGAAGTGATTCTAGCAGCCCCTGCCTCAACACACCATCACAAGTGCCAGGCCCAATCTTGATGGTTCTTCTGTATTGTTGCAATGCTGATTTCACCCGCTCATCCCATTATGCATCGTCCTATCTCCTTCCATCATGCCATCCTTAAACTCCTGCGCACCTAATGCATCCCAAAAGCAAAATGCCAAACTCTAATGCATATCCTCCGCTTTGCTAATCTGACTGATTGATCACTAGCCCTCTACTGCACCCACCCTGAATCTGTGATGGGTCAACTGGGCTTGTAGTCACTGGAATTTAGAAGGATGAGAAAGGCTCTTAAAGACACATATAAAAATTTTAAAGGATTGGACATGCTACATGCAGGAAAAATGTTCCCGATGTTGGGAGAGTCCAAAACAAGGGGTCACAGTTGAAGAATAAGGAGTAGGCCATTTAGGACTGAGATGAGGAAAAACATTTCCACCCAGAGAGTTGTGAATCTGTGGAATTCTCTGCCACAGAAGGCAGTGGAGGCCAATTCACTGGATGATTTCAAGAGAGAGTTAGATTTAGCTCTTAGGGCTAAAGGAATCAAGGGATATGGGAAAAAAGCCAAACGGGGTACTGATTTTGGATGATCAGCCATGATCATATTGAATGGCGGTGATGGCTCGAAGGGTCAAATGGCCTACTCCTGCACCTATTGTCTATGTTTCTATGTCATCAGAAAGGAATGTGATCGGGTGGCTGAAATGCACGATTGTCTGAACAGTTGCTGTCGAGACGGTGGTGACTTTCGTTGCCAGTGCTCTTTGACTGCACCAATGTGAAGTGCACTATTCTTCACATCCTCTGGATGCACCAAAGCATTTTACACGGAGTTCTGATGTATCATCCCCATTGTATCAAAGCATAGCGTGCTATGTTGTGATACAATAACATCACTGTACAATGACATGTAATATGACATGTAACCTATCTGTAAGAAAGGTCAGATAGATTTTCACTGTGTTTGAGGAACATTGCAACACTGTCACTGCTGGCTTTGAATTTGCCCAATTGCTATGTTGTGCTTGACACCTGTTTAAAAAAATACAGGAAAATAAGCAGGAAAACTCCATGCCTGGATCTCAGGTTCCCGTGGGAAATTTCACCAATCTTTGAAACGGGATTTGAGACAGGCAGGTTAGTATTTCTCAGGGGCATCAACGAGAAGGTGCTCCCAGGCAGAGAGTTTCTACATTCCAGGCCTGAGCAGAGAGACTGAGGGAAAACAGATGGATTGGTGTGCTGTATCTGAGAAATGGGGCCACATTAGGGACTTGGTTAGAATCCAAAAGAAAGGAAGCTTTTGAAAGCCTAATAGCGGGCCTCGGAAATATGGGTCTTTCAGGTAAAACAACAAGTGTCTTCGAAGAGCACCCAGCTGCATTACTGGATGCATAGTGCTTACAGGGGACATATTTGGATGATTATCCCCTGACCATTAAAAATAAACAGATTCCTATACTTCGAGGATAACAGGGCAAAAGGTTTTCTGCCTCGATTCAGAGATACTTGTTTAGCTTTGCAGCTAGGGTGGCACAGTGGTGTAGCGGCAGAGCTACTGCCTTACAGCGCCAGAGACCCGGGTTCGATCCTGACTAAGTCTGTACGGAGTTTGTACGTTCTCCCCGTGACCTGTGTGGATTTTCTCCGAGATCTTCGGTTTCCTCCCACACCCCAAAGACGTACAGGTTTGTAGATGAATTGCCTTGCTATACAATGTAAAATTGTCCCTAGTGTGTGTAGGGCAGTGTTAATGTGCGGGAGTCACTGGTTGGCGCTACTCGGTGGGCCAAAGGGCCTGTTTCCATGCTGTATCTCTAAACTAAACTCGACTAATAACTAATGATTTTTAAGTGGGATGTAACTATTATAATCTAAGAAGAACTGGAGCTGGACTGGGTTCTTTCAGATCTTCAGAATATTGGTTCAAATGCCCCTGATACAAAATCTTTAGATAAGCATTTCTGATGAGCTCACAATAACAAAACGTACGCACGAGAGGGAAGCAATGTCCTGTGTCGAACAAGCTGTTCATTGTACAATGATGAAAGTGTTTCATAATAAAACATATTAACAACTTCAAAAATAATAGACAAAAGGAAAACAAGCAGGCCCTAAATACAGTATATATGGTTCATGTCACAAGTGAAAAGCTGCTGCCTAAGCCGAGTATTTGCCAGCAACTTACGTTTTTCCTTCCCTAATTTCCAGTTTGCAGTATTTTTCATGTTGGTGAGGTTAGGGTGGAGGTGCTGAGTTTACCAAGCCAGCAGAGATGTGCATACCATGTTTCCCCCAGCTGCCATTAGGCTCATCTACTTGCAGTATCCAATGGTTAGCTATTTTTGTAGACTTGTGCGAGTTAACCCTTTGGATGAGTATCTGTTTCCAATGCTAACCTGACTCATCTACAAGGATCAAATGTCCTGCAGCTAACCACAGTCTTAAAGTGTTCTACATTAGGAATAACCAAGGGGACTAGGGTCCTAAATGGAATTAGACTTGTCAGGCCGACCAGCTGGCAAGAACCCCATTATTCTCTCTTGCCTGCTGTGCCTTACTCACCCAAGTATCCACTATCATAGAGGCAGAAACTAGATCATGCCTGGAGTTCCTTATAGATACCCTTGAGCACATCATTCAGATGCAACTACCATCTCAACCACATGCAAACCACAGTTCTTCACTTCAATAGAGTCACGATTGTTGTTTGCATAAGTAAGACAGGATATTACCATTAATGGACACTTCATCTCAATCCAAGACCACAACATCCTCGATTCAATATTCTTGCCAAGCAAAGGCATGATTCACTCAAGCTCGAAGCACAATCACCACGGCTGCCAGTAACTTGTCTACGTCCAGGGCTCTGCCACAACACTAAAGTGACACTCTGCCAGGTAACCATTACAGTGTTAGGTGTGTGTTCCTTAGTCTTTTCCAGACCCAATTGAGCTATCTGACCCTGTCATCTCAGGGATTCACCGAATTCCCTTGAGCTCCACCCACCCTCAATGCACCCTAGATAGATACAGTGGCTTTAAAGAAAGAACATAGAAATGTCGATAAGGAGGATTTGAAAAATGCCTGACAATTGGGCAGTTGGTTGGCTGATAAAAAATATATCTTCATAAAACGAAAACTACTTTGCTGTTACTGTATGGAAAGAACATAACATGAATGGGAAATGAGATGTACTGAGTGCCCGATCAACAGTGATTTGAGACTATTCCAGTACTGCTCAGTAGCAATGAGAAAATCAAATTAGGAAAAGCAAACCTTTGGAGGAACTCAGTAGGTCAGGCAGCATCTTGGGAGACGAGGTGGGGTGGGGCACGGGAGGATACTGGGGAGCGGAGAGGGGATGGAAAAAGAGATAGTGTTGACATTCCAAGCCAAGACTCTGCATCAGGGCTGCATTGAGCATCCCTTTCTCCCAGTGGCTACTTGACCTGCTGAGTTTGTATTTTGCTCCAGATTCCAGCATCTGCAATCTCCTGCCTCTCCTAATCACAAATCAGATTAAATCTCCCATTATTTTGAAAATTCTAGATTGAATCAAAATAGTGCGGAACTAATAAATTGCTGACAATGTATAGTTTTGGCCTCCACAGGGCAGAAAGGATATTGCAACTACCAAACTGTTGCTGCCCAATGAAGCTGTAACCCTCAGCTAGATCGTATAATTCCAGCATTCTCCTGGCTTACCTCCATAAAAGTGCTAGTTTGCTTAATAATATATATTTTTAAACAGTATGCTGCAAACACTCAGTAGGTCAGGCAGCATCTGTGGAAAGAGAAATAGAGTTAACGTTTCAAGTCTGTTGCTATTTCAGGTTTCCAGTCTGCATCTTCAATTTTTTCATATTCTCAAAATGGCAAAGCAAATTCTATGACTTTAATCATTATCAAACATTCTCTTTTCTGACCTTCTGATGGAAGGAAGGTCATTGATTAAGTAATTGATGGTGGTTGGGGCTCAGTACACTACCCTGAGGAATTACTGCAGCAATGTCACAGTTGGGATAATTTACAAACTATCTTCCTTTGTGCAATGTATGACTCCAACCCTGAGATACCCATTCAGTTCTTCTTGATGCTGGTCAACTATTGCCATGGTGTCATCTACAAAATGCATGGCATTTACTCACTGAGACCCCTCTGATGATGGTGAACAATCCTACTTGACCTTGTCCTCATCCACTTACTTGTTGCAGATGCATTTATTCATGATAGCCTTAGTAGGACCGATTACCGTAGAGAACATGAGGGAATATTCCACCTTCACATTGACCATGCCCACAAGGCCATCGAGTTAGGTAGCACAATAACACTTAATGGGATGTTCCTCAAAATATAGATAGCAGGTAAAGAGTCACACATATTGCTGTGGGTCAGCACGCTGGGATCATTTAAGTTATTTTCACCTGAAGGAAACTAAAAAATGAGATGTGATTTCTACAACAATCTTTGCCATATTTACTGAAACTGGTTATTTATGTTGTAAGTTTTGAATTACTAGGCAAATTAAATTCTGCACGTCCAATGAGTGAAATTAGAACTCATATCGCTAATTTGTTTACCAAAGCCCCTGTATTACTGGACCAATAATTTAATCACTTCACCACTGCAGTATTCGAGTTGTAACCAAATGCAAATTAAAACAGATTTATTTTGGAAACGCACATTTAGTTGAAGAACATTGAAGTCCAATTGAAAGGTCGTTTCTAGAAATTCTAGTGCACCCTTACAGGCATGTTGTACAGGTGCTGGACTCTCTGCAATAACTGGTCTTCCAAAGGCAATGTTGCACAGGAAATATGATTTGATGCGCATTTGGCACACAAATAACATCAGCTGCACAAGCGCAGCTCAGACTGGGGATGCATTGTTTAATTTCTGGAGTGACAAGAAACAATCCAGAATGGTTGTTATAGCATTCACTCAGTGAAAAAATATTGGTATAGGTGGCATCATGATGGCATAGCAGTAGAGTCTTACAGTGCCAGGGACCTGGGTTCGATCCTGACTACGGGTGCTTATGTGTACGGAGTATGTACCTTCTCCCCGTGACCTGCATGGATTTTCTCCTGGATCTTCGGTTTCTTCCCACACTCCAAAGACATACAGGTTTGTAGGTTAATTGGTTTTGGTATCATTGTAAATTGTCCCTAGCATGTGAAGGATAGCGTTAGTGTTCAGAGAGCACTTGTCATCGTGGTGTCGTTGGGCCAAAGGGCCAGTTTCCATGCTGCATCTCTAAAAAAACTAAGATATTGGTGTTGTTTTGTTATTGTAATGTATGCCAAGAAACAATGAAAAGCTTTGTTTGTGTGCTATCTTGTCAAATCATACTATACATGAATATAATCAACCCACAGACAAACACATAAGTAGTGCAAAGAGAAAAATATCAGAGTGCACAATACAGTATTGCAGTATTATAGCATCACAGTTACAGAGAATGCAGGTTAAAAAAATGAGTTATGATGAGAGAGAAAAAATCACAGTGTGATGGAGTAACTCTGTGGGTCAGCTAGCATCTCTGGTGAAAAAACATTCCAAACTTCCTTTGCTTTCCGAGGAAGTAGAGGGGTTGGTGTGCTTTTTTTGGCAGTAGTTCAATGCGGTTCATCCAGGACAAATTGTTGCTGATATTTACGTGTTGGAACTTGATGTTCTTGACCATCTCCACTGTCACCTGACTGGAGCATGTACACCATCTCACTTCTTGAACTCAAAAAATAGTTCCTTTATCTTGCTGACATTGGTAAAGAGGATGTTAACAGTTTTTTCTTAAAAGCCCAACAACCCAGTAATATCTATAAAGTGGTATTTCTTTAACTCTCCCATTAAATTACCGGGTAGTGCCGCGATGGCAGCCTCGCCAACGGTCTGTCTGTCTTTTCGTATTTTTGTTATTTTTAGTGTGTTTTAAAAGTATGTGTTAATGTTCTCTGGTTTGTTTTATTTGGGAATGTGGGGTCGGGGGAATCATTTTCAAAATCTCTTACCTTGCCAGAGATGCGATTGTTATCCGGATCATATCACCGGTCGCTCTGCGGCCTAACATCATGGAGCGGGCAACCTTGCTCAGGACTGACTTTGAGCCCCACCGTGGAGCCGATCCCTTGCCTGTGATTAACACTCCAACCGCAGCCTGTGGATTTCAACATCGAGGAGCTCGCAGTCTCGGGTAGAGACATGTCGGGAAGCTCCAAAGAATGCAGAAGGTTTGATTACCCCTGACCCAGGGTCAGATCGCTCGGCCCGGTGGAGCCGAGATCCCCCCTGATGCAGGAGCTTGATCGCCCTGACGCGAGGGCCTGACGCCGGCTAAGGGTGTAAGATCGCCCTGTCAATGGAAGGCTCGAGGCCCCTGACCAAAGCAGGAAAGAGATTGATTTTTTTTTCGCCTTCCATCACAGTGAGGAATGTGGAGGAGTCACTGTGGTGGATATTCATGTTAAAATGTATTTTGTGTGTTCTGGTGCTTTTTATTGATATGACTGTATGGCAAATGAAATTCCTCATATGTTGCAAAACATACTTGGCTAATAAAATATGATTATGACTATGATTATTCTGATATGTGCACCTTCTGCTTGTAATCTGTGGTGTTGTCTCAGTGTGCATTTCCTTCAAGCATTGTGGAGATTCAGAACAATTTATCAAGTTGCCAAACTAAATGATCTGCAGCAGTTTTAAATCCTTACCTTGGAACATATTCTAAA
Source organism: Rhinoraja longicauda (assembly GCF_053455715.1). Classification (NCBI taxonomy): domain Eukaryota; kingdom Metazoa; phylum Chordata; class Chondrichthyes; order Rajiformes; family Arhynchobatidae; genus Rhinoraja; species Rhinoraja longicauda. Next base: position 74,040,668 of record NC_135954.1, read on the forward strand.
CCATTTCTAAACATGTATCTAATGACATTAAGATTTGTATATATTTGATACCATAAAGACTTTGAGTAGTGAAGATTACAAAACAATAATAGATAATTTTCATCTGAGAACAGTTGATTTAAAAATGTCAAATGAAGCAATTGTTGTAATTTTTTGTTGTTTCCTATATGGTTGTTTTGAGGTAGTGGAATGGATTGTAAGTTGTAAAAAAGCCTTTTTGGTTCTATTTTAAAACTATTTGAAAAACTGTTCTTTAAAATACATTTTGTAAAAGTGTATTTGTCTGCAAAGTTTCCAAATAATCACCCACATAATCCTGATGTATTCTTGAAAATCCTCAAGTTGTCTGCTTGCAAAATGAATATGCAGAATGACATTCATGTAGAAAGTTGAGAACCAGTTGTAAGACATTGACAAGTCTGGAGTAGACTGGGTGTGGGTAAGAAGATGCGGTGACCCTCATTTTTGGTTGCAGAAGAAACTTGATGAACAAAGAATGAAAAGATTGATAGAGCTGACATAACATTTGGATGTTCAGAGTGAAAGACAGTTGTCTTTCCTTGGCAACTCTACTGAAAGTATTAATTTTTGACTGCATTACGAGTATTATTGGAGTAATATTTATCGGCATTAAGGCAGTTATTTACCTCTATCACTGGTGCTAAGCTATTTATCTGGCCAACTTATGCCGGTGGCTGGTGAGAATATGTTCTTTACTGTGGCTGATTTGCTTTGTTGTCTTTTTCATGAAACAATGAACAAACCTAGGTTCCAGCTGCATTCACATTTTCCAGTTTTCCCCCAATGAACCATATATTGAAGGACCAAAAGCAAGTTAAACATACCATATCTGTATTGAGAAGCCAAGAAGTCTACTGGAATCTGCTCATCATTAGTACAAAAGACAAATGGCACAGTGCCAACATTATAAACATTACAATAACAGTGTTGGAATAAAAGCACAGAATCTCATGATGTATTGATTATGTAAACCTTATTGACAATTCCAACTTTTGATTTGCAATGCAATTCCAAAATGTGAATTTAATGCACTACACCGCAATTGTATTGTTCATGGTTACCCAGCACTTAAGACAAATTATCTGGACATTATCACATTACTATTTACTGGGTCTTGCTTTATCAACATTAATGAATGAATGAATAAGTTTATTGGCCAAGTATGTACACATACAAGGAATGTGCCTTGGTGCTCCGCTCGCAAGTAACATGAACATACAGTAAATAATTAAGAATAAAGCATAAAACATTAAGAATACACATTACGGTTTAAATATGAGTGAAATAAATCAGAGCAAAAAGGGACTACAGACTTTTGGTTATAGAGTAGAGCTACTAATCGTGGGAAAAAAAGCTGTTTTCATGTCTGGCTGTGGTTGCTTTGATAGTTCAGAGTTGACTTCCAGAGGGAAGTGCTTCAAAGAGTTTGTGGCCAGGGTGAGAAGGGTCACAGATCCCTCGCTTCCTGGCCCTTGTAGTGTACAGTTCGTCAATGGGGGGGAAAGTTGCAGCCAACAACCTTCTCAACTGATCAAACGATTCGTTGCAGCCTCCGGATGTCGTGCTTGGTGGCTGAGCCAAATCAGACCATGATGGAGAAGGTCAGGACGGACTCTATGATGGTGGTATAGAATTGAACCATCATTGTCTGTGGCAAATTGTGTCTCCTCAGCTGCCACAGGAAGTACATCCTCTATTGAGCCTTTTTGACTATGGAGTCCATGGTAGCCCCCCATTTAAGGTCCCTGGAGATGATGGTTCCAAGGAACTTAAATGACTCCACAGACGTGACTGTGGTGTTGTTGATGCTGAGTGGGGGGAGGTGAGGAGGAGCTCTCCTAAAGTCTACAATCAGTTCTATTGTCTTAAGAGCACCAATAATATGTACTATTTATTGTAGTAAAACTAGAGACTTGACATAACACATACATGATTTTAATTCCCCTCAGAGGATTCAGATATAGCTGTTTGAGGGCGTGCAATAGATTCTTGCTATTGAGGACGTGCAGCGTAGGTTTACTAGGATAATTCCCGGAATGGCGGGACTGTCATATGTTGAAAGGCTGGAGCGGCTAGGCTTGTATACACTGGAATTTAGAAGGATGAGATGGGATCTTATTGAAACGTATAAGATTATTAAGAGGTTGGACACGTTAGAGGCAGGAAACATGTTCACAATGTTGGGGGAGTCCAGAACAAGGGGCCACAGTTTAAGAATAAGGGGTAGACCATTCAGAATGGAGATGAGGAAAAACTTTTTCAGTCAGAGAGTTGTGAATCTGTGGAATTCTCTGCCTCAGAAGGCAGTGAAAGCCAATTCTCTGAATGCGTTCAAGAGAGAGCTAGATAGAGCTCTTAAGGATAGCGGAGTCAGGGGGTATGGGGAGAAGGCAGGAACGGAGTACTGATTGAGTTCCATTTACCATGATCACATTGAATGGTGGTGCTGGCTCGAAGGGCCGAATGGCCTACTCCTGCACCTATTGTCTATTGTTTGTTACTCACAGGCTGAGCTGGAGAAAGAATCCTCATTCCATTCAGTTTTCTATTGCCTAATAGCTCACAAATTACCAAGATAATCCTCACGATTATGATTTGCTTTCAGTGATTTTTCCATGATCACTCTTCTGATTGTATGCTTGCCAGTGGAATAGAAAAACTTTATTTACAAATCTTGGGTGATAACCAATAACAATTGTTGCAGGTCTGATAATTTGATTCCAAATTACATTCCAAGGGCTAATAATCTTTCATTTTAAGAAACCTTATCTGCAAATCATAGAAACATAGAAAATAGGTGCAGGAGGAGGCCATTCGGCCCTTTGGTCATTCATTGTGATCATGGCTGATCATCCGCAATCAATAACCCGTGCCTGCCTTCTCCCCATATCCCTCGATTCCACTAGCCCACAGAGTTCAATCTAACTCTCTCATAAATCCATCCAGTGATTTGGCTTCCACTGCTCTCTGTGGCAGAGAATTCGAACAATTTCACAACTCTCTGGGTGAAAAAGTTTTTCCTCACCTCAGTTTTAAATGGCCTCTCTTTTATTCTAAGACTGTGTCCCCTGGTTCTGGGCTCGCCCAACATTGGGAACATTTTTCCTGCATCGAGCTTGTCCAGTCCTTTTATAATTTTATATGTTTCTATAAGATCCCCTCTCATCCTTCTAAACTCCAGTGAATACACGCCTAGTCTTATCAATCTTTCCTCATATGACAGTCCACCCATCCCAGGGATCAATCTCGTGAACCTACGCTGCACTGCCTCAATTACAACGATGTCCTTCCTCAAATTAGGAGACCAAAACTACCCAATACTCCAGATGTGGTCTGACCAGGGCCCTATACAACAGCAGAAGAACCTCTTTACTCCTATACTGAAATCCTCTTGTTATGAAGGCCAACATTCCATTAGCTTTCTTCACTGCCTGCTGTACCTGCACGCCAACTTTCAGTGACTACTGTACAAGTGACTGGTGCACTCCCCCTTATCTAACCTAACTCCATTGAGAAAATAATCTGCCTCCTTGTTTTTGCCGTCAAAGTGGATAACCTCACATTTATCTATATTATATACTGCATCTGCCACGCATCTGCCCACTCACTCAACATGTCCAGGTCACCCTGCAACCTCCTAACATCCTCTTCACAGTTTACACTGCCACCCAGCTTTGTGTCATCCACAAACTTGCTAGTGTTGCTTCTAATTCCCTCTTCCAAATCATTAATATATATGGTAAACAGTTGCAGCCCCAACACCGAGCCTTGCGGCACTCCACTCGCAACTGCCTGCCATTCTGAAAAGACAATAGACAACAGACAATAGGTGCAGGAGTAGGCCACTCGGCCCTTCGAGCCAGCACCCCCATTCAATGTGATCATGGCTGATCATTCTCAATCAGTACCCTGTTCCTGCCTTCTCCCCATACCCTCTGACTCCGCTATCCTTAAGAGCTCTATCTAGCTCTCTCTTGAATGCATTCAGAGAATTGACCTCCACTGCCTTCTGAGGCAGAGAATTCCACAGATTCACAACTCTCTGACTGAAAACGTTTTTCCTCATCTCAGTTCTAAATGGCCTACCCCTTATTCTTAAACTGTGGCCCCTTGTTCTGGACTCCCCCAACATTGGGAACATGTTTCCTGCCTCTAACGTGTCCAACCACTTAATAATCTTATTCGGACCCGTTTACTCCTACTCTTTGCTTCCTGTCTGCCAACCAATTTTCTATCCATGTCAACACCCTATCCCCAATACCATGTGCTCTAATTTTAGTCATCAATCTCCCATGCGGGACCTTACCAAAGGCTTTCTAAAAGTCTAGATACACTACATCCACTGGCTCCCTTCATCCATTTTACTTGTCACATCCTTGAAAAATTCCAGAAGATTAGTCAAGCATGATTTCCCTTCCATAAATCCATGCTGACTTGGACTTATCATTTTACTGCTATCCAAATGCACTGTTATTACCTCTTTAATAATTGACTCCAGCATCTTTCCCACCACCGAAGTCAGGCTAACTGGTCTGTAATTCCCCGTTTTCTCTCTCGCTCCTTTCTTGAGAAGTGGGATAACATTAGCTATCCTCCAATCGACAGGAACTGATCCTGAATCTATTGAACATTGGAAAATGATCACCAATGCGTCCACTATTTCTAGAGCCACCTCCCTGAGGACCCTGGGATGCAGACCATCAGGCCCAGGGGATTTATTATCCTTCAGTCCCATTAGTCTACCCAATACTATTTCTCGCCTAATGAAAAATTCTTTCAGTTCCTCTACCCCCTTAGATCCTCTGTCCTCCAGTACATCTGGGAGATTATTTGTGTCTTCCTTAGTGAAGACAGATCCAAAGTACCTGTTCAACTCTTCTGCCATTTCCTTGTTACCCATAATAATTTCAAGGGACCCGCATTTGACTTTGCTACTCTTTTTCTCTTAACATATCAAAGGAGCTTTTACTGTCCTTCTTTATATTCTTGGCCAGCTTCCCCCCGCACTTCATCTTTTCAGCCCAAATTGCCCGTTTTGTTACCTTCTGTTGACCTATCAAAGTTTCCCAATCCTCTGGCTTCCGGCTACTCTTTGCTGTGTTATACATCTTTTCTTTTAGTTTTATTCCATCTCTAACTTCCCTTAACCGTCAGCCACGGTTGCCTCCTACTCCCCTTAGAATCTTCCTTCCTTTTTGGAATGAAATTACCCTGCCTCTTCCGGATTATGCCCAGAAATTCCTGCCATTGCTGTTCCACTGTCATTCCTGCTAGGATCCCCTTCCAGTCTACCTTGGCCAGCTCCTCTCTCATGCCTTCATAGTCCCCTTTGTTGAACTGCAACACTGACACCTTCGATTTAACCTCCTTCTCAAATTGCAGTTTAAAACTAATCATATTATGATCACAACCTCCAAGCAGTTCCTTTACCTCAAGTTCTCTTTATCAAATCTGGTTCATTCGACAACACTAAATCCAGAATTACCGTTTCTCTGGTCGGCTCCATTACAAGCTGCTCTAAGAATCCATCTCGGAGGCACTCTACAAACTCTTTCTTGGGGTCCAGAACCAAACGGATTTTCCCAGTCTACCTGCATATTGAAATCCCCCATCACCACAGTGGCATAACCTTTCTTACATGCCAATTTTAACTCCTGCTGCATCTTACACCCTACATCAGGGCTACTATTTGGGGGTCTGTAGATAACACCAATTAGTGTCTTCTTACCTTTACAATTTCACAACTCAATCCAGTGACTCTACCTCGTCAATCTCTATGTCACCCCTCGCAAGGGACTGAATTTCATCCCTCACCAGCAGAGCTACCCCACTACCTCTGCCCACCTGCCTGTCCTTTCTATAGGATGTATAACCCTGAATATTAAGTTCCCAGGCCCGATCCTCCTGCAGCCACGTCGCTGTAATCCCCACAATGTCATATCCACCAACCTCAAACTGAGCCTCAAGCTCATCTACTTTACTTCTTATACTTCGCTTATTCATATACAATACTTTCAATTCCTTACTCATCTCACCCTTCACATCAATCCCTATTACACTTGGCCATACTCTCCTATCCCTTTGTGAGTTTTCTTTCCCGTTAATTCTGGGGTCATTAACTATCCCTTTACTCTCTTTCCCTTTAATTCCATCCTTGACTATCCCATTTGACACCCCTCCCCCTCCCCCTCCCCCCCTTATTTAGTTTTAAACCACCCGTGTAGCAGTGGCAAACCTGCCTGCCAGAATGCTGGTCCCCCACCTGTTAAGGTGCAATCCGTCTCTTTTGCACAATTCCCCCTTACCCCAAAACAGATCCCTGTGATCTAAGAATCTAAATCCCTGTCCCCTGCACCAGTTCCTCAGCCATACATTCAGGTCGTGTACCTCCCTGTTCCTGCTCTCGCCAGCACGAGGAACTGGAAGCAAACCGGAGATAACCACCCTGGAGGTCCTGCTTTTCAGCATTTTTCCGAGCTCGCTAAAGTCACGCTGCAGAATATTTATCCCCTTTTTTACGACATCGTTTGTGCCAACATGCACTACCACTTCCGGCTGTTCACCTTCGCCCTTGAGGATTTTCTGCACTCTGACCTTGACATCCTGGAGCCTGGCACCAGGGAGGCAGCACACCATCCTCGAATCCAGCCTGTTGCCGCAGAAACCCCTGTCCGTACCTCTCACAATGGAGTCTCCTACTACCACGGCGTTGCCTGACATCGGCCTCTTTGGTTTTGGCTCAACAGCACATTTTGCTTCGCAGGTCAGTCTGCCGCTCAGTGTGATAATGTCTTCTTCCCCAACAGCTTCCAAGTGGGTGAACGTGTTCTCAAGAGGCACAACGCCCAGGGACCTTTGCACTCCAAGTTTCCTTCCTTTTCTCACCGTCACCCACCTTCTCTCTTCCAGTACCTTTGGTGTAACAATCTCACTGTAGGACTTGTCGAGGGACGACTCAGTTTCTCGGATGAACCTAAGGTCATCCACTGCTTCTCCAGTTCCCCAACACGGTCCTTCAGGAGCTGTACCTGGATACACTTCTCACACTTGTAGCAGCCAGAGGCACCAGCAGTGTCCCTGACCTCCCACATCCTGCAAGCATCACATTGAATCAAAGTGCTTGACATTTCATTCTTGCGTCTCACCCTCTCCAGCGTTTGGTGTGGCATCCTCCCTCATCCTCCTCGTCGAAGACTCGCAGCCAAAGACTCGCACTTTTCTCACAGGGCACTTCCCTCAACAGGGCTGCACCCCTTGAGCAAGTCTCGCTTATATCAGTTGCTAAATTGACTAATTGTCCAATTTACCAATCTTCAAATCTAATTGTTCAGCCAATCCCCACATTCACTCCTAACCTTCCTTTCTCTGATGAGCTTGAAGGTATGTGCTTTGCCCGACCTGCACTCAAAGACTGCTATCCTACTGTTTGCCCTCTTTTTAAACCTGCACTCAAGACTCGCCAAGTCCAGCCAACGGTCGTTCTCGCTGCTGCTTTGCCCGACCTGCACTCAAAGATCCCATAGTGTAAACTGCTATCGAAAAACAGGAAAGTAGATATAGCTGAGCACATGCTAGATCGCAGAATGAATTTGAAATGTGATTTCTTGCTCTATTAGTTCAAAACCAAACTTGTGACAGAACTGGTTTGTACATGGCTTTCCTTTCATGATTCCTTTTCTTTTATTCTAGACAGCAGTCAAGAGACAGCAACAATATCAAAAGTGACAACACTGGCAGCAGCAAGTGATAACGTGTCAACAGAATCCATTTCCGGGACAGAGAAATCCTTTACATCCAGTGGCTGCAATACAACTCTTCCCAAGGAGACCGAAGAAGAAAAAGCGAAGCGGCTGCTCTACTGTTCCCTCTGCAAAGTGGCCGTCAACTCTGCCTCACAACTGGAAGCACACAACAGCGGTGAGATGTGGAGATCAGTTTCCTTACGTCCAATCTTATAGTTAATCATCTCAGAGTAAAAATATGGCTTACTAAGTTACATCTGCAAGGAATAAACCATTGTTGTTTTACATTGTAACACAACAGTGGAGAGCATTTGCACAGCAAAGTCTCTTGGTTTGAATGTGTGTGTATAAGGGGTTGCTATTTTCCAGAGCAATGATAATTGGATTTCCAGACTCAGATCTGAGGCTCAAGATACATTTGTGCTAGTTTTCCTTGCCACATGTATCATGAGTACACGGATTGAACACATGGAATATAACACAACAATGAATGATGTGGCACAAGCACAAAGGAGTACACCTTGTGCCTGAAAATACAATTCTTGACTCAATCTTACAGTAATCTAACATTTACAATAATAACAACCCCCTCTCTTTTTATTCATTTTATTTTACTTGGATGATACTTAACAGCTTTCTTTCTCAATATTGCTTGGGCACCACAATTCTAGATTTCCATCTTGCTGCTTGTTTGTAGTCATTCCATTCTGTGACAAATTGTTGCAAAGTTTTGCTGTTGCAGTTTTGTATTAGTTTTCACAGTAGCTGATGCTGTTGTTGCAGTTGGCGTTTCTGATTCCATCAGCTCTGGGTGGGGGACTCAGAAAGAGATTTAGCTCCATCCCACCTGTTGACTCATCTCTGATTTGAAGATGAATGATTTGGGGATATTGGGTACATCTAGGTTTAGGTTGTCTATTGGTTGGTTCCACGTTTTCACAATTGGATCTATGCACTATTTCTAGAACTCTGGTAATGATGTACAATGTTTTTGTAGTGACAGTTGCCTCTCTGATTTTACTTAGTTTTGATGGTCACATTTACCAGATAGTGTATTTTCACACCTTTTGTCTCATCTAGGACTTCCTGTGTTGACAATCAAAATACAACATATGCCAGTACAATTTGTTTTCCTGGCTTGTATTTCAAAATGAAGTCAGAACCCTAAAGTCTCAAGAGTAAACTGTGCAGTCTTTCTCAGACTCATCATGGTCTTTTTTCATGTAGATTTACCTGTAGATTTACCTCAGGAATTGGTGATCAGTTTTATGAACTTTCCCCCTCCTTGGTTTCTCCTGTTTTCTGGAGGTCGGAGTGGAATTTCTCAAATGTTTATGCAGTTGCTAATCGTCTCTCCTTCAGCAGTGGTGGATTTTGTTTCTGCCTGTGCTAGTGCTTTCGATGCAAATGCTAATTGGTAGGCCATCTTGTACCTTTTATAGAAGCATTTATCAGTAAAGTGGACTTTTTTTTTGCCTCTGATGTATAATGTCAGGCTTGTTTGTTCAAACCATTTATTGAGTTTGGTGAAAATTCATGGAACTTCATGGAAGTGTGAGTACTGGCATTCATCACTCTCTTCCAGTAAATCTCTCAAGTTTTCAGTATGTTCTGCTATACTAGGAATGATATAATTCATATATTGGATTAGCCCTAGAAAACACTAATTATTTATTTTCATTTGGTGCTTCAGTCTCAGTGAGAGCAATAAATGTTTCTGCACTTGGCTTTTCTCATCAACTGGCATTTTAAGATGTTTTTGTGCACATTAAGCCTGAGCCTAGCATTTCTAGTTATTTTATTGTCTCTTGAAGTTATAACGTCATAAGGAATAGGCCATTCTTAACCAGGGTGGAGTACGCAACCCAATGATGCAGAATTGAATTGAATTGAATAAATTTTATTAGCCAAGTATGTATACGTACAAGGAATTTGCTTGGTGCTTTGCTCACAGGTAACAACACGATTTACAGTAGACAATTAAAAATAAAACTATAATTTAAACATGTGAAGAATGAAATAAAATACCAGAGCAAAAGGAGGCTACAAACATTTGGCTGTTGAGTAGAGCTACTGCTCATGGAAAAAATCTGTTTTTATGTCTGTCTGTGGCGGCTTTGATTGTCCTGAAGTTGATCCTTCATTTTGCTGAAATTGAGGGAGAAATTGTTGGCTTGAAACCATGACATTAAGCACTCTTTCTCCTTCCTGTACTCCATCTTTTATACCAAGCCAATTAACCTACAATCCTGTACATCTTTAGGATGGGAGGAAACCAAAGTTCTTGGAAGAAACCCATGCAGGTCACGGGCAGAGCATACAAACTATGTGCAGACAAGCACCCATGGCCAGGATTGAACCCAGCTCTCTGGCACTATAGGCACTGTAAGGCAGCCACTCTACTGCTGCACCACTGTACCGCCCCTAATTGTAATTGTTCGAGATCCAGCCCAGTACTTTGGTGTCATCTGCAAACTTGTAAATGGAGTTAGAACAAAACTTTGCTGCACAGTGATCAACAGGATGTATAGTAAAGGGCTGAGAATGCAGCCTTGCAGGACACCAGTGTTCAGAATTATTATTGAGGATGTTTTGTCATCTATTCTTGCTGCTTGCAGTCTATGAGTCAGGAAGTCAAGAATGCAGTTAGAAACATAGATAGAAACATAGAAAATAGGTGCAGGAGGAGACCATTCGGCCCTTCGAGCCAGCACCGCTGATCATCCCCTATCATGGCTGATCGTCCCCTATCAATAACCCATGCCTGCCTTCTCCCCATTTCCTTTGATTCCGCTAGTCCCTAGAGCTCTATCCAACTCTCTCTTAAATCCATCGAGTGATTTGGCTTCCACTGCCCTCTGTGGCAGAGAATTCCACAAATTCACAACTCTCTGGGTGAAAAAGTTTTTTCTCACCTCAGTTTTAAATGGCCTCCCCTTTATTCTAAGACTGTGGCCCCTGGTTCTGGACTCGCCCAACATTGGGAACATTTTTCCTGCAGTTGCAGAGGGAAGTGCTGAGTCCTAGGTCCTGAGTTTGGTGCCAGTTTTTTTTTCCAATATTTTTTCTTTTGGACACTTGCCTTCATTCAAGTTTCAGATCTTTTGCACTCCCAACCTGATATGAGAGCACAAAATAACAACATATTGTTGTAGTGTTGTTTTGCACACCCATCAGCAGTTTTAGCTTTAGGTTTCTCAGTGGGGATAATTCTTATCCTTTGTTTCATCCATATGTGGTGAGCATTTCATATCTTTGTTCACTGCTACACCCAGTTACTTTAGGCTTCCAATGTTTTCAATATCTTACACATTCCTAACTCTCTGCAACTTTCCATGATATGGATGTGATAGTTTCCATTTCTTCCATTTGTCTTTCCACTTTTGTACTCATTACACTCATTTTCTTGGTGTGTTTTCACTTTCGATTTGCATAACTTCTCCTACCGGTTGAGCTTGCCAAATTATCTCTAACTTTGTCTAAACACATGGCATTTCCTTTCCACTGTGAGTTATATATTCATCCTTTTTTGTTGCATTACCTTGATTTGGTCTGATTTTCACCCTGTCGTTTCTGCTGACCAACTGTATCAACCCTGTTCCCTCCCCAGTACAAATTTAGAGGTTAGATATTTAGACAATAGACAATAGACAATAGACAATAGGTGCAGGAGTAGGCCATTCGGCCCTTCGAGCCAGCACCGCCATTCAATGTGATCATGGCTGATCATTCTCAATCAGTACCCCGTTCCTGCCTTCTCCCCATACCCCCTGACTCCGCCATCCTTAAGAGCTCTATCTAGCTCTCTCTTGAATGTATTCAGAGAATTGGCCTCCACTGCCCTCTGAGGCAGATAATTCCACAGATTCACAACTCTCTGACTAAAAAAGTTTTTCCTCATCTCTGCTCTAAATGGCCTACCCCTTATTCTTAAACTGTGGCCCCTGGTTCTGGACTCCCCCAACATTGGGAACATGTTTCCTGCCTCTAACATGTCCAACCCCTTAATAATCATACGTTTCGATAAGATCCCCTCTCATCCTTCTAAATTCCAGTGTATACAAACCTAGTCGCTCCAGTCTTTCAACATATGACAGTCCCGCCATTCCGGGAATAAACCTAGTAAACCTACGCTGCACGCCCTCAATAGCAAGAATATCCTTCCTCAAATTTGGAGACCAAAACTGCACACAGTACTCCAGGTGCGATCTCACTAGGGCCTTGTACAACTGCAGAAGGACCTCTTTGCTCCTATACTCAACTCCTCTTGTTATGAATGCCAACATTCCATTGGCTTTCTTCACTGCCTGCTGTACCTGCATGCTTCCTTTCAGTGACTGATGCACTAAGACACGTTGTACGTCCCCTTTTCCTAACTTGACACCATTCAAATAATAATCTGCCTTCCTATTCTTACCACCAAAGTGGATAACCTCACATTTATCCACATTAAACTGCATCTGCCATGCATCCGCCCACTCACACAACCTGTCCAAGTCACCCTGCAACCTCATAGCATCTTCCTCACTGTTCACACTGCCACCTAGCTTTGTAGCTTGTATTTAAATGTTCAACATCTTTATGTGTCTATTTGTAACTTCCTGTGCTCTGGCGAAAACAAAAAGATGTGCTATGCTGATAAGCTTCTCCTTCCTACAAATCTGAATTATACTGAGCCCCAAATGGGTTGTTCCACTATCTTTATATCTATTTCCTCCCAGTAAATGTGTATTTACTGCCCGTATTCCTAAACTATCTTAAGAAATCATCGACAGATTCATCTGCTTCTTGGCTCAGGTTTTGGAATTCACACCTGCAGGTCTGGTGATTTGATCCTGTCTTTAGTTTAGTTTAGTTTAGTTTATTGTCACGGGTACCAAGGTAGAGTGAAAAGCTTTTTTGCTGCGTGCTATCCAGTCAGCAAAAAGAATATACATGATTACAACCAAGCTGCCGACAGTGTGCAGATACAGGATAAAGGGAATAACGTTTAGTGCAAGGATAAAGTCCAGAAAAGTCTGATTAAAGAGAGCAAAGGGTCTCCAATGAGGTTGATGGTAACAGAACCGCTCTCTAGATGGTGGTAGGATGGTGGATGTGGGCTGAAGTTTTCTTGGGATCTTGTCAGGATTTTTATTTTCTGACTCTCCTAGCCATCCCGTGTTACAAAATCAAATCCTTTATATCTGAGTTTATGTTATAACTGACTTCTCCATCATCATCGATGAATGTTAGTTAGATTTTTGGCTTAAATTTTCTTTAATAACTACCACGTTATTGGCCTCTCTGTTCATCAGAGGTTGGAACTGTGCAAGAATTGTAGATCACATACACATCATCAAAACTTAGCGGTGCCTATTACTTACATTTTAAACCACAAATCTGAGCTTTCGAAGCAAATGGCACAATTCATGCAGTCATTAAAATCTCATGGTTACCCGTAACAGCAATATTTTATGGAGAGGAATTAAAAACACATGGTTTAATGTACTTGTACTGTTCCTTTACTCAACTACTGCCAACATGATATGTTGAAGGAAGGAACTGCAGATGCTGGTTTAAACCAAAGATAGACACAAATGCTGGATTAACTCAGTGGGACACAGCAACTCTGGAGAGAAGGAATGGGTTACATTTTGGGTCGAGACCCTTCAGACTGAACATGATACGTCCTGATTTCCAGCATTGTGTATTAATAAGATTTCCTGACTCAGACCTGTGGTTCACAGTGCGTTTATTCATCCATCCTCCATGCTATATGCTTACTGAGTGGTACAATGTATTCAATATGTCGGCCATGATGCACCAGTGTGTGAAGCAGTACAAGCACAAAATGCCTAATAACCAAATTCTTTACTCAAATCTTATCAAACGATTGATTGGTTGAAAGATAAAGCATTGAAACAGGCCCATCTGCCCATCGAGCCCTTGCCAACCACCGATCACCCATTCTCACTAGTGCTATGTTGTCTCACGTTCACATCCACTCCCTGAAAACTCAGGGCAATTTACAGAGGCCAATTAATCTAAAAACCCGCATGACTTAAAGGGAAGATACAAGCATGAATATCGGGTTGGCTGGATGACAGAAGGCAAAGAGTTGCAATAAAAGGCGCTTTTTCGTGTTGGCCGCCAGTGACTAGTGGAGTTCCGCAAGGGTCAGTGTGGGGCCGCTTCTCTTCAATTAATGATTTGGAGAAGGGGATTGAAGGCTTTGTGTCTAAGTTTGCAGATGATGTTAAGATAGGTGGAGGGGCAGGCAGTGTAGAGGAAGCAAGGATTCTGCAGGAGGACACGGACAGGTTAGGAGAGTGTCAGAGAGGTAGGTGGCAGATGAAATTCAGTATAGCAAAGTGCGGAGACATGCGTTTTGGTAATAAGAAGAATGGCATAGATTATTTTCTAAAAGGAGTAAGAATCCAGAAATTGAAGGTGCAAGGGGACCTGGGAGTGCTGGTGCAGGACCCAAAAAGTTTATTTGCACGTCGAATCGGTAGTAAGGAAGGCTAATTCAAGGCTAGCATTTATATCAAGGGGACTGGAATACTAAAAAACAGAAATGTAATGCTGAGGCTCTATAAGGCGCTGGTCAGGCCGCATTTGGAGTCAGTGAGCAAATTTGGACCCCAAATCTGAGGAAGGATGTGCTGGTTCTGGAGAGGGGTCCAGAGGAGGTTTAAGGTTTCAAAGGTCTTTTATTGTCACATGTACCAATTAAGGTACAGTGATATGCGAATTACAATACAGTCATACGAGAAAAGGCAACAAGACACACAACTACATAAAAGTTAACATAAACATCCACCACAGCGGATTTCCCACATTCCTCACTGTGATGGAAGGCAAAAAAGTCCAATCCTCTTCCTCTTTATTCTCCCGCAGTCGGGGCAGTCGAACCATCCGTCGGGGCGATTGAAGCTCCCACAGCCGGCGGTCGAAGCTCCCGCATCGGGGAGGTTGACGCTCCCGTGTTGGGGCGATCGAAGCTCCTGTGTCGGGGCGATCGAAACTCCCGCATCGGGGCGGTCGAAGCTCCTGCGGCTTGGAGACCCCGAAGTCGGTTTCTGACCAGAGACTGCGAGCTCCGTGATGTTAAGTCCGCAAGCACCCACGGTTGGAGCTCCGAGGTCGATCCCTGGCAAAGGGATCGTGGGCTCCGCGATGTTAAAGTCGCATAGGCACCCGCGGTGGAGGTCTCAAAAGTCGGTCTCCAGCAAAGACCGCCAACTCCTCGATGTTAAGCCGCAGTGCGGACAGTGATACGATACGGAATAAAATTGCATCTCCGTTGAAGTAAGAGATTAGAAAAAGTTTCTCCCAACTCCCCCACCCCCCACATAAAGCAAGCTAAAGAACACTAAAAACATACATTTAACACATACTATTAAAACACATAAAAGGAAGGGACAGACAGACAGTTGGCGAGGCAGCCATTGCTGGCGCCACCCGGTGGTTATATGAATTATACCAGGAATGAGTTGGTTAGCATATGATGAGTGCTTGACAGCACTGGGCCTCTACTCGCTGGAGTTTAGAAGGTTGTGGGGGGACCTCATTGAAACTTACAGAATAATGAAAGGCATAGATAGAGTGGATGTGGAAAGGATGTTTCCACTGGTGGGAGAGTCTAGGACCAGAGGTCAAGCCTCAGAATTCAAGGGCGCTCTTTTAAAAAGGAGGTGAGGAGGAACTTCTTTAGCAGAGGGTAGTTAATCTGTGGAACTCATTGCCACAGAGCGCTATGGAGGCCAAGTCAGTGGATATTTTTAAGGCAGAGATAGACAAATTCTTGATTAGAATGGGTGTCAAGGGTTAAGGGGAGAAGTCAGGAAAATGGGATTAGGAGGCAGAGATCAGCCATGATTGAATGGCATAGTAGACTTGATGGGCCAAATGGCCTAATTCTACTCCTATTACTTGTGAACGTGAACTTATGACTTTGGGATATGGGAGGAAATTGGAGTACCTGGAGGAAACCCACGTGGTCACAGGGAAAACATGCAAACTCTACACAGACAGCAGCTGAGGTCAAGACCGAACCCTGGTTTCTGGTGCTGTGGGACAGTGGCTCTACCAGCTGCACCACTGTGCCACCCTTAATTTAGTTTGTTGTTATTACAGCAAGTAGCAATGGCTTTATTGTCACAAGGATCAAAATAAGATAGAACATGTCTGATTGCATCAGCAGGCTGACTGGAACTTGTGGCACAGCCAGAAACTAGTGCTACTGAATTGACTGTCCATTGATATTTCCAAGGATACATTACAGGTGGCCAACCCATTACCCTATTTCCTGCTATTGTAAGAAATGATCTTCAGCTGTCGTAAAACCATCTGAGCAATGTGGAGGTGCTTTTATTTCCCCTTTTCCAAGCTGTAATGTGGCTCTTGGAGTTTTAATTCACATTTCACAGCAGGGAGGGTGAGTAGCAGCTAGCTGCCTGACTGTGTATTCAGTCTGACCCATGTGCGGTCTAGGTGAGGCCCTTCCACAGAGGCCAGGCTGTTTACTCCCCCTTGGCATAGAGTATGCTGTCATTGCTGATCTGATCAGGAATCTTCTGACCTTTATGGTACTGTGTCACAGCACCTGGTGCATTTACTCACTCAGGCTTCA